>NC_137482.1:16357322-16957322 GCF_918807975.1 Aplidium turbinatum
GGGTTAGGTTAGGGTTAGGTTAGGGTTAGGTTAGGGTTAGGTTAGGGTTAGGTTAGGGTTAGGTTAGGGTTAGGTTAGGGTTAGGTTAGGGTTAGGTTAGGGTTAGGTTAGGGTTAGGTTAGGGTTAGGTTAGGGTTAGGTTAGGGTTAGGTTAGGGTTAGGTTAGGGTTAGGTTAGGGTTAGGTTAGGGTTAAGTTAGGGTTAGGGTTAGGGTTAGGGTTAGGGTTAGGGTTAGGGTTAGGGTTAGGTTAGGTTAGGTTAGGTTTAGGGTTAGGTTAGAGTTAGGTTAGGGTTAGGTTAACCCAACCAAATGACTGTCGACCAAATGTCTGTCGACCAATTGACAGGGTATCTTCCAGAAAAGCTCGCAGAATTGCAGGTAAAGCTGCAAAGCACGATCCGACTCGCCACGTTTGCCACAAGACATTTGGCGAAGCCGACCTTTTAAAATTTGAACAAAGGTAGCTTTTGCAATTGCGTGAACAACGCAAAACCGGCTGTTTTCTTATGGAAAATATTAGCTGCAATATCCGGTTAGCTCTAGTTTAAAAGATACGCAACTTTTCATTTTTGTAAGTAAATCTACTATACTGTACAATGTACATATGACAAGCTTTGGTGCACTTTTTTGAACACAACAGTTATAATTTGCAACAATCAGTATCATTATTGCATGTGATTTGATTTCAGCACAATAGCCTATATGCAAAAAAAGATGGTCATGTTTTTACATTAGCTTATACAAATTTTTAATTTGATTTATGTATTCTTCGCCGCTTGGCCTGCAGTTTGTATATGCAGTTAATAGAGCGACTGAGCGAGCATTCCTTTCTACAGTAGGCTAGTTATCATCCAGCAAAAGTGACCAAGCAATGATTGGTTATCTTTTCCTTGATATCTCTTTTCTATTGTAGATATGCATCGATGAAATCGCTCAGCATGCTCATCACTGACTTCATCACAACTTAGGCTAGTGAGAAAAAATCCAATTGCGAATCCAAAAAATGTATCTTTATTGACATATTGCACTTCATGCATATGCTTGAAATAGAGTGGACACCGAAATCTGTGTAGTTGTTAGCTCTTTGGTTCCCCAAAAACTTTGTGGCTACCAGCTTAAATGTTTCTTCTACAATGTTCTCTTTGCCAAATAACGTTGATACAGATTTACCACTTTCGAGAAGATGCCTTATCTGGGAAATATAAACCCACCTTCCTTTATTTTAGTTTTGCTTATGATTTTGACTGAAATCATTAAACAAGTATAAATGTAGGCTAAAATTACTCTCGAAAGTAAGTGGTGCAACGTACACGTGACATTGACAATTCACCACTGCTCACAGAACTTACACTTTCATTATTATCTGAATTAAGTGTGAATTTTTGGGTACTTCAGAAACAGAAAGGAAATCTCCATGCGAAATTGGACGAATTGCAGATAGAATATGTGGGTAGCCTACTGCTTCTTTTTTCTGGCCAAAATTTCACAAACAGATAAAGTCATGCTAAAGTAACAATCGGTAATGTGGTCAGTAGGTTCTTTCCACATCAGTACAACAACACTGATTTTTTTTTGTCTAACCATTGCTGAAGATTTGCACCATGAAAGTTGCAGCATATGTGAAGGGCCCAACTGTAACTCTGATCACCAACTTTGCATCTAGAATACAAAATAGCAGTAGAATACAAATTTTATTCTTTTGTTACTACAGCTGTCATACTTTTTGCAAGAAAATGTTCTTTTGCCACAAATGTAGCAGAAGTTATCCGCTTTATTTACGCAATTTCGAGGCATCTGCAGAATGAGCAGGAAAAGCTAAACACATTAGCTTTCAACTAATCTAGTGATACATGACGCTCTGGATTGAAGTTGTCATTTCCCTCTCCCCCTTTTTCCTTCTGAGTTAGCCTGGCTTGTTTTTTTTTTTTTTTTGACTCAGTTATTTATAGTGTTTGGGTGGGTTGGGCATGTTTGAGCATAACTTGAGACTACCGGTATTTGTTTTGGCAATCGGGCAATCGCTAGTGTTATTGTTGGCTATCTTCCGAAATATATTCTCCTTTTCATTGTGTTGTAACTATTTTTGCAATTTTTGTGTTAGGCCTATCTGTTAGTGCTTATTTCAATAGAAAATAGAATCACGTTGATATTGGTGTCAACAACGTGTTCGGCAGAATTTAAAAAATTTCGCATTTTTTAAAATGTTGTTTTGCAAGGATGAAAAATACCATAAATAAGCAACATCTCAAGCTGAAATAACAGTAACTAGGCCTGATATTAAATGTGTAGTTGGCGGCACTATATGGTGTAGCCTTTAAGATTTCGACCGACCACTATAAGCAAGCTTTTTTTCAACACTTATCACTTAGTGCCTCTGACAGGAAAATAAATTCGCTAAATTTACCTAAGATACCAAAGAGATGACACTAACAAACTTCCCTGACCAGCAAATCGTAAAAAATATCAACAGGCTACTAAGTTACACGCTTGCAAACTTTCGTTCCCTTTCGGCAAATCTGGCACTCATTCAATTGCGAAAATAAAAACGGCAACACCGCTGTGACGTCACCATGGGTGGGAAGGATACATTCTTTCTCTGTGGTGAGTTGGTAAGGTATGGTACGACTACGCAAAACGTCAATGTATGGGGCTCTGTTGGTCTAAAGCATGTGCAAAATGAGAATTACCGAAATGAAAAAGTCAACTTATCATTACTATCAGGTTTAGATCAAATAGGTTGAGTTTATTTTTATCAAACAGCATCTCAATTCAAGTGAAATTGCAGTTTTTCTAAACTCTTGTAAAGCTACAATTTTGATAATTTTTTTATTTGTCCTAATTTGGCTATAGCCATTTGCAGTGTAACAGCAGTATCTTACAAACAGTATCTTTAATTTACGGTTGAGGTAATGCCTGCAAATTGCTGTTTGTGTTTATGTGACAGTGTCAGTGACAAAGACGTGTGCTATCTTTTCACGCTTTCAAACAAAACAAGGTGCTGAGAAGAAAATGGTCAAAGTTTTCTTCAAGTCTTCGAAAGTGGGATGGGCCATACAAAACTAGTCGTAGCCTATATGTTCTCTTCACTTCACTGGAGATGATTTTGTTAACATCACCAACCCGATTTGGATCTTCCCAGGAATGAGTTGCGAGCTGGGAACTCTAAGTGGTGCGTTTGCCACAACTGCGAGTCTATGCCCCAGCCCAATGAATGTGTATGTTGTCATGAAGTGCCACAGACGAAAGAACTTTTGAAGAAAAACGCATCTAGCTGTGTTACCTATTAGACCGATTTTGAGGCACACTTACATCCTGCAGTTCTGAAGATTTTTTTTATGAAGAGCAAGAAGAATTGGAGAAAAAGCAATAAACCGAAAGGAGAAAACGGAGACCTATCAAAAGATTAAGGATGCTACATTAGGCTAAAAATACCCTAAACGCTAAAAAATGCACATTGCACACTAAAAGAAGTGATTTTATTTCCTTGCAGGCAGTATCGGTAATTAGTCGCTTACAGGCATGAATTAGAGTGGATACTACAAGGTGATGCTCTCGGAAGCAAAAATCGGATTGTGCTGCCGTCATGCATTGTTTGGCGAATCCGAAACAATTTTCCAAGTCCAAATGGCCGCTACACCGGATTTCAATGGCCAACTGAACACCACCAAAGTCGTCCCAGAGCAGTGAAATATGGAGTTTCGCCCGTGGTGGCGCTGCGGAGCAGTCGTTTTGTATAAATTTCACCATAACCAGTCGAGCTTCGAGGTTAAGATTAAAAAGTTCGCTAAGCATAATTCTGCGCTAGGAAACGCTTAGAAAAGTTACTATACTTGGGTCCAACCTGTCAGGGGCACTTTAAGTGTAATTGCCATTAGACTGTAATCTGATTTTGCATTGAAAAGGTCTAGCATCCTGGCAAGCGTAAGTATGAAAGCTAGTGGAAAACAATAGTTTGTATGGATTAAACAAGCAAGCGATAGAAGTAGTGATGCTTTGTCATTGCAATTTTTCTGCAAGGCTTACAATAGTTCATCAAATATCACGTGACACCTAAAATAATAAGGCTAAAACTCAGTATTAACACCACAAGAGAAATGTTTTGTTAGTGATGAAATATCAACAACAGAAATACAAATTGTAGTTTGTATTTCCTGCCATTATTCAATTTGTGCTGTGGACCATTTGAACAACATTATGGTTACATATGGATATGAAAGTAGCCTACTCTAAAAAGGTTGAAACTTTACCAAACTAAATGTGCATGTTCAATAAAAAAACACGTTATTTTACCTTCTTGAAAAGTGAAACTTGATAGCTACAGAGTTTTATGAAAAGAAATTTGATCTTATTGTGTATAGATGAATCTATTGGTAAGCCTTTTTTTATTTAATTCTTTATTTATTTATTTGTATCAGACAAGGTTGTCCATATTAAAACCAAAACACAAAAAAACACAAAAAGACAAGACGTAAGGAGTCGCTTGGATGACATGTGCATTGTGCAACATATCATTGTAGTGCTTAAAATAAGTCGTTTTATAGAAAGCGTCTGAGGACATTATTGCTATGATGAGAGAATTGAGAGATTTGAGATGAGAGAATTGAGAGATTTGTAACAACGTTGCACAAAGGCATAAACTGTTTTCCGCAATAGAGCATCAGAAGTTGTAACATTTGCATTAACTTGACATTCACGTGCACTAGTAAAGCGAGGCATATTGTGTAGAATTCGAAATGAGTCATAATAGGCAATTCTAATCCGATTGATCGAAGAACGGCGATAATTGTGCCAAAGTTGACATAGCATAGAGATAACAAGCATAAAGAGATGTACAGTAAGAGCGAAACAACACATTTGTACTCTTTGTGAACATTTGCTATATTTATTTTTTAATTTGTTTACAGTACAATAAAGAGATTTAACTTGTCGCAGTATGTCCTTGTCATCTGATAATGAGGACGTGATATGCACACCTAAATACTTAATATTTTCAACAAACTCGGTCGGTTCTTGCTCAACTATAATCCTTGGGGAAGCAGACAGATCGAAATGTTTGGGCTTAAATAACACCCCAAAGGATTTTCTACAGTACAACGTAATATCATGTTGCATTGCAAAGTCTTGGCAGATTTCAATCAATTCACGTAAACCAACAAGGCTGGGACAAAAGCAACAAAGATCATCAGCAAACACAATGTGATTTAGCAATGCATTCCCTACATAGCAACCCGCTTCAGACATGTTAAGCTTTTTGGATAGATCATCAACATAGTCATCTTTATGACACCATACTCTTTATCAACACCAAACCTTAAATGAATTTTGTTTCATTATTTTAATAACAACAACAAAGCAGTTACCGATCAAACTGCATTTTCGTTGTGACAGAGCTGAGGCTACAGATAAAAATTTGATAAATTTAACTGAAAACAGTATCACAAAACGTAGATAAAGTCTTGCAAATTGTATCGCGTTTGTATCTGATGGTGCATCCAACATGGTTATGATCGTTTTTTAACTACTATAGTTGTGAAAACTGATATTTGGCATGAAGTTTTTTTGAAGTCTGGCAATCCAGTCTCTCAGTAACTTCTGAACCGCGTATACACGATCTCGAAGTTACGGTAACTTCTGAACCATTACAGCGGTAACCTCACTTGAAGTGAGAATAAAGCCAGAAGAAGAACAAAGCAGAGTATGACATTTAAACTGTATTGGATAACACTGTCAAAGAAAATAACAATGTTGTGATAGACTAAGTAAATACTAAATTTATGGCTCAATGTCCCCTGCTGAAAGTTTAAGTAAGTATAACTTTGAGGGTGTGATAAAAGAAATTTTTTTTTTAATCTACCGTAGCCTATCTGCCTGCAATGACTAAATGTGTCATCTGGCTTGCAAAAAAATCCAATCTTCTAAAGTGCAAACCGCAAAAGTTTTATCTTAACTTTTCATTACAATTTAGAGCTGAAAATACGCTCAGAATGCACCAAATTAATTGCAATTTTTCATTTTTTTTTTGGTGGGGGAGATTGAAAATGACAAAAATCACTGCATTTTCTGAGTAAATTGCGGGCCCTGTGCGATCGCACGGTTTGCACATCTCAAAGACCGGCACTGATGCGAACGTCATTAAAGCCAACCCATATGGTACCCATCTTTAACCAGTGGCTCACCCACAGAGTCTTTCATCTGGTGTAATAATCGAGCTCTCTTAGGTGTAGTTTCGCCTTACAAACTAGGAGATGCACAAATTCCTCCAGCTTTTGTGCCATTTTTTCAGTTGCTCTTTTCCTTACGTATACTTTACGAGGCAAAGCTGCTTTATGATAATTGGATCGCTCTATATTCAGATTATATTCTAGATTTATATTACGATGCGTATTTCGTTACAGAAATTGTGATGCAATCATTTTTCTTTTGTTTCAAATTTAAGAAAAAGAACCGTCTTTATTTATAAAATTAATTTGCAGGGGGGGTAAAAAAGGGTAGTGAACACTGTGTATCCTCGAATTAGCTTCTATGCTATCGCCATCATCCAGTCTGTTGACGTCGAGTTCCATTGGCATGTGACGAAGTCCCTTGAACTGGACGAGGTATTTTTTTAATGATGCATATAGCCAACACCTCTCGGTTTCATGGTAGATCTTAGTGGGCACTGAAAACTAACAACCATCGCTACAAGAGTAAGAGTGCAAGACTTCCACCCTTGCTGCCTGCGCACTCTGCACATGCGCGTTAACAATCACCACAACTGAAAGAATAAAATACAAGTGTTGCCATTGTTGTTTCAATCTTACAAAATACAGTAAGCTAAATGCAAAAAAGCCAAACAGAAAATTTAGAGCCAAACCAATATGAAAAAAAGTCAAAGGAAGGCCAAAAGGCCAAACCCAAATTTTTTGATCAAACGACTTCAAAAAGGGCCAAATTTGTGAAATTTAGCCGTAAAAAGGCCAACCTGGCAACCCTGATAATAATGACCAACACACTAACACAGTCAACACTCTGTAGAATGTGTAGACACTTTTATTATAACACATATGCATGGTTTGTACATCATACACACCTTTAAGATTAACCAATGACCCCAAATATGAATATTCTGATACTTTGAGGTCATTGACCTCTCAAGGTCATCAGAGGTCAAATCTGACTTACCTCCCGATCTTAAAATGACCCTTATGGTAAGTACTAACACTGGTGAAAATTTCATGCTTTAGTCATAATTTGCACAATTCTTGTGATTATGAGAGGTTATCAACTGTAATTGCAGTTATTGTGAAGAAGGAAGCGCTCTTCCTGGGCCCAGTGATGGGCATTATCGGCGATAATTTACCGGCGATAATTATCGGCGATAAATTTTTATCGCTTATCGTTATCGCTCAATTATTTTTTCAGTTATCGTTTATCGTTATCGCCAAAGGCAATATTTGATTATAGCTGATAAATTTTATTTCGGATCAACACACAAGTGGAAAGACCATGAAAAGTAGCCTAATAATTTTACTAGCCACCTAGTTAATGAAACTAAAATTCAAACCAGTTCTTCTTCAGTGCCTGAAGTGTGTGTGCACAGATCGTTGTCAGGGGAGGGGACACGCCCCTCTGCAGCGACGGCCCTGACAACACAATAATTTTTAGAGCTGCAAATTGCAATGCAATGAAATGCATGCAACAATTCAAAGTAACACAACATCACTGAAACAAGTCATTGCGGAATATGATATTGCTTGAAGCATTAAACATGCAAACTGACATCACATTTTTTGCATCTTGTAGTAAGTCAGTTTTTCCATGACAATAGGCGCATCGAGTTGTGTGGTAAAATTATGCTAAATCAGGCCCGTAGTTTCCGGGAGGGGGCTTGGGGGGGCAATGCCCCCCAAGCTCAAAGCTTTTGGTCATTTCCTTGTAGAAACATAGGGGAAGGTCGGGTTAGTTGAGCCACTTTTTGCATTTTTGCAATTTTTTTATATGAGTTGCTTTTATTTCTTCATTCACAGTGCTTTACATCCTACGTATAACTTATTAAACAATATCTGTAGGAAGTATAAGCCTTATCGAACGACGACAACCGGGTCCACAGGTGTTTAAAAACTAATAGTCAAATGGCTCAACTAACACCACGGTGAGGGTTAGTTGAGCCGCATTTATTATTTTTGAAAACACAAATTTAACCATGTTTCTTTGCTAAGCCTTTATAGTTGCTATTTAAAGTAATAATATCAATGTATGAAAACAGGTTAACACTTGTTTCAAGAGTCGCTCGCAACTCAATGTACACATCAAATAATGAAGGTATTGCTACGGCATCCAAATAACACCATTTCATTAAAGCTTGACCAAGTTTATGTGCCTTTGTTGAATTTTATGTAGTTCAAAGAGATTTATTGGACCGTAAACAGACTTATCCAACGGCTGCAATCTATGTAAGGTGTGTGGTGGTTTCGTAAGCATTATAACGCCCTTTTTACACTGGCTCAACTAACACCGAAGGCAGTGGCTCAACTAACACCTCAACTATACCACCATGAAAATGTTAAAACCACAGCAAAACTTCATGGCCCACTACGCCGCTTTTTATTCAGAACGTAGCTTGTTTGGTAAGCTACCAAACAAATTGAATGAAACTGTCTCAATAACTAAGTATAAAAAATATTATTGGACATACCTATACTTTCAAAATCTACTTTCCAAGGTCAAAACACAACTTTTTAACTTCAGCACCACATATAACATCAATTGTCAACTCAAACCAGACTGGAGACCACGCGATGAGAAACTTTAAGATCACGTGATAATAAAATGTGGTTACCTCACTACATTTAAGAATTAAAAGGGGTGAATCAACTAACCCAGTGGCTCAACTAACCCGACCTTCCCTAAGCATTTTAAAACGTTAGTCTGACAATCTGCTGCGTTTGGGACGCATAATGTCCTTTCCAAGCGAAAACATGCGTTCCACAGCCGCGCTGGATGGTATTGGTGTGTTGTATTTCAAAAACATGCCTTGAAAACGTTTACTCTGAAAGGTATCACTATTCTAAGCGTGCTGTGATGGTTTAGCACATATAGCCTAAATCTTTTAGTGAGGTCCACTGCACCAACATCGCTTTTTTCAGGGGCACAGAGCTCTTGAAATAAAGTATCTTCAACCTCCGTGATGACATTCATTAATTTTTCGCTTTCTTTCTCTGATCCCTTGTGCTCGATACTGATCCCTCGTGCTCTTTGTTTCAAAGTTCTAAAAATCCACATTTTCAACTGCTTAGAATTTTTATTTTTTGTCCTGAAAACACCAGAAATGGCATTTTAGAGCATATAAAAGTGCAAAATTTTCTGGGGGGGCATTCCCCCAGACCCCCCTAGAAGGCTCGCGCCTTCGGCGCTTTTCCGTTCCTGTCACTTTATGACGTCATATTAAACATCACCATTTACAGCAACCCCATGGCCAAAAGTCACGAGCCGCCAACTGGTGCATAGCCTTTTACTTCGCAACAGCTTTTGAGCCCCCCCAAGCTAAAATGCATAACTACGGGCCTGTGCTAAATACAGTATAACCTTTCTCATTTACCTATGCGACATAACCTACCTCAATCAATTATTTTTATTCCCATTAATACAGTGCCTATATTGTAATTATTATCTCAACAACTCAGCGTTCTGCCATTGCTTTAATGATAGTGTTCACAAAGAAAACAAAAAAAAGTTATCAGAAATTATCAGTAAATTACGATAATTATGTTTATTGTTCTGAAACAAACACGACTAATTTGACAAGCTTGATGGATTTCACAGTATGCACATTTTTACTACCAATAACGCTTAAGATTACTGATAAATTTTCAAGCATTTTGCGTTTTTTGGAATTTTTTCAATTATTGCTGACTTTGCTGTAAACAGCCCTTTTTGCCTACTGCACGTAAGCGGCAGTGTAACTCAATTGATAAAAGCATCCAACTGGTATCTGAAGGTAAAATTCTAGCCTAAGCACGGCGGTTACCTCAGTGGTTTGATTCTGGATCAAGAGGTTGAAGATTCGATACCTGAGATGAAACATTTAATAACCAATTGAGGCTTTTATTCACTGAAATATAGAAATACAAAACAATAAGAACTAAAGACAAACTGATAGCAATAAGTAACGTAGTAGGCATACAACACAAACTTCTACTGTGACATATAGTTTCAAACACAAGACTGCGACGCTCTGGCAAAGCAGGTGAAAGGAAAGAATGCTTGTGGTGCCAGAGGCATCGCTCTTCTTAATCAAGCAGCAGATGGCATAACTACCAAACACAAATTGCAGATGTTGTCAAGACGTAAATACCACAATCTTCCCTCCTTCATCTTCGGAACACCATCTTCGAATAATACAATAACAAATTGACAAAACGATATAATAACAAACAGATACATTTCATACATGATAAATAAATGCATTACCTACAGGCACCTCAAACATCGTATATATTGTGACCATATCTTTCAGGTGGTCTAGTTACTCTAGAAGAACGTCTCGGGTGCGTAGAAATGGTTAAGGGAGATTTAGTCATTTTATGATTAGATTCCGAAGAAGTATGAGCATCTGCATCAATATCTGGTGTAAGATTTTGCTGTGTACCTGCAGTTTCTGGTGAAGGGTTTTGTTGTGTACATGGAGGTTCTGATGTAAGATTTTGTTGTGTGAGTGAAGTTTGAGAGGGAGATTCAGAAGGAGTAGAAATCATGTTATCATTGTTTGATCCTTTTCTAGGTGTTGGGGCAAGATCGTTGGTTGAGACGGAAGATTCCCGACCATTGGGAAATCGCACATGGGCAAAACTCGGGTTTGCGACCAATAGCTCGACCTCTTCCACAAGCGGATCGCTTTTATTTCGGACAAAACGTCGGAGTAGGACTGGTCCTGGCTGGATAAGCCAACTAGGAAGAAATTGACCGAACATACTTCGACGACTAAACCCCAGAAATCGTTCGTGGGGAGTGATGTTGGTTGCAGTGCATAAGAGAGATCGTACTGCGTGCAGAGCTTCGGGTAGAACTGCCTCCCAGCAGCTCTCAGGCTGTTCATACGTTCTTAACAAGAGTTTGACAGTTCTCCAAACAGTTTGGTTAATTCTTTCACATTGAGAGTTGCCGGTAGGGTGGTATGGTGTACTCCGACTACTCGCAATTCCTCTGTCTGAAAGATATTGCTTGAGATCTTGAGACATGAATGAAGAGCCTCGGTCGCTGTGGATATACAATGGATGACCAAATAAAGAAAAGAGTTGACCAAGGCATCGAATAACAGTGGGCGAAGTCATGTCTTTACATGCAAACGCGAAAGGATAGCGACTATTCATCAACAACAATCAACATATACTTATTCCTGCCATCGAGGGGTCCTTTAAAGTCAATGCTAAGTCTTTCCCATGGTCTCATCGATTTAATCAACAATTCGGCTGGTTTACGATAAAATCGAGGTTTTAATTCAGCGCAGACTTTGCAGTGCAAACAAACATATTTGACATCTTCCATAGAAAAAGGCAGATTTTTAGTGCGAATGAAATGGGACAAACGTGTAATGCCAGGGTGCCCAAGTTTTTCATGGATTTTGGTAAGATCGGGCGAGTTAGAAGATAGTGTACACGCTCTGGATAACGCATCTGGAACTAGATTGCTTTTACCGGGTCGATGCAAGATGTCGTAATCGAAATTTCCCAATTCGGCACGCCAGAGCTGGATTTTGTTGTTTTTAATTTTACCTAGTCGTTTTGGGTCAAACATGAAGGAAACGGCCCTTTGATCTGTCAGAAGTGTAAACTTGCGGCCATGTAATAAATGGCTCCACTTTCTATCCGCATCCATGATAGCCGAAGCTTCTTTTTCTACAGTTGAATAGTTTGCTTCGCAACGAGAGAATGTTCTAGAGTGAAAGGCAACAGGTTGCCCTCCCTGATTTAAAGTGGCAGCTAAGGTATGCTCCGAAGCGTCGCACTCCACTACAAATGAAATTCCTTCTTTGACACTGGTGAGGCAAGCAGATGCAAGACCCTCACGTAAAGTTTCGAAGCTTTTAATAGCGTCAGAGGGTAGAGGAAAAGAAGATGATAGATTGGATTGTATTAAAGGTCTAACCTTTTCAGAGAAATCAGGTACCCATTTGGCATAGTAAGAAAACATTCCCAAAACCCGTTGTAATTCTGGTTTAGATTTCGGCAAGGTAAGTTCGAGCAAGGGTTTAAGGCGTTCGGGGTCAGGTTTGATTTTACGGTGTGAAAGTCTATAACCCAGTAAGTCAATCTCATTACGAGCAAAAACACATTTCGATTCATTAAAAGTTAAGCCCTCGGCTTTAGCTGCAGCAAACAAGGCGTTTAATTTCGCGTCATGATCTGCTCGATCATTGCCACACACAGTTATATTATCAAGATAGGCATAGGTGTCAGTCAAATTATGCTTTTCGATCAGTTTGTCAACAATTCGTTGAAAAAACGACACACCGTTAGTAACACCAAATGGTAAACGCATGAATTGAAATAATTTTCCTTCGGCTTCAAAAGCCGTAAATGGGCGGTCAGCAGGACAAAGCGAAATTTGATAATAAGCGGATTTTAAATCTAAAGTGCTAAACACAGATCCTTCTGCGATTTTCGCAATTTAATCACTTATTTTAGGAAGCGGATAAGCATCAAGTAACGTAAATCTATTTATAGTTTGCGAATAGTCAACAACCATTCTTGGTTTATGTCGTCCATCTCTTGCAACCAGCACTTGCGCTCGCCAAGGTGAATAAGAAGGTTCGATAATTTTCTCGGACAAAAGTTTGCTTACCTCCTCCCGGATGAATTTACGAGCTTCTTGATTGAAATTCCGAGACTTAGTAGCGATGGGCTTGGAGTTAGGTTCCAAACTTTGGAATAAACGAGGAGATTCCATGGTTGAGGCAGATACTCCGCAGTAAGAGTCTCCGATCACTAACTTTCTTTGTGATCCATCAAGCTTGAACACAACTTCTTCATGCTGGTTTAGAAAACCTTGGCCTAGTATGATGTCGGCACAAAGTTTTGGTACTACTCCAAAGACGACGTTGGCATACTTTCTCTCTTGAAGTTTGACGTCAGTACACACTTTCCCCAGCACTTGTGCAGTGAGTTGGTCCGAAGCCATTGAAACTTTAGATGGCTTGCCTTGAGGTTGCAGTTTAATAAATTTTGCAGCTTTGGCACTCATGAAGTTGTCGGATGCACCTGTGTCCAGCAAGCAATCGAAATCCACCCCTTTAATTTGTGTACGTAGTGTGGTTTTGTTTAAGCATTCTGGGACTGTACCAAGAACAGAATACAAGTGAGATTTTTCAGCATCATCATGGGCTGTGTTGTCATCGTCAAGTGGGGACTTCTGGCTTGCAAGTGGTATTGCAGCTGCTTTCCGAAGGTTGTTTTGGCAAACACGTTGAAAATGACCGATCTTGCCACAAGCATTGCAAAGCTTGTCTTTCGCTGGACAGAAGTATCTGCCACCGGTATGGAGATTACCTCTACAAAAAAAACACTTGCGCTTTGTGCATCGGTTAGAAACTGTAGGTTTCATTGTTGCCGTTTTCACATCGCTGCTGGATTGCTTAGAAATGGATGAAGCACGCTGGGGTGAATTTGTTAAATAAGAATTTGAGTGTTTTTTGGCTTGGTCCAGCATTTGAGCTTTTCTAATGGCAGTTGGTAAATCCAATTTTTGCTCTTCAAGTAATCTCTGTCGAATTGTATTGGAGTTGATGCCATTAATAAAAGCGTCTCTTGTAATTTCGTCTTTGTAGGTCTCGGCGTCTACGTTTTCAAATTCGCATTCTCTTGCTAGCTGACGTAATGCGTGAATGTATTCATCCATAGACTTCTAAATAGTAGCACCTGGACTGGAAACTCACTGGACAACATGAGGCCAAACAGTTGGTACAACAGTTGGCCAACAGTGGGCCAACAGGGTTAGTTACTTGGCTGTTGGCCCACTGTTGGCCAACTGTTGTACCAACTGTTTGGCCTCATGTCGTCCAGTGAGTTTCCAGTCCAGATGCTACTATTTAGAAGTCCATGATTCATCGATGGTCTCTTCAGGATTTTGAACTCTGGTCATTAATAAATGTCTAGCAAACACAACATTTTTCTTTTTATGATAAGCATTGTCGAGCGCTGTCCTTGCTGCGGCGTAGGTCCCTGCATCTGCGATGAAAGCGTAGGTTCTGTGTGAGAGTGAGTTTGCTAGGAACCCCAGCTTGTCGATGTTTTCTTGATTTCCTTCGTTTCTTTCAACCGCAGTTAGAAAAGTTTCAAACGTTTTTTTCCAGTGATCGTATATTTTCTTTGCTTCGGGCTCCTCTGGAAGGAGTTCCAATCTGTTGGGTCGCAGCAACTTATCCATTAATACAAGTGAATAAAATTGTGATGAAACATTTAATAACCAATTGAGGCTTTTATTCACTGAAATATAGAAATACAAAACAATAAGAACTAAAGACAAACTGATAGCAATAGGTAACGTAGTAGGCATACAACACAAACTTCTACTGTAACATATAGTTTCAAACACAAGACTGCGACGCTCTGGCAAAGCAGGTGAAAGGAAAGAATGCTTGTGGTGCCAGAGGCATCGCGCTTCTTAATCAAGCAGCAGATGGCATAACTACCAAACATTCTATTCGTAATGCACTGCCGCTGTTGCGATTCTATTCATGCATAACTTACAAAAAGTTTTGTCCCTTTACAGTATATTATGTTCGATTTTTCGTCATGTTGATGAAAACAGTTCGTGCTGCATGGGATGGGGCAGCGCTAATCAAAAAAAAAAAACAATTTATGGTTATTGGACATTATCGGCGATAATTTTATCGTTTATTGTTATCGCTTAACTTTTTTTGATTTATCGTTTATCGTTATCGCTTTAGGCATTTTTCGTTTATCGATTGATGATTATCGCGCCCAACACTGTTCCCGGCTATCAGTGCAAGGTTGAGCACTCAGAATAGAACACGGTGTCTATCGCTATCAATTCTAGCTACAATGGGCTGCCAAAAAACAATTGCAGCTATGTTGCCATCAGCACTTCTCTCAGCAGGCTTAATAAATAATGATAATCTACATTCTCAACTGCATAAAATAGATCACTCTTTTTGTTCAATTAATTATGGTTTTCGAGTGTTTCTCTATCAAAAGCTACAAATAAAAGACACGTGTTGTTTAAGTTTAGAATAGGTTAATATAGGCTACTTAGCCTATTCACCTGATGTTTGAAAGAGCTTGGTTGGAAGAATTGATTAGATTTTCTTGCCTTAGTTTTGTAGTTCAAAATGCCTTGAGGGGCATTGTCTTCAAGATAGCATAATCAACGCACAAATGCCAACACTTCCTTATTAAACACAACCAGTTTGGTCTTAGAAGATGTTTCATAAATAGTTTATTGTTAAATGCTGCAATAGCAAACCAATGTGAATATTTTTATAGATCAATTTTTGTCATTTTATTGTTTAAAGTTCGATGCTGGAAAGCTATGCTGTCATTGACGATGTCATATCCTTCTTCAAATAATTTTTATTTATTTTTTGATCAAGGCAAAAATTCCACAGTTCTCAATTATCCTATCGTGACATAAGAAATGGAATGAAATATAGCCTACAAACAGATCTTATCTGCGTCAGCATGTTCCATGAATCTATGGTACGGTAGCCTATCTTAGAATAATAATGTGTGTTTTTACTTAGCCTGAGCGCTGCGATTGGCGGATTGTGGGCAGATAATGCTCATAAAATTTTGACCTGGTTATACAGCATATTTTATAACATGACGACCAAATTGTTGTTATATATTTCACATGGAGTATAGTCATATAGTAATTAATAGTTATTTTTTTTTATGGTTGATGTTGTTAGTGAAGATCCATTTTTGTGAAAATCAAAGAGTTTTATACCTATATATCTCATAAACTTTAATTTTTATTATAAATCGTAGGCTTATGTATGTAGATTATATAGCAGTAGAACTAGTACAGTATGTACCCTATCCAAAGTGAAAAATAGCCAGCAGAAATGGTTGCAGCTTTCTTAAAAAATTTCATATGCATATATCCGTCGTGTGTTTGACTTCTCTCTCTATTCAAACTTCATCAACCTTCTCCAAATTAACATACTGTAACTGCTATACAACACTTCTTGAAAGCAATAAAGCATCGAAATTCTTAGATAGATCATGTTTTCAGAAAATAAATGCTCCATCTCTTATAAATTCTACTGAATTGCCAGATTTATCATTAATGGCCTACGGGTAAGTAGCCTAAAGATTATGTGGTTTCTGTACAATAGCCGATTTGAAAATTCTAAAATCATGAATACAGAATAAAAAGTTTATTTGCAGTGCTGCAAACACCATGTTGCTATTTTGCTTAATTATATTCAACATAGTTGTAGGCTACGCACTTATATGATTGCACGAGCCACCTTAGGCTACACCAGGGGTCGGAAACCTACGGCCCGCGGGCCAGGTCCGGCCCGCGAGCAGTTTCAAGCAAAAGCACGCAATTCGGCCCGCGACGATAAATAAGTTGTTTTTCGCATGCTAAAATCATAGTGCAACAAATCCTGAATGTAAGCTGCGACTTTGGGAACACCAACTTCGTAATTCTATTTTTGCACATTTTTCCAATCTTGGTAACAACAGTCCGTCAAGTACGTTGAAATATGTGGAGGTTATTGTTGACATCAAACAGCAGTTTGCTTCCCGGTTCCAGGACATGTGAAGGCACAAACACGAATTCGCGTTACTGGCAACACCTTTTGATGTGGATCCAGCCGATGCGGACAATAGCGTGCAGATGGAACTGATTGAACTTCAGAATATTACAACGTTGAAGTCGAAGTTTCACGTTACTTCTCCGAAAGTGTTTTACAAAGAACATGTATCTGCAACCCTATTTCCGAAATTACGAGATAATGCGAAAAAAATTGCATCCATGTTTGGGAACACTTATCTTTGTGAACAATTATTTTCCAAGATGAACTTTGCAAAAAATAAACTTCGATCACGTTTATCTGATGAACATGTTAATGATGTTTTGCAAATTTCTTGTTCCAATATCAAAACTGACTTTGGCAATTTGGCAAAAAAATGCAAACAACATCAACATTCACATTAAATTGTTACACACATTTGTTCTTTTAATAATCGGTTTTAAAGTAATAAATTCCTTTTATCATATCAATGAACATATTATATAAGCATGAATAGGAGTGTAAAACGCCGTGCAATTTAAGGGTAAGATATTCGCGTTTCAGAAAAGCTGTCCCGGCAGTTACGGCCCGCTTGTATATTTCATTTTATCAAATTGGCCCGCGGCTCAAAAAGGTTGCCGACCCCTAGGCTACACCTTTGTCATCAACCTGTGTATTAGGGTGGTGCTTGTTTATTAGCCAAGTTTTTAAATCGTAAACTTGCGCCAAAACCCTACTTAAATTATTTGAAATTGAAAACATAATTTAAAAAAAATTATCGAAACGTTGGCCTAATGCTGTGCTCAAATACTGTGGCGTAACCAAGGAGGGCAATTGCAGTTGCACTCCTGTAAAATGTCTTGCCCGTTGCCTCTCCCCTTCCTGTAAAAATGCAGCTAATAAAACGTTAATTAGGAAAACAAAGTTTGATTGGAATTTCGTATCTCGTAGTGCAGTACATTAGCTCGCCTACTTTACCTAGATTCGATTGAAAACATCCGTTTTCCGTGATCCAGCTGATTTCACAATTGATAATGTGTGTTACTGATCCAGCATGTTCATTCTTTAGAAACTATCATTTGTGTCGTTTTTCCTTTAGTTATAACTAAACCAGAATCAACAAGTGCAATCTGTATACCCAGGGGCGTAGTCAAGGGGTAATGGCTTTGCCACCCCTGAAATATTTTTGTACATGCAATTGACCAACAAACGCGTAAGCCATTGCAAAGCTGCAGAAAAGTTTGTTAAAAAATATGTATTTTTTTGATCAAATTTAGGCGGCATGTAGTCATAGTAATCGGAGGCAGTCATATGTAATTGTGTTGCTTCACGTTTTGCTTAGCCTAGCCTACGTGTAGCCAGTGCTGGTCTTTGGGATGTGCAAACCGTGCAATCGCACAGGGCCCGCAAATTAGGGGGCCCGCAATTTACTCAGCAAATGCAGTAATTTTGTCATTTCCAATGGAAAAATTCAACAAGTGAATTCAACAAAGGAATTAGCAACAAGAAAACATAGACTCAACGGGTGCAACCTATTTTGTCCCCTGAACATTTCGTACCCTGAAAATATCGAGAAAAAAACAACAGAGTCGAAGTCGCTGATCGGAGTTGCCGCAAACATTTCAAATTTCTCTCGATCTTTTCAGGGGACGAAATAGGTCGAAGTTTGATTTTGTTACTCCGATTTCAGGGTACGAAATCGAAGTACAAATTTTTCAGGGGACGAAATAGGTAGCATCCAGACTCAACATAGAGACATAGCTTTATTTCTAAAAAATGCTGAAGAAAGCATGATCTTTCAACCCTTTTGTTATGCCACCATTTTACAGTAATATTCATACCCAAATTTTTGTTGAACATGCTCTCAGAATGCCCCAAATTCAAAGTAATTTTTAAAAATTTTCTAGAACCCTCCTCCCCACCCCGACCACCGTCAATGGGTGTTACCTTCGGCGATCACGTCGTCAAGCTTCGCCCGCCTACCGTCAAACCACCCCCTTCCCCTCTCGAAATACCTAGCTACGGTACTGAATTGGATCATTGTCATTGGGGCCCGCAAAGCATATTCCGCACAGGGCCCGAAAACCCTAAGACCGGCACTGCGTGTAGCCTACTGTAACGCCAAATGTTTGTTTCTTCGAACGACGCACACCTCAGATCTAACTTAATATAAAGATTAGATAGGTAGGCTACCGTGTTGTACTGTATTTTGTACGAAAGGTATTTATTGACATACTGAAGTCTACCATTGAACCAACCATTTATAGGCATACTCCAGTCTTTTTATCGTTACTGCTGTTTTGGTTTTAAGTAACTTAAATAAACTTTTCATTCTCTGTAACAACATTATTTTCTATTGATTTAAGCTGAAATTACTCTTAGAACGCGCAACTTTAAGGCATTTCCCAGACCCCTCTTGCAACTGCTCATTTCATCCTCCTTGGATTCTGCGCTGGTTACCTTGCGCATTACCAGTTCAAAAAAGCCTTCCAAATTAAGTTTAGCTTTCATCGTCAATTTACCTTAACTTCAGTTTTAAAATAATTTATATCGCCTTCGTTTATGACGTCACTGAAAATGTTGCCCTTCCTGGAAAAAGACTTGCCCCTTCGTTGCCCCCTTTGCAATTTGCCTAGCTACGCCACTGCTCAAACACCTTAAATTTTTCAACAAAACAAATTATTTTTTGTTCTTTACCATAAGAAGGCAACTATTAAGACTTCCCATTGATAAGCTCTGATTCATTTTCCGCTGCGAGGTTGATATCGTAACCATTGTTCTTGATTTCAGTCTCCAAGATATAACGTTTTCTCCTCAATAAATAGACCCAGGTTTTTTTTAAGGTTTGGTTTGGGTGACCGCTAAGTAGTTTTAAGAGACCGCAAGTGTTTCATTTAAATACCAAAAAATAGCCATATTTGCTTAAGATATAGCGAGAAACAACCATTACTTTTCTACTGTACCGTAGTTGCAAGTCCAAATTTTGGGAAACCGCTGGAGAAATATGGGGGACCGTTTCGGTCCCCCAAAACACCTTAAAAAAAACAATGAGACCTACTTACAAAGGAAGTATAAATGTAGTCCATTTGTTTTATTTTTGTAACTGGCTATGCACAATGTAGCCTATGGACTTGTGAAGGATTTTATAAGTCGATAAATATGTTACATTCGCAATAGGATTGCCATCTAGCTACTAGTTTGGAATCTAACTTTGCTTTGCTCTGTAACCTGCAAACTTGCGTGAAATGCTCAAAAACATTTTGTTAGATCAAAGGTCATTGTAATTCAAAAACGATTTCAGATTGGATGTTGTCTTTTCATTCAACCATGCAACAACAACAGCTACAACAACAACTGGAAGCTGCAATAATATGCTTTTGAGAAATCATTTGTAGTTTTAAAGGCATACTAAAGGAAAATTTCAAACCGGAATTAAGCATTAAAATGAGTAAACTGAACATTCAAGAATACATTTCAAAAACAATTACCCAAAAAAATTTGTTTTCAATGGCGCTGGCAAGGCCCAAAGTCCAGTGTTTCATTTATTTTCATTTTTTTTCAAAATGACCAAAACGTGCAAACACAGCTCAAGAATACGTCATAAAGTCCAGCAATAACAAAAGCCACGTTACCACATCTGATGTTTTGAGCAAACTGTCTGCTGTTTTGATGTTGAAATGTGCTGTTTTGATGTACATACAGTACATACATAGCCTACAGTCAAATCGCCCTCAGTAACAATTATTGCGTGATCGGTTGATTGCTAGACTTTATGACGTAGACTTTATGACGTTCTTTACAGTCGCACGCTTCGTTGCTCAGGCCAATCTCGTTTTGAAAGCTCTGACAAAAGCACGCGCACAATGGTGGTCAGACCGCAATGGGGCAAAATTTTATTGAAAATCGTTTTATGGTAGCATGTTAAACACAAAGAACGTGGAAAATCGCCAAGTCAGGTTTTTCCTTTAATACCCCTTTAACAACTTCAGCAAAACCCGCAGACTGCCAAAATCTTTGTCTTTAGTAAGCCATTCCTTCTCGAGCACGCTTTAACGTTCGCGTTTTGTCTCTTCTACGTTTCCCCAGACTTCCGATATGTAATGGCAAGTGATACTGTTTTGTTTGTTTGGCTTTGATCGTCAGAAATAAAAAAAAACATGAAAATCATATTAGGCAATATGTACTAAATATCAGTTTCTGCCATTTCGACGTCTTTGCCGAAAAGCTTGTTCGAGCTTATGAATTCTACCATATGTTCTTTTTCAAGGCCCTCTTTTCTTTCCTTCTTTTGAAAGTTTGCTTCCTCGTAAAGTTTTGGAACTCCAAAGCGAAAGAATTGACGAACTTTTGCAGGAAAAATAGGATGAGAAATTAACGGAACAAACAGGTTTGGGTCTGCTTCTGATGGCTTATTGGCACCTACAAAATAAACGTTAAAGTGTGTTGTGATAAAATTTGAAAATTAGCAAACGCACTTGCGACAGAAAGATTTTAGCAAACCCTCAAAAAACCAAGTAGGCTAAGGTTTTTAGTAGGCTATTATTCCTTTTCTGTAAATGCTAACAAAATAATATAGGCTAGAGTAAATTTAATGGTTTCGTTGATTCGATATCATCAGAGTCTACCAAAAAAATGACTGACAATGCGAAACTTTATGATGCTATTAATTTAAGTTAGCCTATTGAATGTTCTGCATTTGTAATAGTATTTCAGCTTTTTTATTTCAAGCAACTAAAAAACGCCAGACAAACTAGAAGTATTTATGGGCCTATAGACGGAGGTGGGCCTCCAGGCATGGTTTTTCTTGGGCGGTTAACAGTGTTTTGTGTGAAGTAAGGTGTTGATCGATGATCTGAGTTTTTTTTATTCAAATGAAAAATTTACCTGTCAAAAAAGAAACGAGCAATCCAGCGATAACAGTCGAAAACATTGCGATCGCCGAATAGTACAAGTAGGAGACTGCATAGAGTGTGCTTGCCAAACCATTACTGCAACAAGAAATATAAAATTTAATAATTGCATTGAGAAATAAACAACTAAATCTTATTGCTGTAGTCCGAGGAAGCAATATCATTGTCACCACAGCAATAATTTGAGATGAGAAAAACTGAATTATGCAACGAAGGTTTCGTTTACTAAAATGATTTTTTTTAAATTTTAGTTAGATAAATAAACTTTTTATCTAGTTTTTATCAATTGTTGTGGTAAAGGACAGGTGGTTGGTCTTGCTAACTGTTGCTTTCAACTACTCGATTGCTGACATGATCGCTGATCGAGTTGCTATTAGGCCTATCAATCGTTGTCGTAGTTTGCGTAGAATCGCAACGTCACACCCAAGGCCGAGGGGAATTACAGTAGGCTACTGAAAAAGTTACAAATTTGCTATTAGGTTTTATGCTTTTAAAAAAAAACTTTGAACTACTTCATTTTTCACCAAATTCTTGTCTGGTTTATGTGGGAAGCTTTTATTCATGTTACTAAGTATTTTCAACTTTCACTGAATTATATCAATGTTAATTGCACCATTTATCCATCTGGCAACCTTGATACTGTTGTCTGCATGCAGTTTGCACAATCAAAAACGTTCAGAAGTCTGCGGTTAGATATACCACTCCAAAGAAAAATACAAAAGAACAGCGAAAAAGAAAAGCAGCATAATATATTTTTATATTTAATAGATTTGTTTATACTCAGACCTTAAATAATTACTAGTCTAGTTGATTTTCTGCAATAAACCACATCCAGTCCAGTTTTTGTTTAGTACAGGGGCGGATTTACCAGGTGGGCCTGATTGGTACAGGCCCACCCAGATTGACAGTGGGCCCACCCAAAATCAGATTTATGAAAAAAAAAACATATTAATGTTTAACACTAGAACAACCAAGTGGCACTGAATTGTCTGTGGCATCACTATTTCACAGCATGAGACTGAAGCTCAGCAAACCAAAACAGTGACTACAGCCTTCCACTTAAACAACCGGGAAGCGAAGCGTGAGCTCAAGATCAACGCCAATGAAAAAACCCTGCCCTTGTGCCCAAACCCTAAATATCTAGGAGTAGGCTAGTCCTGGACAGGTCGCTCACTTATCGTCAACATTTGGAGTCACTACTCACAAAGATCTCAACACGCACAGCTTTGCTAAGGCGTCTGGCCGGCTCAGGCTGGGGAGCCGGAGTTGACACCGTGCGCATTGCCACCATTGCGCTAGTTCCTCCAGCAGAATACTGTGCACCTGTCTGGAGCCGCAGTGCCCGCTGCCATCAAATCGACACTGCCATAAACGACGCCTTGCGTATCGTGACAGGATGCCTGCGACCTACACCATCGAACAATCTCCCTGTCCTTGCTGGCATCCAACCAGCTAAGCTTCGTCGCGAAGGAGCCATCCTCTTTAATCATCTCATCCGTCTCTTACTCGCCGCGCTACCAACCCCAGCCACTTGCTCCACTCAAGTCTCTGCGAGTCTGCGAGCGTGCAACCTCGGCGACTGAAATCGAGACACCCATTTGTACGTGCGGAACAACTCCTGATGAAAACCTCTGAAGACCAATCCATCAGTGCGGCTACCTGGGCGGACCACCAATGGAGCCCGGAGTGGAAGAAGAACTCCTCAAGACTTCAAAATTTCATTTCCGACAGCAGCCCTCACCCAACCGGAATGCATTTGCCAAGGAAGGCCTGGGTGCGGCTCAACCGCCTGCGTACTGGCGTTAGACTATTCCGCTCCAACATGCACAAATGGGGGATGGCTCCATGCGCGATCTGTGAGTGCGGCAAGGAGGAACAAACCACAGACCACACCATCTGTAACTGTGCCATCTACCATGCGCCAAATGGTGTGCGTGGTCTGCGTGAACTGGATGACGAATCAATTAAATGGCTGCTCGACACCTGCCCAAACATCTAGACAGCGTAGCTGCCACTGCTCAAGGGTGGTAAAAGGCAGAGCCCCTCGACCCTTGAAGTGGCGAAGAAGGTTTAAACGAAGAAGATTTCACAGCATGATGGGCTCCCACTTTAACCTTTGTACCACTATATCACTTTGATTTTTGTATGCTGGACCGCCGTGGCATTATTGGTGAAGGCCTACCAAGATATTTCCTAGGCCCACCCATAAATTACGTACTGAATCCGCCACTGGTTTAATACCGTTATTTTAAACTTTTTCAGCATCTAAAATTGGGTCAAAGAAAGCAATTTTTTTAGAATTCACAAAACAGAATTGTCAACACAGTTAAATCATTTTTGTCATACGTCAACATAAAGTATACAGAAGTTGACTTATTGATTATAAACAACTCAGAAAACTTTTTAAATTTTGAAATGGCAACACTGATCAAATCACTGAAAATTCAAATCGACTATTCTTGAACACATATCATATTTATTATTTATCAGTAGCTTAATGTTAGTAAGTCCCACGCATTACTTTGTACAGTACGAGTTCTAAAAAAATGTCTCCATCTTGCAAGTAAACTCCAATTTTAAAGTGATCTTGATCTTATTGTTCTTCAAGATTAAGATCACATAAAAAAGTGATCTTAGATCAAGATCACCAAATAAAAGTGATCTTCAAGATAAAAATCATGCCCATCTCTGCTTATGATGCATTAGCTTTTGTGATTGAAACGATTAGTTATTATGAAATAAGTAGGTAAACAGATGACGATGTGTTAGAGAGAAGAGTAGCGAATCTGCCAAGAAGCAAAAGTCTAACTATTGGTAGTTACTGTTCGGAATGGTCAAATTAAACCACAATTTCGTTGCTTGATGTGTTTCAGTTTCCATTTCACATTTACCTTTCATCTTCAATGGATGTAGAAGTAGTAAATGTGGTTTCCGTGATTGCGGAAGGTGAGCTCAATGTAGAAAAATTGGATCCAGACATAACACTTGGACATCCTTCTGTCGACAACGGCAGCGCTTGGTTTGTGGGAGATTTTCCATACAAAAGACCACCCAGTGATATCCAAGAAGTAAATGCGATTCCAAAACATTCTCCAACAAATGCTCCCTAATGTCAAATTATGTAAGTTTAGAATAAGTTTGGTGTAGTTTTATGTGAAAAGTTATTTGTGTAGCAAAGTTAATCAAAATAAAATGCTTCGATTTACAGTCAAAGATGTTAAACAAATTTTTCTTGCAAATAATCTTATAAACTTAGCTATAAAATAGGATTTTCATATTTTCTATCTTCAATTAAGATAAGTCTAATGCCTTTTTGATACAATTTATTAACAGTTGTCTACTGTTTTTCTACATTGTCTGTAGCCTAGCCTACTCTACATGCTACTGCGCAAGATAAGAGCAACAAACAAAGCAGTCGAATTGCATGCATTAAATTAATCAAACATTTGTAGTAAAAATGAACCTTTAGCAAAAAAACACAAATAAGCTGTGTGATAAATTAAGTGATCGAAATATGCCACTGTGTTTTATTCGCATACTTCGCTCCTGGCATTCAGACCAAACTATGTATAAAAATGGGAAAGCTTATTATCTGAATCGTTTGGTATTTCAAACGGGGTGAGGCAAGGTATTGTTCTCAGCCTACATCTGTTTTCAATATATGTTGATGATTTATCTATTCAGTTGAATAAAGTCAATCCTGGATATGCAGTTGGCCATAATTTTTTTACATTATATTCTTTTTGCGGATGACATTTGCTGCTTTTCGCCTGACCTAGATGTTTTCAAATACCTTATAAATGTATGCAAAAATTTTGCTAGCAAAGATAAAATGGTGTTTAATGCTACAGTCTGCTGAAATGCTTTTCTCTCCTTGCAATTTTAAGTTACCATCTCCACTTAAACTCATGATTCCAAATCAACTTGTTGCTTTTAAAGATAATGTTAAATTGCGTTTCTTGTTATCATGATGAGAGTGATATGTTTGTGTGAGTGATAATGTTGACGTAAAACTGTACAACGTTTAAGAGTTTCCTTAAAAATTCAATGGTGTGGAAAATTTAGTAGGCTATATCTTATCTTTTTCACATTTATGTGCCATCATTTTTGTGTTACATTGTTTGATTTGTTTTAGGCTGTACTCTTTCATAAACTGGCAAAGGTTTATGCAGAGGCGCTAAATAGCAAGCAACCTGCTGCAATGCCTCTGCGCATTTCCAAATTTAATGTGACGACACAGCAAAAAAAGAAAAGGTCATGCTATTGCTTTTAGCTTGGCCCTGTTTGTGTTGATGTAGTTTTGTCACAAATAGCCTATTTTGACATAAAAATACCTCTCACTTCCTCATTTAACCGGGTAAACTGTTTAAAACTTGAGCTTTGGAGTCGGGCGAAAAATATACGACTCCAACACCTTGATGTATGACTGGCCGTTGCCAGATGTTTTTGAGTTGTCAGATTTTTTTAATTTTGTATTTTTCATTTAATTTCACTTGTTCTGTGCAATACGAAAAACAAGAGACAATATTTTGAAAAAAAAATGAAAACAAAAAATTTATTATGTGCTGTTTTGTATCAAGCCGGAGTCGGAATTTTTGAACGATTCCAACTCTAACTCTGGATGCAAATTTGACCCACGACTCCACAGTCCTGTTTAAAAGGCGATATGGAGGATAATTGGGTATTTTTGAATGTCCCAGATGACAAAGCATTTTTCATCAAAAAAAAAGAACATGTTTTTCACAAAAGAAACGTATGTAAAGCTACTAAAAATGTGTGAGACTTTCCAAACAAGCTATGCATTTATAAACTAGCAATAAACATCTTACTATAGTATTTGTCCAGGGACAAAATAGGCCGAGAGCAAAGACTCCAGACGAAGCACCTCCTACTGTGCCAGCAAATGTGTACCCAATTTGCATAATGGTTCCGTTGATGTATCCGATCGATATAGCAAACACGGTGACAATCACACCGAAAGCAATAACTGCCAACAAATTCAACACAACAGTTGCATTTTATCGACTAAAACCAGGTGGTTTCGACCAGAATTGAATCAAACACAACTGTAATTGAATTGTAGGTGAACAGAAAACTGTGTAATTGATTTAACTCTGGTTTCGACATGTCTTATGACCAGGGGCTCCGAGAGGGGGGAGGAAGTCGGGCTACTTTCCCCCTAGCATAATATTGTAAAGGAAAAACGTTTGTCACTTTTGAGGGAGGCCCATTTTTACTACTAAAATAAAAATTTATCAACTTAAAAATAAACAAATTTTTGAATAAAATGCGTCGTAGTTACAACTTAACAAGTATTTTTTGATCGTTGTTATGTTGTTCTAACTTGAAAACTAGTGCTGTTTTGGCTACGCGTGTAGGCTATTATGTTTGCTTGACCAACTGTACCTTGACATAAAAAACTGCGTTTGCCAGGCATATGATAATGGATTCAGCATATTTGGAAAAGTGTCCAAGCAAGATTGAAGAAAGTAAACCCTTCTTGCCCATTTTCTGCTTATGGGTGTCATTGCTTAAATGCACTAAAGTTGGAGTTCATGATGTGCAGTGTTGTCCAAATATTATATCATTTTTGAGTAGTGTAATTGATCGACTAAGCTTATGTCATTTTCAATTGCAGCCAAGCCAGATAGGAAATTCTAAAGAAAGCTATCCCATTTCCAAGCAGCCTACTTGAGCAGTTTCAAACCTGTGCTTCTCTGCATTATGTAGATCACAGTCCTAAGCGAGATTCACTCTACTAACCTATTTATGCAGCGATAAAAAACTGTTCAATGTTTGTCGGCCCCAGAGGAGGCTCACACGACGACGACGAATGGACAATGAGCTGATGAATTTAATAAAGTTAAAAGAAGATAATTATTTAAACTACCATTCAACGTTTTATAGGCAGAGAAAACTTTTTCTCGAACCGTAGAAGTTTTCTCTGCCTATAAAACGTTGAATGGTAGTTTAAATAATTATTTCTGAAAGTTCCTTGGTTTCATATTATTTAAAAGAAGATGTAATCAAAGTTACAGAAAGCTGGAAAGTAGGCTACTCGCAAGCTCAAGTTGTTATAGGAACTATGAATTTAAAAAAAATGTTTTTCTGGGGACGCCCCAACAACTCCAACGCTCCAACAACTCGGCTTCACCAGCTCAATCTTACAAACGAAATTTATTCTACTGTACGCTATGCTGCAAAGGATTTGCTAGCTGTTGGTAGTTTATTCACAACACAAATGTATCAACAAACTCTCTAAGATATCGATAAGTTTGAAGTCATATGAAAATATCATTGTAGCTTATGTCTGATGTATAGTTGCAGGCATGTGGAACAAATTAGAACAAGTTGTACAACAATGACATTTTGGATAAGTTGGAAGGCTACTTTTGAAAGAAAGCTACCCAGTAAACAATCGGAATGCATCACCCCATGATATCTACTCAAGGAAATTATTGATTGCAACTTTCGAAACACTTTTCCAAATATTTTTGTTGCTTTGAAAACCTGATACGTCAACCAGTATTTCCAACGGTTGCCAAGACTTGTCAAGGGAGGAGACGTTATCACCGACCCAAAAGCGGCTCTTGCAGGATTCCACACAACGAACAGACAAGAATTCATCAGCAAACAGTCCCGCACTGCCTTAACACTAAAGAGTTTGAACAAACTATACTGCATTCTTTGGATATGGTGCATTTTTCTTGGACGTGTTTTTATTTGGTTCCGAAAAATCGTTTTGCTACGGGACCTAAATTGTCCTCTCAACGCCCGTGGCCAAAGGCACCACGTAGCCTATGAGGTGTGCATGTGCAGTTGTGCACATCATATAACTTCACTGCAATTCTTTCAAGAGAAAATATTGAGCAACAATGACAATTTTGCTGCAAGTGTAGTCGAGTGATTTTTGTTGATTTTCATAATTATTGAAAGAAGATTTTCGTATAGATATATACGTTGTTTAAAATCAAAACTTTAAAAGAATTCAATTTCACGATGAGGAAAGTAGCCAAGTTCGACTTAAGACACATGATGCAAGGCATGATACAAATTCATTACTTGTATTTTTGCTTAAAAATTGTTTTTTGGGGCCCACTTTTAGTATCGTTTCCCGACCATGATTTCTCTCGGAGGCCCAGCTTATGACACAACAATCACCAACAGCAATTCGTTATTTTTGCGCCGATTCGCAGTCATGTAGGCTATAAAGTTTTATTTATCAATGATTTTGTGTATATGGACACTATATTAATTTAAAAATTCTTAAAAATAAACAAGTTTTTAATGTATAATTTCTAAAATTAAGTAATGTTTTAAACTTTAGACAAACTACATTTTTTATTTGATAGGCTTTGTCATTTAACCTATGCTAAAAAAACACTAAAACTAAAAAAGGCAATATTACCAATTCCTTTGCTAATGGTTACTCTTCCTGCTTGAGATAACTTAGGCAATGATGGAATAACAAAGTCCTCCAATATGAGTGCGGCCAAAGAGTTGATTCCTGATGAGACGGTGCTGCAAAATCGATACGTTATTTCCTTTATTTAACTTTTTATTTGAGTGCCATCCTTCTACTCCTCAAATTAAACAGCTGTTTGTTACACGTGCAATCAAATAAGTGAAGTATTCCATAAGCTTACCGATAGAAACACTAAACACACCAGTCTACTACAGTTAACGAGTTTACAAACAAACCTTTTTAAACAGATTTACAGTAGTTGATGGGAGCATAAGTTTTAACACTGGAAAGTAAACTTTGCCAACAACTTACCTTAACGTTCCACTAAATCCAGCTGCCACAAATAAACCAGCCATGCCTGGAGAATCCTGAAAGATATCCACCGCTAGGTATGGCATCATTTGGTCTGGCTTTTCTATTTTATGAGACGTCAGAGGATCACAGTCATGATAATAAGCATACATAAGAATTCCACCAATAATAGACATTGAAATAAATATAAAGTGTGGAAACATTGATACGACTGCAGCCCTTCGAAAAAAAAGAAAAGAATTGATTTACCAAAGTAGAGATGATAGATCTCAACCTTTTTCTGTGTTAGACCAAGAGTTTAAACGTCAAAGGTGTGGGGAGCCGTATGAAAACTAATAAGGATGTTTTAAAAATACAAAACCTCCTATTGGCCTAAATGATAAAAACGCGTAAACAAATATTTTGAAACTTAAAATCGACTTTCAACAATGTGCAAAGTTAGGACGGAGTTGAGACATTTCATAGCAAAAGGTTTTTTAATCTGCCACCGCCACAAGAACCATAATCAAGGACATTACGCAGTTCCGAGAACCAGGGTTCAGAATCACTGCTTTGAACACTTATAATGACATTTTTAATTTAGTTATCTAAAACTTCTTCGGTAGTTAACTGCTCAGTTATGATAGCAGTGTAGCTTTTTTACACGTGTAAGTACCAAGCATTTTGAAGCACTATGTAAAGTAGGTTACAATTCCAACAAGCAGGCTTGCTTGGTAATTTTTTTTTTGTAAGACGACGACCAACAGCTTACTTTCTAGCCTTTGAAACAGAGTCGCAGGACAAATATCGTTGTATGATTGCTTGATTTGGGCTACTCCAGGCAATAGCACTTCCACCAATAATCGTCCAAAACGTAGTCCGTATTCTTGGATCTGGATTAAAGCTAAAAAGAAAGACGCGTTACAACCATTATTCAATAAGCCACTGGCTGTTTGTACTATATTGCACCTTTCATCAAACAGTGTTTCAAAAAGAGTGTATGCAATGAGTGCTATTTGCTTGGTAATGTAAGCCATTTGTAAACGAACTGTGCCATCCCATATAATAAGAATGGCCCAAACTGTAGACTTATAGCCTACTTGTAAAATGCAAAATCGTTTTTAATGAAACGCATGATCAAGATTTTGGTAAACGTCAGTTACATGAATGATACTCCAGATAAGTGATGATTAGTATTTCATCACAACAATCATGCTATTACTACGATAATACACTAACAAAGCTAAGTAGCCCAATAGTATCACAAGAAGGACAACAAATAATTACTTAAATAAGTTTAATCTTCCTCCTTGCTTTGCTATAGTCCATGCATTCCCAAAACCTCCGATCATTATTGATACTTTGATTAAAACAACAAGAAAACCGACGAACATAATCAGAGTTTGGAACGTGTCGGTCCAAACAACAGCTTTCATTCCGCCCTAAAGAATATTTGCATTTCACCATCGACGCACTTGATGTTAATTTAAATTAACCATAAAAGCTAACAAAGACGTCCATGCTATGGTTCCAATAGTCTATCAAATTAAGAGTTACAAATTAGCTTAATCTAGTCCAGTAGTTCTCAACCTTTCAGTCTCAGCGGATCGCTGTAGAAACCTTTAAAGCTGGTCGCGGACCCTTCAAAAAAATTGTATCTGACATTGTAGTTTTTTGCGTCTTTTCAACAAAATAAATGTTTTATACAGTAGAGTACAATCTATAATCTTACCCTTATACGTAATAACTCTACCTGCAGCATTCTTGTATATGTATTTTTCACATTTCAATAATTGTAGCTCGATGGTAATTGGACGGTGAATATCAGTTTAGTATTACAGTATGAAAAGTGACTGATGCCCTTCGTAATAGATTCATGGAATGTCATTATAGCTTTTTTTTTGATAGGTAGCCTATATGTTCTCTTATTGTCACATTTCAACAGGTTATTAAGAAATGTTCAAACCCATTCCACAACACAGCAATTTATAAAAGTCATAATTCATCAATCATGCTACAAATTCAAAAGAACTTCATGGACCTCCTAAAAACTCTTTAAGGATCCTTTGGGAGTCCGCGGACTCAAATCGCTGATTTAGTCTATCTGAGGTAATGCCAAAATCGTAAAAAAATAATTTATCAATCGGTTCATAACTTTCATCAACTGACTTTAAAATGCAATCTTTTCAATTCAATAGGTTACTTACCAAGGTTGTGTAGAATGTACATATACCACTTGTCAGCAAAATAGTAGTAATCAATCCCAGAGGCGTAACTGCACTTAATGCAATTCCAGGCACGTAAACGGTTGTGGCCATGTAGAACACCTGTGCATAGTAAAAAGGGAAAGTAAAAGTTAATTGAAAAAAACAACAACATGTATTGAAATTTCAAGTCAGCTTCTGTAATGAAATGGAGTGGGCAGTTATTGCCCGTCAAAATTTTTTCTTTTTTCTCACAAATAATGTTTTTAAAGAAAACACAAGTTTTGTTACTCTGTGTTCGACTGTAAAGTATTTGCCCAGTAAAAGTTGCTTTGGTTTTTCCAATATTTGTCTTTCTTGTTACCCAGTGTTGTACGCGTCAATGAAATAAATTGACGGCGTCAGCGTCAGCGCGAACTGCCTAAAAACTTTACGTCGTAAAGTACTGCGTCAGCTCTTAAAGAAATTGACGGCGTCAGCGCTAATTTCTAGCGCTATTTTAGCGATTTACGACTTTGTCTTGTCTCGATTTCAACTTTTCTCGACTCAGATTCCCAGGATACGATAAACAAACTTGAAACTACATAATTAGATAGATAAATAGCTGCTACAGAACAATATTGTTCATTGCTATCAGTCTGAATGTCAAAACGTCAAACAAAATGTAACTCTCATTGTGAAACGAGATTTTCCATGAAAACGAAAAATGACGTATAGCGCGTGACGCTTAAAATCGGCAAAATAGTTGACGGCGTTATCACTTCCGTCAACTAAAAAATAAACTGACGGCGCTAGCCTCAGCGTCAACAAAAAGTTGACGCCGTCAACGTACAACACTGTTGTTACCCCTTGGGTGAAATATCATGCTTTGGTTTTAATCAAGTGGGCGAAAATTGTTCTGATACCTGTTGTGTTTGATATAGTTTACTTCTTGTTACTTTGTTTTCATCTTATTAAGCTTACAATTGGTTGTCATTCACCACTAAAACTTACCATGATAAAGCATCCACAAGCAGAGCCTAGTTTTCTCATTCTGGAATTAAATCGAAGTTCGAAAAACTGGAAATAAAAGTTTGGGCAAGAATAATTCATAAATGAAGTTGATCATGCAACAGCATTAGACGGAATAGCTGCGCTACGGCTTAATAAAAGCTCGTATTCAAAACTTACGTCTTGCATCAGCATATAGCCTACTGTAGTGAACGATAGTTCACGTTTGTTCAATGCTTAAATAATTAAAAATAAAAATAAAGAACCATCTTAAATTAAGGCCTTTACTCTGTCGTTTTTTTTGTTTTTTTTTACAATAGAGCAAAGTACCGTAATGAAGGTTTCTACTTCTAAAGAAGGTTCTGAGTTTAACATTAATAATTACCGATAACTCGATGACTCAAACTTCACGGAACGTTATTAACAAACCTCAAACATTGATGATATTTGCAAACGATGCATGAGAGGGATGTAGAAGACACACATGATCGTCGTCGGTAAGATACCAGCGATTGTAAACCACATCATCACTGTTCCAAACAAATATGCCTCGGCTGGGAATGAAATGAACGTGAGAGCTGAGATAAACGTTGCGGATATCGATAATCCGAGAGGAATCTGTTAAAACAAAATTGTTATAGATCATATAACTTGACCGACAGGGTCACAGAGAAGGTCTAAACCTATTTCATCTGTGCTGACCGCACAAAAATGATCACAGTAAGACAAAAACTGAACTTAAGTGTGCCATAGCAGCTTATAGGCCTGCTGAGCTGATATTTGCACAGTGCTATTTAACAAACAATCTACTCAACACCTCAAGATGTAATAATGTTATAGGCGATTCTTCCACCAATAAGTGTTTCAACATTTTTCTGTTGAGGGAGATTTGCTGCATGTGTTTTATTCAAAAGTAGATTGCACGAGGAAGTCCAGTAGATTGAAGTCAATTTTTTTTTAAGAGCAATGTTTTCTTTGAAGTAGCCTTGTATTGTTTTTGATATATGTTATAGCTTGTTTAGAAGTTTGAAGGATATCTAAAACCACAACGACCCGCAACAGTGCACGCTTTGACGTGCATAAAATCTCACTGATGCTTCTCAAGTCTAGAGCCACAGCGTAATATTTTCAGGTATTGCTCCACTAAAAATTAGCAAGCAAACCTGACCAGTGATTCTTCAGTTCTAAAGGAATTTAACACGGAGCAATGATTTAAAGAAGCTTGATGCTAACCAGTGGCACATTGACCACTTGCTTGAGAGTTGAGATCTCACAGGATGTGCAAAAATGTGGGTTCGATACTTGTCTAGAGCACGCAGCTATGCCTTTGGAAAAGCATAAGACATGCTTGAACAGAGAAACACAAAAATTGTTTTTCTTGCCTAACAGTTTACTTAATTAAAAATCTGCAATTAGAGGACATAAACCTGATTACAAAGAGTGTTATTTATCAGTTTTCTTGAAAAAATCAGTTTTAGTTCATTCGTTCAGTTTAGACGGATATTACCAATTTGTTGCAAAACTGCAAAACATTTGTATCGCCCTCAAACTAAGCCAAATGCTTTGAGAAGAGGAATGTGTATTTAAACAGCACTCCATATGATTTTAGTGGTCATTTTTTATGGTATGGCAACATAAGTTTGGTTGATCTCAACATATGGGTAGACCCTCAATGGATAGACCCTCGGCCCAAGATGCTCATACGACGACGAGTCAATTTTTACTAGAGATTACGCTTTGACTGTTAAACTAGACAATCCAATTTTGCTTTAGCAAAAAAATCAAAAGTGTTACTAAAGTAGTTGTTAGTCAGACCTTCAATTGCGATTCACATTCTTACCGGTGACATTTTCCTTCCTCCGAAGTTATATGTCTCCATGTTCTTGTCCTTCTTATCCTTGATCGCATAGTAAATGCCGATGGCTATGGAAACAACTAGTAAGCCTGAAATAGATGCTTCTATGAAAACCTGATAAAAACCTCTCACTGGTCATTTTCTTATTTTCGTTTAAGTGTATTAAAAGCGTGAGTTGACTTGATGTTCTATTGGATTTACGAACAGTTGTAATATGCATAATTTTATGAGGTGACATAGGTTTTTCCACACTCGTAAATTTTTCGTCCAAACCCCAAAGCAGATATAGTCAAAAGGTCCAACTCCGGCCAGCAACCCAAATTACAGTTTTTAGATGAAGCAAGCTGATAACTTCAAGACTCAATTGATCTTCAGGTGGAGATTTAATCAATTAATGTCGTGGAAATATGCTTTTACACCATCTTTTTGCCACTACCTTTCATGACATCATTGCTTAAACATTCATCAGTAGCTGCCTTGGAATCTTGTATAACAACTTTTAGGTTTTGTGATTTTAGATGTGGTAGGCTAATTTTGAAATGAACTCTCCGATTGATAACATATGCAGTATAAGTCTGTCGGCCCTGTGTCAAAAGCTTTTACAAGTATGCAAAACTATCAGAAATAACCTACCAAGACTTTGTCAGTCCGAGGATAAAGAGTCCAAACCAATAAGTAGCCTATGTAAGCAACTTGCACTCGCGCAAAATTATAATTTGTTGTTTTATAGAATATTTTTAAATACTTTGACTATAGAGCTGCTTGAAACAATAACATTTAAAACATTACGCAAGTGTTGGTTCGTAATTTTTCCTTTGTTGTCACAAAACTTCCTTTTTGCTCAATAACTGTCGTTGAACAACCTTAAAGAGATTTGAAAACAAAAATGTTCTGAAAATATTTCAAGAAGAAACTGCATTTCGTTGTAACATATATTATCGAAATGTTGCTTTGAGCAGTCCTAATAGTGAGGTGGAAAAGTTTTAATTTAACTTAACAAACCAATAAGACAGCATTGGTTTTTTAGGATGCGTTTCTCTATCTTACAACTTAACACAATCAGGGGTGTAACCTACATGGTAAATAATTTATAATTCTTGTGAGCAACCAATTTGTCAATGGAAACACTAAGTTTAACAAGACAGTTATAAAAACTTACCAACAATAACAATGAAATCAACTATTCCTAATGTTTTTGGTTCTTCAATGTCTTCCATTGCAAGTTAGTGTTTTTAGAGCGTTGTAAGTTCCTGTCGATCACAGTTTCAGTTATAATTCGCTCTGTTATATTCAACCAACTTACAAACAAATAGTCTACTCCAGTACCCTTGTTAAAATGCAACAGTGCAACTTAGAAAGTCATCACACTGGTTTGTAATTTTTTTTTTAACTTTGCAACTCTACGGTTTGGTCAAAAACGTAATTTTGAACAAACGCAATCACTGCTGAAGTCTTCGCTTGCTTCCATGAAAATAGACATGAGCAGCAGACTGCAAACAATATAACACTATCATGTGCTATTACTCTGCCAGTGTGAGCGTAATCGCAAACACTTGGTACAGAATAATAGATGTTGCAAATCAAATAAGTCATAAAATATTAATAAATTTCTAAATGGATTTGTTGTCATAGAAATGTTCATTTCTATGGTAAAGCAAATAACCTAGATGTTAAAGTCAAACTAACTTAGTCGTTAAAGTAAATACAAAAGCCTCATGTTTTTATACGCTTGCAAATTTTGCAAACTATTAAATCTTGCAACGGCTTTTATGTGTTAATATGTTCACTAACGTTGGACATGTCTTTTTGCTCTCATGTTTGCTTTAGATGAACATAAAACAATCTAACTTTCAAAGTAAAGCATTTATTGCTTTCATAAAACCTAGCCTTTTAATCGCATTATCTATAAGTTCGTTTTATTTCAATTAGCAGTCCACTGTATGTGTCGTAGAAACTTTTTTTTTTAATTTTCAAAAAATCTATTTTCGGCTCACAACGTGTTTTGAAAACAACTTAAACTCAAAAATTGAAAAGTGACTAAGATTCCATCAGTGTGTCCATTTTCTTTTCTTGTGATTGTCATTTAGAAACAAATTTTAGGAGTGTCCTCCTAGATGATTAAATCTAATTTTCAATTTGCCTACAACTTTTTCATTTAATTAGCCTGCTTTTTACACTGGAAATTTTACTTTACAACTCTGTCATCACATTCTTATATTGTCACAGTTTGCTGCAGCGCCTAATGTCGTAAATGTTCAATGGTAATATTATTAACTTTTGCAAATATCCTACGGCCTTACACCCTTGTTGATCCAGAGTTTTAACTGTTAATGTCTTATTGTTAACCGGCATTAGAAAATCTTTTTTTAGACAATTACAAATTTAACGTCAGTAAACTAAACCAGCATCGTCATTGGCTCGCAAACAAATCTACAATTAACCACGGATTTGAAGTTGAACCGCGATGATATACAATATGCGATAGGTCTAGTTTGTTGAAAACATTTAATTATTTGATTGCTTTTGCTGAAACGTGATAAAATTGCTATAAACCAGAGGTGTTTGAAACAAATCGGGCAAAGGACTTGATTTTGTTTGAGAAGCTCAACTCGAAAAGAAAATCAATGCAAAGGAATTACTTTACAAAAATTAAGCAAAGTTGTGAAAAACATCGTATTTTGAGTGAAACACTTCCACTTGTAACTATAGTTTTTGTATCTTGACCAATCACTTTAAAGTCAGCACTTTTCTGCCTTCATTGATTCATGAAGAAAACTGCCCGTCCCGATCGACGAGATTTTCGTCTTCCACCATTAAATGCTGGATGTTGAGCCAAGCAATTGCTTTGCAGCTATTGAATTGCGAAGATGGATAGCGAATTGGCTTGCAGTTTCTGTGAATAAACGACCTGCGACTCTTGTGGATGCGTGTCAAGTTGCTGAACAACTCGGCACTTATTGCGATTATCCATAAATTACTTTGTATCTTTGCTACGCTTCCAGTTACAACTGCCTCCAATGAGCGATATTTCAGTGAACACTAGAGTACCTCAAAAATTATTACCGCACGTCCATGACCAAGCCACGTTTGGATGGTCTAGCTCAGATGTACAGTATTTAAACAAGAATATTGTACTCGAGTATAATGAAGTCATTATTGATATATTTGCCAAGCGCAGTCATCGTATTAAAGTTCAGAACATAAACAATAAGGTAGTTTTTCCGACCTCGAATACCTTTTGAACATTCTCAGCGATTCGCAATGACAATTTACAGTTTAATGATTAAACTATGAATATATAATTGACTAAACTGTAGATTGTCATTGCGAATCGCTGAGAATATTCAAAAGGTATTCGAGGTCGGAAGAACTACCTTATTGTTTATGTTCTGAAGTGTTTGATATCTTTTGTTGGTTCATTAATTGGAACAGTAACTTAATTCTGCGGATTCGCTCTTGATTTTCTACCTTCCCCCCTATCTGACGATTTCAGCTAACCCCTCCCCCGTTTTGACGCATAATATGACATTTTGGTATAGTCCACTCCCCTTATTCAAAGGTTCAAATAAGTATAATTTTAACCCAAGTAGAAAAAATTTGAACCAACTAACAGCCATTTTAACCAAATTTGAGCATTCTGTGTACTACCGTTGAGACTACTCCGTGTGTAGGCCTACTATAGTACTACCCCCAGACCCCCATTGGCTTCCAGCCGCAGAGTCTGCCGCTACGCGGCTGACTGACGCAATGTCTTGCCCCCCCCCCCCCCCCTAACAAACTTTCTAAATACGCCACTGATAATACCTCATGTGAGAAAGTCATCATGGCAATAAAACGATATGACCCTTCAACGCGAAGGTAATGATTTTAGCAATGTCGCAACGCCTAATAAAATTACTTTTTTTCCTTAAAATTAGTTCAATCTGCATATAGAAAAACAGAACTTATCTACTTCAGCTGACAACTACAATGCGTTTGTAAATACTTGATTGGTCACAATGTTTTAAAAAACATCAGCTTTATTAATGACGTAACTTATTCCTGAAATATCAGTGCTATTTCTAGACTTGCATTCGAATTTTCAAAACAACACACTTTCAAGTGCATGAATTGCACAGTTTAAGTGATTGGTGACCCCCATACTCCCTCCCCCCACACCCCTGATACTTCATGTATCAGAAAAATTTAAACTAACCATATGATTTTTTTCTCAAGAAATTGCTGTAACGCCAAAGTGATTGGTGCCCTGCTTTTGAGACGCTACGCTACTGCTACACTATACAGCATCCTAAGCCTCATGCAACCATGGACACCTTTTAACAGTTAGCCAATGCATCAAACCAGTGGCGTAGCCAGGAAAAAAATTTGGGGGTGCCAAATATTTGATGAATTGAAGAGAACGACAAAGTGTTGGATTTAAGACATCGCCACCTGATGTGCAGTGACGTATCCTGGTGGCTTGAGCAAGGGGAAGCAATGAAACTGGTGGGGGTTAGAGCGTGCCGAAGGCACGCGTATTGTAGGGGGGTCCGGGGGCATGCTCTCACGGAATTTTTTTGCAAAATTACACTTAAATAATGGATTATAGCGCTTTCTGAAAACACTTTTAGGGTAATATTTTTATGAAGTTTATTAGCAGATAAACAGCTATTGACTTATTAAAGGTAGCTCTTACACACGAACGGGAAAAATCTGCGGCTAAAATTAGAGAACACCAAAAACTCAGCTACACAAAAACCCAACAAAGTAAGCCATCCTGAAATTGCTTCCACAAATTAGTTAAAAGAAACGTAAATCGAGTAAATTTTGCGTGATTCACGATTTGCAAAATTTATTGGTGTCTTTCTGTGTGTCTAAAACAAGTCCTTGGGGTGTTAATAGCCAGATGTCTTGGAAAACGTTATAAATTTATACAAATTTTATTATATTTTCAACAAAGGGCTCAACTTCGGAATCCAAACTTTGAAAATTTGGGGGGGGGGGCATGGCCCCTTTCGCCCCCCCCCCCCCCTGGCTACGCCTATGCATCAAACGGCTTGATTTAGCCTAGTCTTGCGTTGTGCATCTCAAACGGCGTTATACTTAGTTTAATCCATCTAATTTATGTAATTAGAATATTTATTATTAATTACTTATGTATCAATTTGAAGAAAGGCGTTCTTCCCGGCTATCAGCACAAGGCTGATTACTCACTAGCACAGCGAGCTGCAGTGACGCTTCGCTAACCAGAACGGTGTAGCTTCCACGCCAGCCATTGAGACCTCCAATTAAACGTTTAAGTTATTTTGGCAGCCGAATGTAGCATCGAATAGACAGCGATAGACACGTGTTTCGCCCATGAGGCTGGGCTCATCAGTATCGCACCGTATTCGCGAAGTATCGCACCGTATGGGCGAAACACGTGTCTATCGCTGTCTATTCGATGCTACAATCGGCTGCCAAAATAACTTAAACGTTTAATTGGAGGTCTCAATGGCTGGCGTGGAAGCTACACCGTTCTGGTTAGCGAAGCGTCACTGCAGCTCGCTGTGCTAGTGAGTAATCAGCCTTGTGCTGATAGCCGGGAAGAACGCCTTTCTTCACATTGACCTACCCCTGGCACCTGCTGGTTTTGTTGGCTCTTTCTTTCCACAAAGATAAGAGTTAAACTGACTGGTAAAGCGGCGGTCGATTACTCAAAGCCATGGCCGCCGTTACCTACCTTCCATGTGTCGTGCGTGTGGGAAAGCGGAAGAGACTCTCCCCCACATATTGAATCACTGCCCTACCGTGATGACTGTCGTCACGGAACGACACAATTCAGTATTGAGGGAGATCGTGGGGCACGTGCCTGCCGAATGGCAACCCGGGCTTTCCATAGATAGTACGGTTCCACAGCACGTGGAAGCGGGCGGTGCCGATCTGCGTCCTGACATCGTCTTGCAACGCCCTGACGGTGTCACGGTCGTATGTGACGTCACATGTCCGTTCGACAACGGCGCGGACTCTCTTCGAAAAGCCGCCGACAGGAAACACGACAAGTACGGCGAGTTATGTGTCAACATAAAGGAAGACAGGAAGCGCCCTTGCAGGGACGTCCTGTCACTTCCGTTCGTCGTAGGCTCCCTCGGGAGCTACGCCCCGATGAGCTCTCGAGCTCTGACGGCCTTGGGCGTTCCTACTCGTGGGGTAGCAGAGGTGGCTAGAAAAGTGGCTTCCCTCTCAATCAAAGGATCCTTCCGCGTCTGGAAAGCTTGGAACGCCGGGCTCACTTGTGGAGGGGCTACGTCATAGAAAAGACGACATCAGCGATCAGAAACTTATTCCCCAATAACGTTGCAGTAAGTATCCGGGCGCGCAAGACAGCAAACCGTTTAGACGTTATAACCTTATAACAATATTGGCTTAAAATTGATCACCTTATGTCATCACCTTATTTCTATAAACCTGCGCCATTTCTTTTATATGATACTCCAGTCTCTTCAAAAACAACCATTCTAAAGTAAAAAGGAAGGAAATAAAATACCTCATGTACATTGTGACTTGAGACTGGTTTAATAGCAATTAAGCAATTTCAATCCTCACTAGATTCTCTATGTACTAATCAATCAATTGTTTCGAACTGTCATACGCTGCTTTCGCCTTGTAACGCTGTTCTTGCCCGCTCGGATCAACATCGCTCCGCTTTCAATGCATTGATCAACACGATCCCCTGATCAACTCGATGCAGCCTCAAAACTTCTACCACAATTTTCTATTTTTACCGGTAATGCAGCCTATCAGTGCCTCTGGTTTCGATCGCTAGCCTCCCCGACCCAGCTGGGCGAACCTGCCTCAACGTCTGGCCAGTGCACATCCGTGCTCGCCGAATGAAAGCTTACTCTTCTCCAGTGAGTATTAATTACACTCCCACCTATATATATATATATTTTTTCTTTTGATTACAGTATATTGATTCATCGAGCCTCTGCTCCACATTTTTATTGAATATTCGTCTGCCACGAGAGCCAAATTATCCTTAAATGGTTCGACTCTCTTCCTCGTGGGAGACCCCAATTTTATCCGCTCTGCCTACTGGCAGACCGGGTATAAGAGTCAAAGTACCTGCGCGAAGACGCGTGAAGGAGACGTGGGCGCTGCCCGGCGGTCAATTACTGCCGGTTCCAGCGTCCACACACGACGGGTCGCCCGGTTCGTCGCAGGGCTTCTTTCTGGGCTATGCAGAAAGAGCCTGTCTCCCTGGCCCGCTCCGCCATTCTAAATTTGCGGACGGGCCATATAGTTTTTCGATCCACACTCTCCCTCCACAGGTACCTCGACTCCCCAGCCTGGCCCTCGCGACCTAAGCTGGTGGACTTAACCCTCCGGGTGCATCGTCACCCCATAAATCACGCCGCTCCCCGCCGCCGCGGGGTGTGGCAGGCCGGTTTCTGAAAGTCTTCGACCTGGCTATGTTTGTTTGTGCTCTCTCGCCGTGTCAATTATTTGTACCCGTGCGCTGTTGATGCAAATAAAACAGTTTTACACATACGGTGCGATACTGATGAGCCCAGCCTCATGGGCGAAACACGTGTCTATCGCTGTCTATTCGATGCTACAATCGGCTGCCAAAATAACTTATATGTATCAATTGTTATTATCGTGAGTAAATATTCAAATACATCATCAAAATTCTTTGAAGCGTTGCGTATCAAGAGTCAAAGTCATTGGTTGAATAACCAATTGCACGTTGCAGCTCAGTCTTTTGTATTTTTCTACGTTTTTCCTTATCATCTTTACCGTGTGTGATCTTTTCATTGCCAAATGGTGTAATATTTACATGTTATTCTTATGTTTCATGTTGAATCTCGAAAGAACCGTTTGCAGGTTTGGTAGTAAAAAAAATTCTATTAGGCTATTACTAAATTCTAAATTAAATTAGGCTATTACTAAATTCTATTGCTAAATTCTAAATACCTATTAGGCTATTACCTAGAATTCCAATGTGTTTGGATTTTCTGATCATGTCTGGTTGGAAACCGACAAAGCTCAATTTGTTTTTATTGTTTTGTCTCCAAATAAATCATCCTAATTTTTGTGTCGTTGCTTGCTGTTGTAGGCTACTTTTTATCAGAACAAAGTAAACTTTTCTAAAGGCCTAGTTTGATATTTGGTGACCGTGCTTAAGTTACTTTCATATACGCAGTGGCGTAGCCAAGGGGGGGGGAGGGGTTTGGGGGTTACAACCCCCCCTTTGGCACGCGTGTGACGTCACGATATTGAGAATGATGCTTTCAGTCCCCAAAAAATATGCCTGATTTTAAACAAAATTGCATTAAAAGAGCAAGTTTTGCCAATACCAAACATTCAAACATCTCAGCCAGGATTTAGCAACAAGAAAACACAGAGACTTAGCTTTATTTCGGAAAACTGCCGAAGAAAACATGATCTTATCCTTTTGCTATGCTACCGGACAGCACCATTTTACATGAATATTTCTACCCACATTTTTGTTAAAAATGCTCTCAGAATGCACCAAATTCAAAGTAATTTTTTCAAATTTTTCTAGGGGAAGCCCCCCAGACCCCCGCCGCTGGGTGGTCAACCTCCCCCCCCCCCCTTTCAAATTCCTGGCTACGCTACTGCATATACGTAACACCTTTTCCTTTTGTTTCTTTACACTATTTGTAACTTTATCATTGCTGTTGTTTTCCAACAAAGAAAAAATAAACTGCATATTAAATCGCTAAATTGAGTATAAACGAATAGTCATCCTGCACTGCCCCACTGTGTGCCAGAAAACCGCTCATTTATAGGTTATATAACCGGTCGTCCAATAGGCCGAGATTGATTGCCTTTCCTTTGGAATGTGTGCTGTCTACGAAAAGGAAAATGTTTACGAAAAGGATTAAATGTTCGGATGCAAGGTTTCTGTTGACCAAAGGTCATACAGGGTCATCAAATGTAGAAACAAGCTTCGTGCGTCAAAAGCATTGATATGGCCCACTCGAATTTGTTATGTAAAAGGGTGGTAATAATATTATGACCGTTCCAAAATCTGGAAGAGTTGTGATTCATTCACAAACTACGCAACGTACACAAAACTGTACATGATAGCCGACTGTTAGCCTACTGTGCTGTGTGGTAATAAATCGCTCAGTTTACAGCTTACGACTGGTTGTAAACATTTCGCAACAAATTTTGCTGCCTCCCTTGCTTGGAAAGCACACGGCACGCAACTGTAATGTGAAGTGTTTATGAAAGAACTAATCGATGTAGATAGTCAGTGCCGTGAAAATGTTTCGAATGTCCACAGTCCACATTGCCTAAGAATACTATACTAACTTAGTGCAAAAACACATGGTACGCATTCAACTACGTGGTTAATTCTAAACATTGCATACACACTTGACAAAAAATTATCCAAATCATCTGTTTATCACACGGCAACCTATAGTTCTAAACGTTGTGTCAGGCGCGGATCTAGGAGTTTTTTTTGGGGGGGGCTAGAAAATTTGAAAATGAATTAAAAAGTAAGAAAAAGATAAAACAGATAGCCTATGAACAATCAGTGGCGTAGCCAGGAATTTGGGGGGTTTTGACGGCCGGCGGGCGAAGCCCGACGGCGTGTTCGCCAAAGGCGACACCCAGCGGCGGGGGGTCTGGGGGACCTCCCCCAGAAAATTTTGAAAAATTACTTTGAATTTGGTGCATTCTGAGAGCATTTTCAACAAAAATATGGGTATAAATATTCCTGTAAAATGGTGCTGTCCGGTGGCATAGCAAAAGGATAAGATCATGTTTTCTTCGGCATTTTTTCGGTAATAAAGCTAAGCATCTATGTTTTCTTGTTGCTAATTCCTGGCTGAGATGTTTGAATGTTTGGTATTGGCAAAACTCGCTTTTTTAATGCAGTTTCGCTTAAAATTAGGCACACTTTGTTTTAGAGACATGGAAACTGACAGCATCATTTTCAATCTCGTGACGTCACACGCGTGCCAAAGGGGGGGTTGTAAGTCAGCTGTGGGACTAATATCAGCTGTTTAGAAGCATATCAAACCATTCAACAATTTCTCACAAAATTTCGGGGGGGCCCGGGCCCCTTGGGCCCCCCCCATAAATCCGCGCCTGCGTTGTGTGCTTTGTGCTGTACATCGTTCACGATCGTGGCGGCCTTTATACACAGACCATGACAACGTGCAGCTTAAAATTTGACAGAAGGCGGATCTGTTAGTAGCCAAAATCGCTAGTATAAGTTGATAGTTTGAGTATTAGTTAATAAATATAGTCTTTGTGGATATTTTGTGTGATTTTAAGTTACTTCTGTTACCATACAAACAATGTACTAGATTTCGACACTTACGTGTTGGAATCCAAAAAGCGTCTGGCAACAGTAGTAATTGAGACAAATTTGTCATTTTTTAACGTAAAATTAGGAATTCTGTTGTAATTTGAGATTCAGTGATCACGCATTGGCTATTTAGATTCTCAAAACTGTCATTCCAAAGGGATACAAAGTAAATTTGGCTTAGATTTCAAAATCGAAATTACATCTGCCTTCAGTTCGCACGTTGTCAAGGCCTGTATATACAGTATAGATCGCGATGTTCACGATACAAGACACAGTGCATTTCATTGGCAGCATGTCTATTGTCGATGCTTTAAACATAAGTTCACATGTTCTTCGGTTGAGACTTTCTTGGTCTCGGTTGAACCCTGCATTGCGTGTTAGCTGTTAGGCGTTTCAATAGGCAATGAAGTTGTAACTGCCAGCAGTGCGAATGCAAGTTTATCAAGCGATTGCTCCATGCTTTTACTGTAGATAGAAGATTGTTTCATGAATTTGTGACGTTAAAGTAACTTTCATTGGGATCTTTAAAGGAGCAAAGGTGGTTCCATGTTCGATTGCGGAGAGGCGTGGTTGAGAAAGGTCTCATTGAGGACTACTTGACCTACGGCTCTAATGAAAGTAGAGCAGTCAGTTCAGTTCCTTTCTCTCAGACGCCTTTCCTTTAGTAACTATGCCTACCCAATTTGTTTCACCCTGGGTAGAGATGAAAGGTGTTTTTCACATCCACCTGAGCCGAGTTGGAACCCAGATTAACCTAGCCTTCACAGTAACAGACATGAACAGCTTACAACACCGAAACAGCGACCAAATCTCGCATCGTCGCGTATAGTGTTTCAAAGTAAGGTAGGAAAAAACCTACAAAAACAGTTTGCATCTGATGCTTTTGGCCACCGAAACGCGGAATAAATCGAAACAAACTGAGTTGTAAAACCCATGTATTCGACGTAAAAGAAATGTAGCCTATATAGATCAAATTGAAAAAAAAATAAGCTAAAACATGTGCAGAAAATAAAAACCACAAAAGATACTTCTCAAAAATCTTCATCCAAAAATTAATAAATATAGGCCTACTGTACTACTGTAGATGTAATGAAATGGGATTTATATATGGAATAAAATGATCGCTAGCACCGTTCCGAGTGTGGAAGAAAGTTTAGTCCCTCGACCCATAGACTGGCAAGAAAAAGCTTAAACGAAGAAGATAAAGATTTGGTAAAATTATAACTTTCAACAATTCTAGTCTTCTTTCAAACGTCATATAAATAAATCCCAATACGAGAATAAACTACGCTCGCTTGACCAGTCTCATACTTCACATTCAAGTATGGGTTCTCACAATTTAATTCCAGTAATTTAGAAAAAAAAAATTGAACTCAAAAGTGGAAATGAAGTAGGTTTATGGAAATAGAAGCATATGAAACATGTATGCTTTAGGCAGGGTTTCCCAAACTGTGGTCCGCGGACGATTGGTGGTCCGCGACGACTGCACAGGTGGTCCGTGGCGATATGACAAGAAATTAAAAAGTCACACATATACGTTGTGCAGTACTTACCCTGTCAAAGATAATTGCAGCAGTTCTTTACAACTTAAATGATTTCGAAAGCTTTTGCTATCCAGTATAGTAAATCTTACTTGTTGCAGCTTCGTTGCAGTTAAAAAGTTGTTTACGAAAAATTAGTGGTTCGTGGCCTAAAAAATTCACAAATAATGGTCCGTGGCCTAAAAAAGTTTGGGAAACTCTGCTTAAGGGCAGTGTATGCCTAATATAATAGACTTATAGTACGGCGTAAGGACATAACAGACGAAAGAATACACCTAGTATAGGAATAGTAAGTTGATCTGACAAACTGCACAAAGTACTGTTTCCGTTTAGAGAGGTAGATGTCACACTGCTATTGAGGTGGTAAAGCATTTGCTAGTCAAACAATCGTAAAATTTAAAAAAATAACCCTTTTACTCTTCACACTCAAAGTGTTGTCCTAAGGATTGGGAGATTGTATAGAAACCCAAGATAGGAAAATTTATCATGGTAACGTCGTTCTAACTTCTCCAAGCGTTAAAACAATTTAAAAAAGACGCTTTTGCTAGCTGGGGTTCTGACATCAGTGGTGGGATTAAACATTACACAACTACTACTTTAAAGTACCTGTACGTTATCGCTTTCACTCAATTCGAAATAGGCCTAAACACAGTATCACGCCATTTCATGGCTGTGTAAAACATTTTTATGCGACAATGACAAAACTGACAAATTGTTAATATTTTTCTTTGAAGTAATTGAAAGTGCAACAGGTCTATCTAGCTTTTCAGATGACGAAACTTTATTGTGATATGCGTCGTCCAGCCCTTTATCTGAAAGCTCACTTTCTTGTCCAGCTTGATTACGACTCGCGATGGACGGCACGCACTCGTCTTCAAGTTGTAAACTTGGCCCAAGAGATTCTTTTGGCTCGATCGGAATGGATTCGTTTTTCAAATGCGGCTGCTGATGCATTGAGTGAATTAGTTGACCTTGAGTTGGTATTTTGGGTTGTGAGACTGCAGCTGGTTCAGTTGATATGTTGGTATCCACACTGTCATGACGAGGTGAGGTGTAGACACTTGAAAGGCAGTTAAGGTTCAAAATGACCGAGTTAGGATCTAAAGACTTGGTTTTTAACGATCCAAAAGATGCACGCTCTACTATCTTACTTGAGGTTAGATCACTGATGTTTGTGGGTGATTCTGTTGAGTTTCTATGCTTCTTCCTATGTGTGAGAACACCGTTTTTGGAGTTTTTACTTTCTTTAGGAGGATGGAAAACGGAAAGATCACAAGAAGATGCGTTTTCACAATGCGTGAGACCATCAATCTTGTTTCCATCAAGCAAGGCCTCCCAGTTCCCTTGAATCCCGTCGCCACAACTTCGACATCGTTTCTCTAGAAAAAAAAAAACTTGCAATCAAACTTTTTGTTTTCTTGTAAAACAATCGGATAAATCATCATGCAGTTGTCAGCTATGCAGCTGCAACTCAACTTAAACTGATTAATTACGAAAAGCTGCAGCACAAACATTGCAAAACTTTCCTAGCAAAACAACAAAGCTTTGCGGATGCTCTTTGTTTGTGAACTGCTCCATTTAATCATAATTGAAATCGCAACGAAGCAGTTGTTTTCCGAATAATAACGTTATAAGAGTACTTCTATTTTTGAGTAGACAGTGACGAAGGCATAATTCAAACTATTCTCAGACTGCTTTTAAATTTATGAAATTGTGTTGCCTTAATGAGTCAATGTTGACTGATGAAGTGCTTTGGTATATTTTCCTTAAACTAGTGCCATAAATTGAAGGGTAAATTGCAAACTATCGTGTTAATGAATATTTGTAGTTAGAAATAAGACAACAAAAATTGATGTAAAAGTTTAGCTTATAAATTATTTTGTGTTTCTAGAAAATGTCGTTTGTGAACTTTTTGCTGTTTGTTTCGTAGATCTGAAAACAATGTGAAAAAGCACGACTAAATGTATAAGAAAATCAAGAACACTCTCAATACGAAAACTTACTACAATTTTTCGATCAAATTTTCCTATCAGGTTGATTCAAAAACGCTTGTAGGCTACTCACCACGCCGGATAGACGACGGCAAGTCACGTCCAGCAATTCGAGACTCCAGGTGACCGTTGCTTCTAGCTGAATGGCGCTTGCGTAAGTATCTAGCGTGCTTAAGTTCTGTGTAACGAGGGATTCGTCGAAGTGGTGAATGTTTGTTGCTTTCTGGAACATTAAAGCGATGTAGCAAAGGACTAGAAGAAGTTTCCTTTTCATCTTCTCCGGAGGAGCTGTTTCTGGAGGAACACGCTACGGATGTTGTAGATTTCCTATTGCTATTATTGTTACCATTTTGCTCATGAAGTTCTTTGTCTGAATCAGAATCACTTCCACACCCAGTCACTTTCTCGAACTCGTACTAAACAAAGAAATTTTTAAGACTTAATTTTGATACAATACAAACACACCCGAAAATGATTTAAAAAATTTTCTGCTTGTGTTGAAAAAATTATATTCGTGTTAAATAAGCAACTTTTATTGTAAAACAATTTTTGATTGTTAAAGTTTAAAATAATGAAAAAATTTAATTATTTCATACTAACAGTATGTGTTCTAAACATTACTATAGGATAATGCTATATGCAGGAGGTGCAGTATCCACAAACTCAATATCTAAACTAAACAACTATTATCACAATATTTGCATTGACAAAAGGACAAACCAAAATAGTGGTCAATAGAACAATGTTCTATTTCAGCAGTTGTGCTATCTAATTTATTTGGCACAGGCACAGTGGAAGGGTGAAAACGAGTACATTGTGTGTGATGAAACCAGAAAGGAAAAAAGACTGAATTGATAGATATGCTAGACATAAGGGACATCATAAACTAACCAGCAAGAACAATGGATAAAGATGGTATAAGCATGCGTAAAGGAAGGAGAAAAGGGCTGAAAAATTAATGTTTTTGAGATGTGGTGCTTCCGCATAATGTAACGTATTTTATTTGTTTGCAAGGAAAACAAATAAAGAAGTTTTACAACAAGTGAACCAAACCAGATCTCTGTTTAAAAACATTAAAATCAAACAATAAAAATTTCTCGGCCATGTAATAAAAAAGCAAAATCTGGAGCATTTCTCAATAACTGGTAAAATATGTTTCTCGGGAAAGCGACAACCTGGCAAACACATACAAACTCACCTGAAACAATTTAACGACAAGGCAGAAACAATCATTCTACAACATGTCAAAGATTACGTGGTGTAATTATTATTCATCCAAGGCTGTCGATGACTGGTTTAGACAAGGCAAGTAAAAATGAAGACAGGAGGAAGGAAGGAAATTAATTGTCATTGCAGATAAATGGTAAAAGGTAGCGGGGACATTTGAAAAGAATAGGTAAATGACGGAAGCAGGATGAAGCAGACAAGGTGGCACTGCAGGAGAAATATGTATGTACAAGATGAGATAAAAGGACAAAGACAATCGCGGCAAAGAAAAAATCTGCCACCCTGATCATTAGTGGGGACAAAATCAAATTTGGAAAATGATAACAAAGTTAGGTCTGATAAAGCTTGGCGTTACAAAGCCATTTTAATCGCAAAACTGACGTACACTTACCCTAGTGTTGCTATCCGGAGGTAAGCTCTCCCAGTCGGAAGCCGGCCTGAAATCAAGAGAGTTGGTGATTCTCGTTCGTCTAGCACGCAATCCTCGACGGACATTGAGCTGCGGGCTCTGCATGAAGAAGAGACAAAAAGTTGCTTCATTCCGGAAGTTGAAAAATGTTTGTTCTGACAAAATTACACTACAGCATCTGTAGTTACAAAACTCGTTCAATTTTGCAAGTAACAAGGCCGATTGTTTGCTGTTCAAGACAGACTCAGTTAATCACTTATGCAGGCCTGCTTTTATAGTTGACCTTTTGAACCGATGCTGCATATAAATTAATCCGTCCAACGCTACCACTAGGTAGATAACTGTGTTTCAACTTCAAACTTTGAAGTGCATTGTCCAAACAAACGTGAAAACAGTTGGAATTGCGTCCCTTGGTCTTGCCGCTTCTTCATACAGCAATCTGGATGTATCTGTCCATCGATTCAGCTTTCAGGGCAATTGCGTCAAGCAGTAGATAATAAAAATTGCCGATTTCGAAGACTATAGGCTAGTTGTCTTTATTGGTTAAAGTGAATTGTTTGACTCCATGGCTAAGTAGAGAAAGCGTCCGCCCGATGTTCAAAACAAGCTGGTTCGACGCCACCGAAGGGCACGATGGTGTCTTGGCAAAATATATATTTTGAGGCTCACGTTCGGCTTTTTTTCTTCCCGTTGGCTTAATTAAAATACCACTACGCAACAGAGTAGTAAGTCAGGTTCAGGCTTAAGTTTAAATAAGGTTTGAGCTATGGCCTAGTTGGGTCTTCCTCTTTGTTGGTCGGTATATGGGACAGCTTTCTTTTCTTAATTTAATTTGCTCAGAATAGACAATTGATGGCTTCAAATAAATTTTCATTTACGAACAGGTTTCGGCTTGCATTTTCGGGGTCAGACTTCTAAAGCGTCTGGCCAGCTTTACAACTTTCCCTAACATAACTCTAATGCATGAGTATCACAAAGTATTTATCATGTAGTGACGACTCACAATTTTGGGGCTAGCGCTGTGTCCTTCCATCCCGGTTATACAAGTTTGCTGCGTGAAATCGGAAGCAGAAGTATCATTGTCAGTTTTCGTGACATGCACAGTTGGCGGTGCATGAACATGAAGTCCACCTCGAAGACTAGAAATCAACATATCATGCCATTATATACTTGATTGCAAATACATTTGAACAAAATACTAGCATCGCACATTATTTCACAAGTAGGTTAACACCAAATAAAGCCACAAGTTTCACTTTCTGTAGCATAGATATTAACACTAACGAAAAAAAAACGCATTACTGTCATAGAAATAGCCAAATTTCTAAAAGTCTTCACCACAAAAGTTGATTTAGCGCAGTGGCTGCCGACCTGGAAGAAGGGGGTGGGGGTCTATAGAAGGTTTTAAGAAGTAGATAAATGCATTGACTTCAAGATAAAAACAAATAAAAAAAAACTTTCGAAATACACTAAAAGCTACTGGAACACAAGTGTTTGTTCAATTTATTTACCAACATTTAGCAGATACCTAAGCGAATTTAATATAAGCTGCAGCTTCCTGTCTATCTTTCCCAAATTGCCTTCCACCGCACATAGACGAGAGTTCATACTCGGGGAGTGAGCATGGGTACCGTTGGTATGACCCTCGTTTATGCTCCTCCCAAGTCTGTAGTATGAGTTGGTTGTTCCATTCGTCTCCGGCTTGATACCTAGAATCATGTCCACCCTACGACCAATGGCAGAACATAAAAAACATCATTTTTGAGCGAGTGATTTAATGAATGAAGTTTTAAATGTTTCACAAGTGTAAATTAAACGTTCTTTTTGAACCTAATGCTGTGGGTTCGCTGTGATAATAACGACTTATCACGAGCTTTCGGAACACAGTTCCCTAGTGATGAGCAACTGATTAGAAAAATGTATTCCGAAAGCTCGTGAAAAGCAGCTTTTTCCACAGCTAACCCGCAGCGTTAGGCTGAAAAACTTTCAATCTACACTTGTGAAATGATTAACAATCATGCTGCTAAAAGCGAAACTCAATCTATTGCAGGTTGTTAAACGTTTGACTTGGACTAAAAACACTCACATCGCGCGGTTTTATGTTTAATATGTTGAAATATTTTGAGTTATTTAATCATTTTAAGTACATACTTATTCTTGGGCAATAGTCTACGATCTTACCTGTTTTGTAGATTTTTTATTCGCGATAACATGTCCACGTGTCCTGATGAATACTGTTCGATGACGTCTTTGACGTCATAAGGACGTAACGCCTCTTTAAATTTTCGTTTTGCCACCATAAACTTCATCATTCTACGTCACAAACGAAACAGCATTGGTACCAACAACCGTGGTTACATTTTTTCATTGACGAAAATAAAACTATTTGTCTCATTATAAGTGTTGCGTGGTGGCGCTAGCAAGCTTGTCTTGATTTCAACATTTTGACTTCAACACAACATGATTTTAGAGGTAAAATGCTCCAAATTTTTGTTCACAAACTAATTTTGGTATGTACTATTGTACTCGTAAAAAAACAGCTTGCGTTGTACTTCCTTTTCACCGTGCATCACCCCTACGTAGCTTTACATTATCACGCAGATAGACGTCAGCACTTGGTTCACCAACCTTATGGTCCTGACCGCACTTTTATCTTGGTCCGTTAGCACAGTGTCGCCATTATCACTAACATGGGAGGATGTTGAAGAGCTGTCGTCAAAATCTGATGCAAAAAGACAAAAACTGATTGAAACAATTATTTTTTGAAATAAGTTCGATAGCTTATGAAGTTTTCCTTTTATAGCCTATTTTATAACGGAATGACTTGTCAGGTGATGTGAAAAATTGTTTTTATGGGGTAGATTCAAAGCACCAATGTCATCAAAACTTCATTGTTTCAATTCATAAAAAGAATAGTCTATTGCGCATAATGTGATCACAAAGGCTAAACTTTTGCAAACGCAATTGAAGCATCTATCGCAAAGTGGTTTGAAAGTCATGTTTTTTGTAACGCATAGGCTAGTCAAAAAATTTCACAGTACATAACAGCATAACAAACAAGCCACGTGAATCAACTCTAATACTAATAACATAAAGTTGCTGTTCAAGAAACCATGAAGTTATGAATTACCGTCAGTTTAAATTACAAGATACTTTAATAAAATCATCCGCGTAATGGACGAAACGAATGTTGGTACCATACGTTGCTATCTACAATTTTCTAGTTTAATTAGTTTATCACTGAATTGTTTGTTTTAGAATGCACAAATTGTCTCCTAACTGAGGCTTGTGCTCTAAAAAGGTCGCAACAAAGTCCGTGTCTACTTGCCTCAGGTCAAATATGCTAAATCGTTTACCGTGTGTGATGCCATCAGCGAATGGTCTCTGAAGCCAAAAACTTCATTAAACATCTATGATTACAGCAAAAAAGACACTGTTAACATTGTACACACCAAAATTGTCCAGAGTTTTCTTTTCCAAGGAATTCTTGTCTCTTCGAGGAATGCGAAGTGAACTTTGACGTCCAATTCGATCAGTAAGCCTCTCGGCTAAACTGAAAGACTTTGTGAGCTGAAACGAAAAAAAAAACGTATGACTAGAATGCACTGAAAGTCTGCAACAAGGGAAGGCTACGTTGTATAATACCATTGTATATCATAGTTTGGGTTTGCTAATTTACAGCAAACTCTGATTACCTACAAAGACACTAAAGAAAAATAATAATTAAGATAAATAATACAACGGGTTTATGTCACAGTGTTAATGAGTGTTAATTACAAAAATCATGAAAAGCTTTCATTTCAAATTGAGTTGTTCATTATGCAATGTATTGCGAACTTCAGTTGCATCTGTAAAACTATGCTAAGCAGTGATAAGCATGGTAACGATGTATTCATAATTAAGTAACTTCGCTAGTATTACGTTGCCTTCGTACAAAAAAAATGTAAATCAATCAAGACCTCATTCTTTGTATTGTATCCGGGTGAGGTGGGAGAACTCAAGCCATTAACGCCGGGAGAAGAAACAACGCTGGCCTTAGCGAATCTTCCGCGAAATGTTGACTTTCTGCTCATCTTGGGACTCGACGGGTTATTTGATTCTTTGTTGTTTTTCTTATTCATTCTGAAATTCGACAAAATGTTCAATGGACAAGTTTGAATTGCAAAATGAACAATAATTTCTACTTTGATTAATCTACGCAACCGTTTTTATGAAGTGACAAAAATCTAAAACATGGTTCTGCGATTGAAGCTCTTTGCCATTTTGTATGCAAGATCCTGATCAGCGTAATGTACGGCTAGCATTCTTTCAAACATATTATGATTTTACTTTGTTCTAAAGTAAAATCTAAAGCAATCATAGCCTACTTGTTTTTCAAAAAACACCGAATGCTGTAACTAACGTAAAGATTTATCCTTTAAATAAATACAAAGATTCAGAATGATTTAAAATGGCGTAAAACACAACACACGTAGACCTAATACTAAAAACTTAGCCAAACCTCGCCCTTAGATAAGGAAGCCAAGTTGCAGTCGAGCTTGAGTTTGGGTCAGCGGCATAGCATCTCCACATGCTTTGAATGAGGTAAGCAGCCGGCATGCGACGACGTGCAAAGTGTTTCTGCCTGTGCTGCTCCTGAACTTTAAGAGCAAACCCTGAACCAAGAATTCCCTGAAAAAAGTTTTTGTCACAGCAACTGAAATGTACAACCATATACAATCGCACTCTTCGAAAAATAAGTCAGAAAGCTGTACATGACAGTGAAGTGCAGTTTGAATAAAATGTAATTTAGTAAAAAATCCAAACTTTTGTATAATGTTGATATGGATTGGTAAAGCATTTTGTTGAAAAGAAAATAAGTTTAGGCTATCCGTGTAGCCAAAACATGTTAAAAATGATGAAACCAGTTAATGCTGTAATTTAAACACTTGGTTGTTTCCAGTGTGCTTACAAAATGTACCCAAAAACGTCAACACACAGGTCATATCTCCATTTTGAAGTAGCCGATTACAGTAACAAGAGTCAAAGTACAATATGACGCATTACTGCTTTAGTATAAATGTGCCTTTCTTTGTTTAAAATTCTGGGACCGAGGGTCCATCCTTTTACCATCCTATGTAAAACTTATTTCTGGAAAGTAAGGATAGAAAAAAGGTCTTTCAAAATTAGTCACAGAAATTATGGTAACAAATTTTGCCTACAATCCTGGATTGGTGCCATACTAAGGTGGGTGGTAAAAAAACTTACTTATCTTTGGTGTAAAAAAATAGTCTGACGACTGGGCATGCTTGTAGAAGAAAAAAGAGTCAAAAAAAAACTTATTCCAACAAAGTTATAGGCCTAGCTCAATTTAGAACTAAAATCACATTGGGAAGCCCATGATGCTTAGAAATAAATTCGGTTTTCTTTAAAGTGATTGAACGAACCAACAACACCATCTCAACACGAAAAAACAGAATTTGAGAGACTGCTATTTTGGCTAGCACAGGTCGTCAAAATATATTCCAGGTATTTTCTACAAGAAATAATCAGATTTCAACGATAGAAGAAACGCTTTTATTGCACAGTGAAACAGTGTTATTTTGCATTTGCATAAAATGCATGAGAGTGAAACAATTTGCCATACGAGCGATAACAAGCCTGATCTCCATCCTCTTTGTAAATTATTGATGTAGTTTATATACAAGTAAAAACAAAAAATTACATCGTACTTACAAAATGAAATACTTCAGAACAGGGTTCTTAAACAGGGGTGCGTTGGCCCTTTGGGCCTTTGGCCCTTTAGACGAGCCTTAAAAGGTCCGCAAAGGTCCAATAAAAATCTTATTGTATCATTTCGAAAGAGAAATGATTTTTTTCAATAAGAAAAAAAGACAAAATTGAAATAACTCCTGTTCTCAAAGATGGCTAAGCAATGTAAGCATTGGGGCATCTTGTGTGGGTTTCATCCACTGTAGCTTTTCATATGCGATCTCAGTTTAGCATATCAATTTATTACATTTTTCAACGAGTGAACTAAATGCCATAATCTGGCGAGTGTTGGAAAACAATGAGCTCTCAACAGCTATTTGCATCATTCTGTGTCGTTTAGCGATTTGTAGCGAGTGAATTGTTTCTACTCTCACCAAAGCTGCGTCCGGGTATCCGCAATAGTAGAAATACCAAATTTTGTCACAAACAGAATGTCAGTTTTATTTGAGATTAGTCCCGTAGAAAAGAGAAGATGGCAGAAGAAGTAAAGTCAGTGTTTTTTAAACTGAAGCAACTTGGCTTACAATAGGAGAGGAATTGTTAATTCTTGGTAGGAAATTTGTTCCGGGAGAGATTGGGAAGGAAAAACTAGATTATTTGTTCATTCGACACATAAAGGCGGCACAACCGGATTGGTGCAGATGGAAATGATTATAGCACGGAAGGACAAGCTACACTACTTGCATTAAATGACGTTATAAAAGAGTTTGTTTGGTTCATAATCCTCCATTATGAGTGTGGCCCTGTCAACAACGAAACCACAATTAGGACTACACGCTTATCCGTGATATTAAATTTTCAGATGAATTGTAAAAAGTTGAAAAGCAAACACCTTTTATTATTATTAAAAAAGGGGTCCGAGCAATCTAAAGTTACCATAGGGGCCTCTTCAATGTTGGAAATAAGTTTAAGAACCCTCGCCTTAGAATGAGGTGATGTACAAACGAATAAACGTTTACATGAAAGGAACAACGCAATCACTTAAATATGGATAGATGATTGCCAGCAAAGTAATTGGGTCGAATAATCTTATTATTTAGGTAGTCTCCACCAAAATTAGTTCTCTACCGAAATTGTATTCCTAAAATAGATAGATTTAAATATCAAATTACGACACACTACGTCTAAAATGAATAAACTTAATGAGAATACTATGATCTAAAACGTTGAATGACGTATGCACTTATGCATTACTTGCACATCAAAAATTCTTTACTTTATAGCCAACGCTAAAGTTGGTTTACAAACACATTAAAGTTGAAATAACATCAATTTTTTTCTATTGTTTGTGAGCTGACAATAAATTATTAAACTTTTTAAAGTTGTTAATATAAAGTTTGCTTCTTGATGGTAGAAAGCGAAATTGTCCGGGTTAATACGACTAAACAAGTGACATTTCATCTACCTCAATGCATTCTTCTGAAAATCTATTGAATAATGCATTCGTCCAACCACTTAGACCCTTATCGCTTGGTTGTTACAAAGCAACAAGGTTAGGTTCATCCCGAAAGCCAACTTCACAATCTACCAGTTCACAAAATTATTGCATATTTTGTAGTCTATAGATTTTATTTTGTGGGGTAGCAGCTAAGTGTTTATTGAGTCATTCTTATCAGTGTCATCTTAAACAGAAAACTATTTGTAACAATTATTATCTTTACCGCTGGTAAAGCAAAAAAGGATATTCCCAGAATGGTGAAAGCGGCAGCCACGATTCGACCAACCCAAGTCTGAGGCACTTTATCTCCATATCCTATAGTGGTCAATGTAATCTGCAAGTCGAAACAATAAAAAAGCTTGATCACTTTGTGTGATTTGCTTTTCGTGAAGTCTGCAAAACGTGTCCACATTGCATTAAGTGAGATGTTTTATTTCTGCACTTTTTGTTCATTGCTATAAGGTCAGTCTAATTGAGATCGTGGGGCCGGATCTGCTCTCATAACAGTGTGGAGCTAGAATCAGGTGATTTATAAAATAACCTCCACATTCCACAACCTTAAAATTCACAAAGTTTTTAGAAAAAAAATACAATTGAAAATGTTATAAAGTTGTAAGGAATATTCCGACAACCAACTGTTTCACAAAGGGTTTCAAAAGAAAAGGTAGTTTTCTCACTCATTGTATCGAATTCAACAAAATATCAGGAGCTTCGAACTGCGCAATGGTAACAAGTTTTTTAACATTACAAGGTTAAAGAGCAGTCTAAAATCATAAAATTTACCAGATAGCTTGAAGTAAAAGTATTCTTCACTCACCAATCCCCACCATAATGAATCAGCAAACGTCTTGAAATCTTTATTATAGTCTTTTTCAGCTTGATATACAAGAAACGAACCAAATATAAGAGTAAGGAAGCCGATGTACCAGGCTGTGATAAGTTCCTGAAATTAAATAGCATTGACTTCATTCAGTGGGAGAATATTTTTGTTTATTATTGCACATTGACAAAAGATGAGAGGTTAATGACAACAGCATGTAGATGTAGGTTATTGAAAATACTTTAAAATTATGCCAATGTTCAGGATTATTACTGTAACTAAAACGTAGAACAAGCGGGCGACGTAGCTGTATGTTGCCAGCTGTGTTTTAGATTGGACCAAAATTATTTAGTTTTTACTTGTACGGTCGGCTATATAGATCTTAGCGGGTGACGACGAGAACAACATACTTTGAAGAAAACTTTCCATAAAAACAATTTGGTACATGGAGTGATGACCAGAAAATCTGTTCAAACAGGAATTATTAGCCTACCGACTCCACGTGTGTCAGTAGATAAAAGCACTGCTGGGAAGTGGATCCGATAGTTTGAGTGGAGATCAGGGATAACTATCTATTTGCAGCATTTAAATTTAGTGCAGAAGATCGATCAATTTATTCTATTTTTCAATGTAGTTCCGCATAGGCCTACGGGACATTGTGCAAAAGCACAGAACATGATACACGACTTGCGTCAGACTCTATAATTATGAAAGAGTGGAGGATACACTGTACTGTAGACATGCCGAATAAAAAAGCTCTTTAATCAGTGTTGGATGTATTTTTGTCAATAGTCCATGCTTTCCTTACTATGCAATCTAAGAAGCCCATTGGTCCTGACAAACGTATCTAATTGCTTCAAAAAACTGTAGAAAAGGTAGATAGTCACCTACTCGTCAGTTTTATGTTTAGACAGAATTGTTATTAGAAACCATCAGAACAAGTTTTCTAATTTCAGCAATCAACATTTTCTTGATGTCCAGAAGCATGGTAAAGAAACACTTTGTTTCTCAGCAGTCGAGTGTAGCAGGAACTTAGCGATAGACACGTGTTTTGCCCATGAGACTGGGCTCATCAGTACCGCACCACTAGTTCCTGCCACATAGTTCTCAACCGCTTCTTTTGTCAGTCAATTGAATTCCTGTTCTATAGTAAGTAGTCAGGTAGTGCTGACGCCAGGAAGATCGTTCCTTCTCAACAAAGAAACACTTTGATGAAAACGAGGAAAATCGTTTCTAAAACTTAAAGAATGTTGACTTGAATGACGTATTCGTTGCTTTGTGGTTATTGTGGAATTTTATGCAGCAATTAACCTATCACTTGCTGCACATCTTTATTTCATGAACGATACTACGGAGAGACTATTTCTGTAAATGTAAGAGATACAGCATTTACTACCATCGTAACATCAATTTGCTTTTACTGTTTATAGACGCAAAAAATTTTATGGGTATCATGACATTTATAAAGTCTACATGAGGAACTGAAGAAAGAGACTTTTATTACCGGTTCAATAATTTTACCCACGCTTGACGTCGTATCCAGGCTTACACGGCACGTGTAGTCGTGTAGGCTACTCCACGTAAAAGTTGCGTAAAAACTCAGTAGACAATGTTTCATAAAACATAACCCGGTACGTAGACAGTGTCAGATGGCCACGCCAATGAGGCGTTAATCTCGTCGCTGCACGTGTAGAGTTTCATTGCAGGTGTTTAAAAGTTAATCTGGGTAGACACCCACGCTTGTTAAGAGTAAAGCTTTACAACTACTGATAGGGGTACGTTGATGCAACTCACAGCAAGAAGCTGACAGTTGTAAGAAATTGGACGGCTGTTGCCTATACAACATATACACAACTTCATTCACGAGGTCTCACTGAATGAAGGCATATCATTCAAATAAGCTCTTCAGTTGTACATGACCGAAGTGCGAATCATTGTTGCTTAATTTAATCATTTTTTCATGAAGAAAGCAGTGCTTGTGTAGTGGGAGTAGGCCATTAGAAACGGATATAATTTTCACAAATATGTAATTTTTTGGTTATTGACACAAAGTTTGCAATAGTGAGACCTTGCTGTGAGCTTTCACTACTGAAGACAAAAGTTTCCAAGTTCCACCTCTTCTGTCCATTCGCACCATTCGGAGGATCTGGAGGAACCTTAGACTCTTCATGGCGGTGGCTGCAAACACGTTCCCTCGAGAACCGGCGCATATCACAATAAACGACGTTATGACAACGATGATGTCTATAAAACAAGTTAACTTTCAGACAGTTTCAACCTGCAGGAAAGATGAGCTGCCGCATACGCTTTTGTCCAAAATTCGCTGCCTCAACAGCGAAAACGTGCCTATGTGTTGCTACTTTTGATAAGGCCTTTGGTGTAGGCTAAGTCGACTGGATGTCCAAAATGAGTTCACGGACTCAGAAAGAAGCACCATAACTACTCAACTATCAAGCTGATAGGCTACTTCAGATCACATCAAAACAACAGTTACTTCAATCTCCGCACGGAACTTGGCCAAGCTGACTAAGTAGTATAAACAATACACAGCACGCAACAAAGTTAAACTTCAATTTAAATTGTAAAACATGCTGCGATTAAAAGTCTCCCTCAAATTGTTCTTTCTCTTGATTACATAGACACAACTAATTTTTTAACAATTGTGGTTAATACAGTGATCCAATGCAATAGATTGAGTTTCGTTTTTAGTGATCTTAATTTTGCCTGCTATGTAAAGTAAAGTTTCGCTTGAATGCGGCGCGACAATAATGCTGCCGCTATATTAGTATAATCGAAAAAATGATTTTCCAGCTTTTAAATCAGATTGAAATTCATAATTCTGACCATTTACATGGCTTTGCCACTTAGGATTAACAAATCAGCTGCAATTTTTACTAAAACGACATTCTTCAAACATTTCAATTTCTGAAAATTTTAATTCAGTTAAATTGTGCTCTTTTTCAATACAAATAGCAGAAACAGCTCCAGCAGTAACAAACGGGAGGATATGGCCATTATAGGCCACGATGTTTTGAATAATAAAATATATTTCAAAAATCATGAACTAACAAAATGCATGATTTTAATGCTGCATTTGATCCGAAGAAAGTAGTGCCCAAGAAAAGAAATCACAGTGCAAAAACTTCTACGCTTCCTGCTAAATGCAAAAGGTTCAACCAGTTATCATATTAATTTATGTTACAAAATGTTTTTCTTTTTCCAGTTTTCCGAATGCAACATTAAGCTTTAAACTAGTAATCAAAACATTAATGCCGATAATTACCAATCACGCAGAAAGGTTTTCTGCAAAATCGTAAGATTCCCAAAAATCCTTGATATCTACTTCGGCATCCGGCGCTCCAAAACCTGAGCACTAGCTCAGTGGTAAAAGATACCAAAAGAACTATTTCCTGAAATAAAACAAGAAATGACTGTCACGGGATTTTTTATCTGTACTACCATGTTGCAGATGTGCTTTGAAGATTATGGTTTGTTACTCATTTTTAAGCAGAAAAAGATCTCTCAGGACTTTTAATGCAGAAAATGCGTGTAGCGTTGACATTCAAATGTCAACTATCCTCAGTTACTTCAAGCCAGAAACTACTTAGAATTCTGATGTTAAACTCCCAAAGGTGGAAGAGCTACAAGACTTTCCACAGATCAACCGAAATTGATTCGAAAATCATGTCGCTATTCAGGAAGATGGAAGTTTTCAAATCGTTGAATGGGTTCAATCGATCGTCTATTTTTCGTTACAACTTCAACAGGCCAAGACATGCATCGTCGCACGCTTAGTTAGGCTATAACTTGTTGCGTAAAAATATTAATTCTTGATATCACCATCGGGTCGAGATCGACAAACTGCTGAAAAGACGCTTGATAGAATAAGAAACAGCATCGTTAAGCCAATTTAGCTTATTTATTTTATTTTGATTGTAAACCACATTTATTAATATAAAAATGTGTGCCCATTACGGCCAAAACGTCCATTAATTGATTCACCACAAACAGAGTTACTGACGAAAAATCGATACCATTGTAGATTATGTTGCACATTAAAGAGTTCAATACCGAAGCATATCTTGATGAAGCAATATGCAAAAAAATTTATATTTACTCCCAAACCAAACAGGTTGAAACTGCGAACTACAAGGTGGTAATTTTTCTGGGTTGACATTAATTAACTCCCAACAAAGTAAAAGTACAAACTTTTGGATAAAAATTTACATATCGTAACACCTTTCATCCAATACCGTGAAAATTAAAGATGCGGTGGGATGGGTAACAATTTAAAATGATATGTGAATGCTTTTCTATTCTTGCTTGGGTTTTAACTTGTACGATGAAAACCCCTTTCTCCCACTGCATGACCCATGCGGCCTCCCGCAAAGATGATATGCTGCTGGCTTATTAAAACAGTGCATGATACAAGGTCATAGAACGATCATGACCAATATCGTTCGATCTTTAGTTATCGTTCGTAAATCAAAATTTGGCACATGTAATCATTCAGCAATTTTACCCATCAGCTTTACTCTTTGTCTCCCAATTTTAGAATAAATGTCTTAATTTCTTTGTTTGAAAAAGTCAAAGCGAGTCTACTAAATCTTCATTATCAGTGAAACAGTTTAATTAACAAGTAATTCACACCAACGTAGTTTATAATAAAATGCTTTTCATCTCCTCCCAGAAGGCAACACCCAAAGCTCCAGGGATGTTATTTTAAATTAGTTTTGCTCAAAATAGTGACCGCATTAAGCGACACCTTTAACTAATCCAGTAAAAGTTGCAACGTACGATGTGCAAGAAGAAGTAAACAACTCCCCCCCCCCCTTCCATTTTACGAAATTGGTCAATATAAGTGCGTCAAGTCCTAAGTTTGGCATATGGTACAACAGTGATGAATGCAATTTAACAGTAGGCTACCAAGTTGTTCAGTTGCAAAACACCATGTGAATTTTTATCTTTTTCAATAAAAAGCATGTAAGCCATTTTGTACTTTAACCTCCTGGAAGATTTATTGTGAATACAAGATTAACGAAACAATACCCAAAACAAAGTTATTGGTCGTTATGCAAATTTAAAAATACAGATATCTTACCACCCAAAACAGAATTTGACTAGACACAACACTGTGATCTGGTATAGTGACCAACACGGATAAAATCAAACATCCAAAGACCAAAAAAAACCTGAAAATAAGAACATTTTAGCATAAAAGGTCGGATCACTGTGCTTGCCTTTATTTAGCGCTCGGCTTATGCCTTGCAACTACTACAATGATTACTTCCAATCGTCGATTGGTAAAGTTTTATTTCTTTGACGTGAATCAAATGGCATTTTGAGATTTGCATGTATTTTTTTTTTCTAAAGTTTCAGACACACAGTACAACAGAGCAGAAGTTTGGGAGAACCACAAATAAAAGCTACTATTTTCCAAACTTTAGCACAGTATAAAAAAATAAATTTATTTTTGAAACAGTAATTGGCCAACAGCTTTTACGGTTGCCGCAAATGGACAACAATGTACCATTGACTTACAGCACAGCATGGGCTACCATACAGCCCAGCGTGTGATCATAACAGAGATATTTAAATACCAACATCATAAACTAAGTTCAGTGGTGAAAGTTACTGCATCAAATATGTGTTTTAAAACGAATTTAATTTTTTTTAATTGTTAAGTTTGTTTGCTATTCATAAAGCTTTTATCTTGTTTCAAATTTTGGTACTCTTGATGACATGTCCAAGTTTTCCATACGTCGTATACTTACACTCCATAATGATACATCACTTCTAGGCCTTTAGGCTGTTCCAGAAAGTTAAAAACCCTCATTCGGCATCTCCTGCGTACGAACGTCACAGGCATCATTAACAATTGATAAATAACAACGTACCGTACTGGCTACCACATTTTCAATAACATAGAAATAGCAGCATGTTTTAATTGCGGTCGTTAAAATAACTATAGGCTACTTACAGACTTTTTGGGGACTCCATTTTTCAATAACCCATCTTATTTATGCTGCCACCATATTGATAGCGTGACTTTGCTGGTACAGTGCTACTTTACGAAAAAAGGACACAATTGGTGTCATTTTTAAATTTGTCAGTAAGATCCAACCTGAACTGAAATAGAACCTAGGCCTACTAAAGGAAGTGATGAGAACACTACCCACTTTTCCAATAAAAGAAACAAGTTGAGAACTGACATTCAAGGTAGTTTAAGCAGGCTACCTGTAAGTGATTTAAACGCAAGAATTCAAACCTGAAAATATATTCCAAAACTTTGAAAACCTACCTCAATATCAATATAACCTGCTGGCCCACGCATTCAAATATCAAACACATTTGCACTAGGCGAAAAAAGTTAATTTATTATAGGCTATATACCAATTTATTCTGAAAGTAGAACTGCGGCTCTACCTGTATTTTAAAGTTCTTGATATCTTTGGTTCAGGAAGATGAGGTTTGTCTAAAAGCGAGTTCTGTCGTTCACTAGAGGAAGAGCCCGAATGATGACGACGCCGAAAGGAAAGTTTGTGTAGTTGCAAAGAAGACTTCCGAGATGATGTTTGAAGTTCAAGACACGTTTGCGCGCAGGCATTTGAGGGACTTGGAGGCAACAAAGACTCTGTTGCTAATTCATCTCCTTCGCTTACTCGGATCAACGGAGTCTCAGCCACTGGAGACAAGTTACATGCAGATTGGGTCTGTAGAGTATGACGTCTTCTATAAAAGGGGTTCACATTCATTGCTTTCGTCTTCTCCACTGCCTCTACTGGAGAATCTGGGTGTTCATACGCGCAATTGCTTGCTTCAGCAGTGCCGAAGTTCTTTTTGTTATTGTTCAAACCGTTGATGTCAAGCAGTTTTGCTGTATTTACAGAAAGAAATGTCTCATCAACTTGATTCAAACTGTAACTTCGCTGCTTTGAGCCAACATTGAAATTGTGCTTCAATGACAAAGGCTTCCTCGGTGAAATTGATGTTTTCTGCATCGACAACGATACAGAAGGAATAAGTGGAGTGGAACATGATTCTTCAAAGTCTCCATTTGTTGGCGAAGGCAAAGCAGTCACTGAACTTGTCTTTTTCGAAGTGTGATGCTTTCCAACTCCTTTGAAAGCTAATTCAGACGGCGAACTAGCATCAAGGTTTTCAACACACTCCATTCTAGTAGTTTAGTGACTTTCCTTACTACCTTCTCACAACGTAATGGTATGAGTGTAAAACACTAAATCTTTGCACATTGTGACATACACTGCCCTGTTAAAACTGAAACGTAAACATTCTTTTTATAGAACAATTTTACGCAAATGATAAGATTTGCAACTAGAAAGGAATAATTTAATGAAGAACGTAGCTGCTAAAGCACGGGCTTTGCGTATCGCTTTGATCTATTTCGAGTCCAGGCAACTGACGCATTAAAAACCGCCTGTCAAAATCGATTTAAGAGGCCCAGGCGCTTGCCAGTTGAAAGAGAAATTTTGTGTTTTAAATATCCTCGACGGAAGCATATGCGATGTTTTTGCAAAAGTATATTAACGTGTCCTGATGGTCATGTCAGCATTTTTTTTAAGCTCATATAGGCTACTTTTGCTTCAGTGCTGACACACCTCAGTTTTCAGGTGCTCAAGGATCGTTGATGTTTATACCGCAAAAAAGGTTACTTTTGTAGCCACAGATTAACGATAAATACAGGAGTACAGGAATAATAAATACAAATATTTAACATAGCCTACAGTTTTCAAGGGATTATGCTGTTTTTCACTATTTACATGTGCAGCGTAAAGAGATAGGCGTCATTTGAAAACACACGTTTTCACTTTCGCTATGTCGACATGGCATTCACAAAATTTAGCGGCGCTTGTTTTCAGCTACTCCCCCAAGCCAATGATACAGAGACAAAATAACTGTTTCAACTGGTTGACAATCAATTGCATGCAACAGGCAAGTCACAGTTGGTTATCATTTGTTCTAGAGTCCTGCGGCATCAAGCAGGAAACAGCAGACTTGCGCTCTAATTAAATTTAAATCTCACGCACCGCATGAGCGATTTTATTGATTTTTTGGTAAGTATGTCCGTGTGTGTTTCAATTTGGCGGTTTTGTATTTGTGACTTGTCTGAACGAACAGTGAAATCTAGTATGAATAAAAAAGATATTATTTTTGTTGCCACCAAGAAATTGGTGTGCGAAAACAATTTAAATTGAATTTTAAAGCGTTGATTGCTCTTAATTATTTATGTGTCCTGTGATCACCGGTGTTCTGTTTCAAGATGGCGTATTTGATAAACAGCAGTAAATGTTGCAGGGCCGCTCACCAACACCAACAATGAACGTTGAAAAATCGATTTTTAACCATTGTGTAATTAAAAAAGATGAGGCAAGGAAATGCTCCTGGAAATTCTAGTCTAGTCACTTTTGGTTTCATATTTTAAAGGATTTGATACTACTTTTCTACCCAAAGGATATTATATTTCAATGTATAGTACCGATCTACACATATCCACATTACAAATTTGCTCTCAAAATGTTATTTTCTGTTGGTAACAAAGACACGTGTGGCACCCAAACTTTCACTCAGTAACAACGTAGTGGGCTATGAACAAGAAGTAAAATAAAGTCACCCACAAGTCGCCTATTAAAATTAAGTTCTGTAGTTCCTTTTTCCTCTTCTTTTGAAATAAATGGAACTCATATTACTTGTCCGTTGTTTTTCTCTCTCTCTCACTCTCTCGCTCTCTGACTAGAGCTGACAATTAGTGACATTGCAAAATACTTTTAAAACAGAATTCTTTGCACATTTAACTACTGTGGAATATTTGCATATTCAATTTTTCAAATTATGTTTGGAAATAAACAATTAATAGTGCAGGCCCACTCATTTTAGACATTTAAGCCTTCTCTGCTAACGAAGTAAACCCTCCCGTAGCATTCCGTACATCAAAGACATGTTTGTTACAAATTCTTTGAAGACACTCTGGCTTTGTTCAAAAATACGTCATAACGTGTAATTTTTATTTCATAAATCGGTCATACTTAGGCCCAGACATCAAAATCCGTCATTTTTACATTGATTCAACGTCTGCAAACGTTGAATTAATGTAAAAATGACGGATTTTGCTTTCTGGGGAAGAGCATTTAGTAGGCAAGGTTGTGAGATTGTTCCAGGATATTTTATTTTGGCAAAATCCTTCAAACGCGATGACGAATTAATGTGAGGCGCGTTCGGGTTTCATGTAAATGACTTGATGCGTAAAATCCTATTGGGATTCAAAGAAATTATACACCACTTAATATTATTCAACTTTTGTTCGCACATCTTACACGCCACTATTCAAGTGAGTAAAGTAGCCCTTCGACAACAATATGATTTCGAAGTCTCGTCTGATGAAAATCTTCAACAAGCAGCTCAACAGAATGCGATGCCGTCGATGTTGATAAACAGTAGCCGATCATAAATTCACTATTGGCAATAACTTAGCCTACATCTGTATCTGTACAATTCATCCAGTGATAGCCAAAAATGTTTAAATCAAACCAAACGATGGCCTCGGAGAGGCCCAACCAGTAAACCAATAATTTTATTCATTAGTTCAATGGCTGCAGCTTCAACGTTGGCCTACTGGTTTTCTGGCTAGAAAAGAACCTAGTCTTTCAAGAGCCGCAAAAAACTAATGTAGCAACTTATGCAAAAGTTTCACTATCAAAAACGTCACTCCACTGGCGCACCTAAGTATACAAATAAAAATTGATACTTGATCATAATAAATTGATAGAAAATTGAATGCTGCTATTTATTCAACTCAAAAACTAAAAGAGAATACACCCTTTTATGTGAGAAAATGCATCAAAATGTAAGTTTTTTTTTCATGCTGATGATTGCCACAATAGCTTGGATTTCTTTTATATCTCAAATCATTTTTAAACCGATTTGCTATGACTTTACCCTATCCGGTCTGATCTTTAATCAAACATCAACATTTTGTTGAAGGCTTTTTGATCTCAAAAACATAAAATAACAACGAGAGAAAAAGCCTATTTAATAATAACACGCATATCTTCAAATCAATACAAAGATTCTGAACTGTATTGTTTCATATCGTCACGTTTGATTGAATAGTCCGGTAATCAGCATCTTTAATATACCGTATTATAAGAAAATAAAAAAACACCACCATAAATTAATACTATATCTACTTTCATTTTAATAATAATTAATGTTTCCACATAAATATTTTTTCTGTCATCCATCAGTGTACAATACTTTTTCTACACTTTCTCTTTGGACGCTGTTCCTGACGAACAGACGTTAAAAACAAGTAAAATTTTATATTTTATTTAATTTAATAAAACATGTTTGATGCCTTCTCGTTTTACGTCTGTGTTTGTTTACATGTGTCATTACACACTAAATCAATAGAAGAAAAGCAATAAAATTTGAAATTTGATTACATTGGGTGTTGTTTTGTCATCGGAAGCATACGAATGTTTTTCTTGTTCCTTATTTACTTGTATTTCAAATTATTATCTGCCACATATTTTGTACAGTGCTAATCTGACTGCAAATCTCAGACACCTACAGTAAGTGAATTTCAATGCAACTGCTCACTTTCTGAAAAAGTTAAACAAGAATTTCAAACTTTTTGAAGCTTAAAAGTTTGAGCAAAAGACACTTCTCGCTCTCGCTGCAGATCGTTCACTACACCACAAAATAATGCTGTAAAAAAACACTTTCCTAACACTGACTTTACATGTTAGCAGTTGACTGATAAAGAATGAAAAACAGCACATAGCTCATATGATCAGTTTTGCGGCTAGAGTGGAAGCTATATCAATATGATCAGTACAACGCAGATGCTTGCTGTACTTATGGGGACTGCTCGAGCTTGTGGTGAGAGCTGATTGAACTTCTTTTTTCCTTAAATCTGACTTATCGTGTATCTTTCTTTCGCTTAAGCTTAGTGTTAAGTACAGTATGTAGGATATAAAAATATGTCATAATCTTTTCAAGAAAAAATTTTGTTTCGACGCATTATGTTCTTTTCTTGCTTTTTATTTGTTTTGTTCAAAGTCCAAGTACTTTTTGTTTCTGTCTCAAAATGCCAAAGCACCGAAGTTCTTAGACTATCTTCTGATAACATTGTTCAAAGCGCGTTTGGGAATATAAATTTTCATTGATTTTGACGCAAGTTCATTTTGCGTTAGTTTAGTGTTTCAGATCAAACTTTTCGGAAAAGTCTTTTGTTTTAACCAACTTAAATTTGCCTCTAAACACCATGATTATAAGCTACAATTGGTGTTTTACTCCACTAAATTTTCTTGACAAACGCCTGAAATACCAGTCTTCATGATCGTCCATCCAGCTATAAAATCTAGAGTATAAATCAGATTTTGTGTTGCAAAACCAATCATCATTTTTGAGTTTTCATTTTTACGCACCATTTAATTTCAAAAGTTCTCACCACTTCAGCTTTAGAGCAATACAATACGGTGTAAAGTCGTCATTTCCTATTGTAGCTTTCACATATTTCCTTTGCATCGCCACTCCGGTCATTACGAGTTAGATGAAATCGCAATGTCACACTTGAACTACACGGTGAAGACATGAAAAATAAATCCAACTGTAAAAGCAGACATATCAACAAAAATGTATGTCAAATATGTTGGACGCCCGAGTAGTCGTTTTGAAAGTAAGGTGACTGGCAAGCACCTTCAAAAAACTTTCAATAAACTCTTAGCAGAGTTTTAAAGCAAAACAAAGCATGATGATCAGTTACACTCGGATGACGTGCTGTTTTTATTCTCGGCATGTTGCGAAATATTTCGTGTAATTTTTTGCAGTCCGGAATAATCTATTTTAAAAATAATTAAATGAACACTTAAGTTTTACTTGATCTATCATTCATACAAGAACGTCAATTTTGCATGGTCCACTTTATGTCAACAAAAATTGTTTCAAAGATAACAGTTGCAGGTGATATGAAATAGAGAATGCACATTTATCTACAACTTTCTAAAATCTTTCAAATTATCAGTAGAGCTGTTTCAAACAAAAATATTTGATTTTGTTACGATGCAAAATTCTTACGTTTAGTTGCGTTTACAAAAGAAAGACAACTGCGGTTCTTTCTTAAATCAAGCAAAATTACATGCCAAGTTGTTGGGGGTTATGAAGGTTTTTGTGAAAGTCGGGGAATGCCTAGGTTCAATACCGTCACTTTGATATTTGCTATTGTTGATGTAACTGAAAAAATAAAGGAGGGCTTGGTGAGCGAAATTTCAAAATGGTAGCCTGGGATGACTAATGATAGTATGAAGGAATTGGAAAGAATTTTTGGAAAATGGAAAGATGCATTGGAGAAGACAATGGGTATGAATATAAATCTAGATAAAAGAAGAAGAAATGGTGAATGGAGTAGAAAGCTGAAAAGTGAAAAAGTAGTAGAAAAGTGAATTAAAAAAGAAAAGAAAAGTGAAAGTAGAAAAGTGAATGGAGTGTAAAGAGCAAAGTGGACCCGTATACAGTGTGTAAGAGAATGCAAAAGAATTTAACGGAAGGAGTGTGGAAAGTATGGATACATGTTAGTGTTTTGCTTGTGGGAAAAGCGATAAAGATAGTTGAAGATCGCAATAAAGGTTTCTGTTGTGGCAATGAAAGAGTGACAGATTCTGTTATCTGAGTGATCAGACATATGAAAGCTGTGGATGCGAAGCAGCTGTGATAAGAAGAACAAGATTGGGCTAAGAAAAATTCAGGGACTGGGGGGAATGTTATATGGGTTGATAATAATGAAGAAAAGAGTTTATTGGAGTTGTGTGCGGCCTGCAATATTGATGTGAGCATGTGTAAAGAAGGGATGAAGGAATTTTTTCAGAAAGACATTGGCTTTGAAGATGGATGAGAAGAAGAAATAGGGACGTCCGAAGAAAGTCGGACTAGAGGAAGATGTGATGAACATAATGAGAAGGAGAAAAGTGGTAAAAATAATAATAGCTGCAAGAAAAGAATCGATCACCCCCACCATTGAGGACAAAACCGAATTTGGATGATGATAATCAAGTTTTTCATAAAAAAAAAAACTCGTTTCGACCAAAAGATCAAATATAACATTTTTATTGATATTATTGAAAATAAATTAAAATTTCACACGCCTTAGTTGGTCTACTAATTGCATTGTACGTTTTTCATTTCATATCGTTAAATTAGGTATGACCACCTGAAGATTAGAGCTTAAAGCAGCCATGGATTAACTTATAACAAAATCAAAGAATACACATAGTTGGTTGGCGTTATCAATAAATACAAACGCAGTACTCGCAGTAGTACTGTGACAGCTGTTTTCTAGGCTTAAGAAAATAGCTTGTGCATTGATACTTGTCTTATATCACCTCGGGCAAGTGTTTCAATACTTCAATTTGCTGTAACTTTTTTCAACTAACAATCGTTAATTTTTTCAGCAAAATTTTGTCAAAACTGAAGTGATAAGACAGAAATAAACCACAATCTTACTGAAAAACACATTGTTCTCACATAATCCACCACTAATTCATTCTTCTTGACAAGGATTTCCTTTTCAAACCACATAAAAGCTGCCCATGACAACCTTGGTAAAAAAAACTTCGTGAAACGTTGGTACTTTGTGGTATAAACATGCTGCGATATACATGCCTTTCCAGTGAAACAATACATTTTGAACGCAAGATCAAGATTTCGATAAGAAATACCGACATTACTGTATCAGCTACTTTAAAAATGTAGAAATTTTGTAGTGTATTGACAACAGGCCTCATTCGCGTCAAGCAATTGCGATAAAATCAAATGCAGGTTAAACATTTAGATTACCTTGTAAATAACATAACTTAATTAGCAACATGTGTAGCCTCAGACTACGTTTCTTTAACTTGTGTGTTAAGAGAAATTGGGTTGTAAGTTGTATAATGTCATTTTTATATTTACTACCTGAAAACAATCTTTTAATTTGTTTTTGTAAAATTTTAACTTTGTATCTCTCTGACAAGTTTTCTACATCATTCTAAGTTTTTAAATTGTTTAAAATGTTTGTTGGCCTACAGGCAATTTAAGCAAGTTAGAGAAGTTCTTATTCTTAAAACTTTATTCTTACTTTAAGAGTGTCAGTAACGCACCTGATGAGGCTGGAGCTGACAAGCTCCTTTAAAAACTGACGTGAAGTCACAATAATGAAAAATTTGCAAAATTTGAAGTGGAATTACTGCAACGAATGGCATTCTTTCAGATCCCTTGCATTGCATCCAAGGGATCTTTCCTCTTCCAATTTTATTATTTCCACATCCTCCTTTCTACAGCCTTTCCATCTTCGCTTTGGTCTCCTCCTGACTTTTAATTGACTCTCCTTGACTTCTAACTGTTAAATTTTTTTGCCTCGTCATGTTTCCCTATTAAGTTTCCTCCAGCCGCCTCGCTGTCATATAGCTTAATTTCTTTCTTTAACTTTTCTTGTGCATACTTCTTAATGTTTTTTGGTTTGCCCAGTTGTTAGTTCTTCGATTTCCTAAAATCCGCAGCCTATAGGCTACAGCAAGATTTTGACTTTTCATGCTTTAGCGGGCCCTAGATAAAAACTATTCACTTCTGAATGATTCTGCTAATGGTTAAAGTCTTTTCAATTACACAAATATGCACACCTTTAACTACTAGCTTTCAGAAGTTCACAACTTTATACGAAATAAAGAATTTGATAAACGTGAAAGAAGAATCTTAATTGTTTAACACAAGATAGCCTACAATGACTGACTTTATTCGAGCATAGCAAAACAAGTAACTTTAAAATATGTTTCCAGATTCTTAGACCTAACCGAACAGTAAAGTTTAAAGTCCGCAAACTACAGTATTCTCTCAACCATACACGTTATTGACGTTATTAATACTGTAGCACAGTGGTTTTCAAACTTTTTTAGACTACAGCATACGATTGAACTTTGGAATGTACCATGGCACATTGACATAGACCTAGGCTACTACGTCTAAGTTTTAGTTCAAATATTGCTTTTCACAAATTTTCGGACATGGGATGACAATTTTTAATCGATTGTGGAATCTCCTGACCATTTGAATCCATATTGCAATTAATTGTAGCTCTACTGTCGAGTAGCTAGTTTAGACTTGTTTGTAGGTAGAGGTAAGCTACTTCGTTATGATAGACCTATGCCTCCTCTTGTAAGCTATATCATTGCAGAAATATTTATCCATACTCGTATCAATCGCTTGGTTTTTTTTACACAACTCGCTGCCATCCTTTCGAAAAGTCTGGTTCATCAAATAACGATTGTGAGAAGTTATGCGAAAAGTTTTATTACGCAGTTAAATCTTGGGAGTTGGTTCCGGTCTGATGATCAAGCGAGTCATCATCATCATATACCGTCTCCGAGACGAAGGTTGGTTGTCAATTGCTTCCACACGTCACGTTCTTCCGCTACCCTTTTTGCTTCTCTGAGGCTTGACAGTCAGCCCACTGTTTTACATCATCTCCCAAGTTCGTCTCCTTCTTCCCTTGCACCTCTTTCCTTTCGCCATACCTTCAATAACCAATCGATGTAGCTGTCCTGCCGATCCTCTCAAAATATATCCTGCGAATTTCATCTTTTGTTTTGTTAAATCGTTTGCCCATCTATTCTGCACTTCAATTCTTTATCTAATTGCTTAGTTTGTAATGTGTTTTGTACATGGTAATTTTAATATCCTTCTGTAGCACCAGAGATGAAAAGCATTAATTTTTTATGTGAATTTCTTTGTTGTATGCCCAACTTTCAGTTCCGTATGACATAACTGGTTTGATATAACAAGATAATAGTCTCCGTTTTAATTGCAAATCTATCTCTTCTTTAAAACTCCTTACACTTCTAAAATGACGCTTTTGCTTGACCGATTGTTCTGTTTATATCATTGGTGCATCTTCCATCTTGTGTAATGTGGGACCCTAAGTATGTGTAGGTCACTACCTGTTTCAATTGTTCTCCTTCCAACGTAATTTTTATTTCTTTATTTTTCTTCGGTCAAGCAATTACTGAGTTCATTGTTGTCAATTTATCGTAGCCTACTGTAATACGAAAGCAACTGCTCTCCCTTCTAAACTAATTTGATACTTCGTAGCACTGAGCTACGAATACAACACTTAAATCATGAGGGTTTTTGCGGCACACTTGCGACTCTTTCGTAGCACATGAGTAGCCTATGTAGAAACACAAACTTTGGAAAACTCTGCGTTCATGCAAATATATCAAATCTACGCTCTCCGTATAGGTATTAGGGAGTTTATGCAAATCACAAAGTATCAAGAATTCAAGAAAGCATATTTGATCGCCTACACCTTTTCAATATTCGCCTTATATTAAACGTACTAACTGCAGTCGGCTTACGTTGCCCTCTACATACAGTTCTAACGTTTTAGGCAAATAATTTGATGCTTCTGAATTGAAGAAACCGAGCTTTAATTTATTCCTTTTACGATCAGAAATGTCCGTAGTCAAAGAAAAGAACATATCGTAAAAAATTATGACCTATCACGTCACTAATAGCAGCATAAATTGATCGGGAGTGGAAAAATATTATGCCCAAAACCAACACCAGTACGTGAAGCAGTCTACAATGCGACGTGATGACAGACATGTTGTCAATAAAGCTCAACCAAACCACCATCCTTGGCCCGTCTTGTTATAATTATGTAGACGTAATTGACATTTATCAATATGCTTCAAATGCGCAGTTGTTAGCAGCCAAGAATAGGTGAAAGAAGGTACAATTTGATTTTAAAACATACTCCTTATTCACCACAAAGTGGCGCTCTTGTCAAATTAAAAAAAATTAACCAGGTTGCACCCCTGCTTCAACGCCCTGCACCCCTGCTACAACGCACGCTGTCGCATTGCACAGCTGAAATTCGTTGAAAGTCTTCAAAGCTTCCGAAAAAAAAATTTAAACGAGAAAAATAATCTTCAAGTAATGATCATAGAAATAAAAATGTAAATTCAAAGTGGCTATGATATGTAGGCTATAAGATGGTAGGTACATCAGGCTTGCCGTAGCTAAACTCCACACCAAAGAAAGTCAAAACTATTACCACTATGAATCGAACACAATTAGTGTGATCACAAACTAGACATTGTTAACTTTTTACTATGATAAATTCGGCTTCTTCTACATACAACATTTTCGATTTTTCCTGGATAATAATTAACAGCAGTATTGTAATTATGTTTTGACTTCCGGTTACAACCAACATGAAACAACTTAAGCACCTTATGATGACTCCATCACTCGGAATGTTGAATGCACTCTTCATAACCTCTATTTCACTCCTCACTGATCGCTTCACTCTTTAGAACCAGTTTCGCTTCAACAAAATTCTCTTAAATCTTCTGATCCAGATTCAAACAGACCTCTCTTTAAATAAACTTTATTGAAAGGCTTCAAGTTATAAGAAAAAGTTGCAGTATAACATAGCTGCTGCATCTCATAGATAATTAATTAATTACTCTTTAAAAAAATATGTAGAAGAATTGGCCTAATATCTTCAAAATGAACTTTATCGTCGTACGCATGAACAGGAATAGGAGGGTGGGACGTTTCGGACACATTTTCTAGGGCTACTGTCAATTAGTGAGCAAAGGGCCGTTATTCCGGCATTTATGTTATGAAAAGGAAAACGCTTAAGAAGTTGATTTTAAACAGCAATGTGCTCGGCTATGCTGAATTATCTGCATTGCTGGAAACTAAGCAACACATATCCGAGATGGGTACAGAGCTTTGAAAAGATACAATTGCAGAGTATTATCATTAATTGCAGCATTTCAAAATGTGGACTGAAAATTTCCTGCAACCTTTCAAAGATATGTTGTATTTTTGGTGCAAATGTTGTGTACGGTTCCAATATTAATCATCAACATGAAAGTCAGCAATATAAAATAAATCGATTTTTATGAGTCATTATTTGCAAATTCTGTATCGTCATTTGAAAAACTGTAACAAAAATACGTGTCGTGCACTACATTTTATTGCTGAAATTTATTTTTTAATATCGTATACAGTGCAGTGCAGACGAAAAACTATGGTTAGCCTAAACCACGTGGATTTATGTGTTTTTATTAGGCTTTGGTAACGTTAATTTTGCAATGTCGCAGGAAGATTAACAGTATTGTATTCTCTCAGCGAACCAGCACCATATTCTGTTATTGAATTATCAGCAACAAAAACCATCTGGTTACCACATTTGCTTGAACGTGGCATCACGTTACGTATGCGTATGAGTTATTCACTCTCATGGCTCAGTAAACAAATACACTACTCTGTAAACTAAAGTATGCAAACCATGGTGCAAACGAATCCAGAGCAAGATCAAGTCATGATTGTTTAAGTTTCCACTATCCACATAATTGTAGTTGACCAACAAACATATCAAGGCCATGCAAATACATTGCAAGTAACAACGATACACCAACAGTAGCCTACCAACTAAACACTTTACACTCACAACCTCGCCAACTGATCAATAACTGAAAACACACTTTTGCAATATATAGTTTTTTTATTTACTCTAATTAACGTTGTAAGAACATTGGTTTGTGATCTGAAAACCACATTGAAGTTAACTGGCAAAATAGCGCAAAATAATGACACCACATTCAAAAAAACTTCATACCAAACTCCAGTCAACCATGCATACACCACCGGTAATATGGTTTTGTTATAATGAATATTTTTATAACATGTTATAGCCGACGTAGAAAATGACTTTGATAACACGTTCGTTGAGTATAACTTGTGCGTGAAAACAACGCTCAAACCAACTCGATAGACATGTTCGCGCAACGCAGATTTCAGGGTATATAGTCTCTATCAAGAGACCAGTGGTAGTCTACTAGTAGTGACACGGTAAATTTAAATGCCAAGTCATACCATAATCTGTTTTCCTATAGTGCTGAATCCACTACAGAACTGCACTGGTTTCAATGTTTTTTAAAGCAATGTAATGCCGTGTAGAAGCGCGTCTGTGTAGGCTAAAATTACAGTATGTTTGACCATAAAAAATTTCTTCTACAAATTGTACGGCAAAACACAATAATACCGACATAGTGATATACCAAGCCACGTAAAACACTAGAATTAAGTCTATCAAAGAAGAACACCGAATTTAGTCTCATGTGGTTAACGTGAGAAATGAGATAATTGTGTTTTTAAAGGGAAAAGCACAATTTAAAAACAATTGTCACAAGAAATTTACGATTTACATCAAGGTCAGCTGACCAGCCAAATATTTTTAAACCACTTGAACAATAACCACATGCTTTTTCAAAAGCTGAAGCTGATCAACTCTGTATCAGACATCATTTTTCAAGTGAAACCATTTATCCACAAGCTGACATAGAGAAATAATTTGACATAATAGAACGTTTAGATTTCCAATCACCTTGAAACCCAACACAATGATCGATTGCATCGAGGAGGCAGTTGTCACATAAACCTGAGCTGATGAATTGTTTTCCCGTGTCTACAGCGCATATTCGTTTCCTGCTGATCCATCTCTTCTACCTCTAAGAGCGAGGTAACACGTAAATGTTTTTGACATTGGCTGGTAACGCTATTTCAGCACCATTTATTTACTAGAAACAAAAATCTTGAGCAGCTTCTCTGCCATGGTGAGAAATTAAGCATCTAAACCAGGGCTTCTCAACTGGCGGACCACGGTCCGAATCCGGACCTTCTGGGTGTTGAAGATGGACCTCAGGCTTCTGGAAGAATAACCTCACTGCCACATTTTAAGGCCTCTTTAAACAAATTTCCATTTGAGAAAAGCAAATTTTTGTGATTATGCAAGCAGCTGGGGGCTTCGCCCCCAGATCCCCCGAGACGTTGCCGTCTTCTCTGATGTGCGATCAACACAGCTACACTACAAAGAAACTCAATATATTTTCCTTTTTTATTTCTTTGTTTGTGTCAGACAAAAATCCAAGTCGTGTTACATACTACCTGAAAAGTGTTTCGGTGCTTGTAGGCTACTGGTTGTTTAATTTTCGTGGTTGCATATGAAATATTCACCGGACCGCAAAAATATTCAACTTGTCAAAATAGACCTTTGCTAACATTAGTTGAGTAGCCCTGATCTAAACTAAACAAAACAAGTCTTGCTACTCCTCCTCTTAAACATGATTCACGATGCAGGCTACTGTGATTGCGGTTGTTCTTTGTAATAAACTCCGCCACTTTCCTGCTCTATTTGATTTTAAAGCCTACTGCCTATTTGGAGTACCGACAAATAAAATTCTGTTAAAATCTGTTTGAAGTAAGTCTTATTGCACAGCCAAGTTGCAAGAGATAAGAAAATGGTTGAAGACCACTAGTAGTCCAGTAGTCCACTTTAGAAATCTTGGGTTTGTTTAAAGGGATACTAAAGGAAAAACCTGGCTTGGCGATTTTCCACGTTCTTTGTGTTTAACATGCTACCATAAAACGATTTTCAATAAAATTTTGCCCCATTGCGGTCTGACCACCATTGCGCGCGTGCTTTTGTCAGAGCTTTCAAAACGAAATTGGCCTGAGCAGCGAAGCGTGCGACTGTACAGTTACGTCACTAAAGACTATAGTAATCAGCTAATCACGCAATAATTGTTACTGCGGGCGATTTGACTGTAGGCTATGTATGTATGTACATCAAAACAACACATTTCAACATCAAAACATCAGACAGTTTGCTCAAAACATCAGATGTGGTAACATGGCTTTTGTTATTGCTGTCTTTAGTGACGTATTCTCGAGCAGTGTTTGCACTTTTTGGTCATTTTGAAAAAAATGAAAATAAATGAAACATTGGACTTTGGGCCTTACCAGCGCTATTGAAAACAAATTTTTTTCGGTAATTTTTTTTGAAATGTATGATATTCTTGAATGTTCAGTTTACTCATTTTAATGCTTAATTCCGGTTTGAAATTTTTATTTAGTATGCCTTTAACGTTAACGTAACTATTTCAAAACTTTTTTCTTTGGCCGTTTACACATTTGCAGAAACGTCAAAAACTTGTTCATTGCTTTACAACACAAACCTTGTTAATCAAGCTCGCAGCTTTCTGAGATTGCATCATAAACTTTATAAATATATTTGATAAAACCACTAAATGGCAAAATCTACTTAAGGTTAAAATAATGAATATCAACTTTAAAAAAATTGTTCACAGGTTTGTCGGAACCCGAATAGGCTCTGGATGACCATCACGAAACTTATCACTGGACTACCATGCAAAAAAAACAGTTTAAAAACACATCCATAAACATTATTAAACAGGCATCATTACATTTATTCCCCTTAAAGTTTTTTTCTACGTTTTACTTGAACTGATTGGTTCCAAACAGTATTTCACGATTTATTTTTTTACATTTTTACACAAAGTTAAAAGACTTTTATTTTATTAAAACACTATTTACACTAAATTCACCTTCCTAAAACACGATGTGGAGAAAACTATCCAATTCCAGATTAGGTGATTAAAAAACAAAATTGAACAATTTACTTTGAGCGTTTTTCTTACAAAAAAAAAAAACACATCAAACAACACCACCAAACTAATATGCTCGAAAACCAACCAACCTTGATTCGCAATAACACTGCTCTGTACTGTCATCTACTGGAGAAAATGGTTTTAAAAATATAACCACAGTAGGTAGATAATGAATTTTCGATCGAATCAAAATTTAATTTTTGGCTGTGGCCGCAGTGTTTTTCCGTTGATATCGATTTATTAAGTGAAACGATTATTTAAGTGAAATGATTTATTAAATGAAACGCCTGTGTTTCACCACATTTAATAAAGAGGTTAACGAACAACATAAGTTTTTCAAAACGGTATTAAGATCTATTGCTTACTAGCTTCAATCGTGATTGAACAATAGTTTAAATTTTCTCGGCCTCTGCAATTGCAGGATGGCACTTGCTTTGTTGATTCACGTCAAAGGAAGAAAACTAACTTGTTACTGTGCAATAAAACAATGAAGAACAACCTAACAACTATACTCACGTTACCACGTGGTAGACAATAGACCAGGGTTGGGTGGTTGGTCTCTCCAGAAAATTGTACACAGTGATCTTGATCTTTCGACGCTGCGATTTTTTCTTTGACGGTGCCGTAAAGTAAATAGCTTTACCATGAAGACTCATCTTTCTGCGAATTAGTTGTTGTGACGGTGTAAAGCCAGATTTGAGCTGTAAAAAAATAATCACGTCAAACAGGTTACAAATCGGTTGAAATTGTTCCTAAAAGTATGTGTACGGTACAATCAGAAATAACATTGTAGAAACTTCTTACTCTCAAACAATAGGTCGGCTAAACAACATGCAATTTCACATTGCTGATATAGAAAATAAAAACGTTAGAACGTTCCCACTTTTAAAATATAGGAGCTGGATGTAGATCTGCTCTACACTTTCTAGTAAATTTCCTATAATGACACACGCATTGCTACACTGCAAGCCTGGATAGTGATTCAGATCAGGATATGTTCATTATTCATCTATTCTACGGAATGAAAAAGTGTCTTCTGACTTCAATCTAAATGATTTTGCGTAGCCTATTTGTCGAGCATTGGTCTGTAAACTCGTTTGCCTTTGCCCATCAAGGATACGGTTAAAGATGCCATTACCTAAAAGTTGTGTGAAAATTTATCAATGCTTACATAGTATTCAATATACTGCATACAGTAATATTATAGGAAAGAGGAAAAAGTTGCATCAAAATTTATGTTCTGTAGCAGTTCTAGAAAAAAATAACCTCAAACATGTCTCAAACTCGAAAAATAAAACATTGATTCAGAAAAGCAATAAATCTTCATTTGTGCCGCCCTGTTGGCGATGTAGACTTTGAAAAGTATTTTGTTGTTTAATGTTGAAAATAAAAATTAGGTGTTTTAATTTTGTTAGTGAAAACTTACACAAAAAACGCTATAAAATCACACTCTGAGCCTGAAACATCACCAATATCAACTGCATCTTTCGAACGTAAAATCTGAGCATGATGATTCCTCTAATTTATTCTTCATCTTACTCCTTGCTTCGTACACTAAGTCAAGCGTGTAACCGACCGGCTACTATCGGTGGGAATGAGTACTGTATATGCATTAAATTCAAACTTTTGTAAGTAAAATTAAATAAAAAAATGCTCCTGTTTAACCATATGATCAAAAAAATTACGTGCCCATTTGCCGGTGTGATAAAAAAAAACATTAAAAATTTGCAACCTGACTAAATTAAACGACGTTGAAATATTGTTGTTGTTTTTTAAGTAAAACGCTGCAACTTTTAATCGAATTTGTTTAAGAAAAGGGGGTTTCTTGAGTTTACAATAAATCTTCGTATCGAAAACGTTGATGGCCCATAATGAGTTTACTTGTAGTTAGTCGCTTTGACTCGGACCCAGGGGCCACATACTATGCTCTTCTTACGAACACGACTATTCGTCATTCGTAACCGTTCGTGTTTAAATATTTTCTTCGGAAAGCTTTGTGCGACTATTTTGAAACACGAAGATTTTAATTTTAACGAAATGTTTTACAAACAGTCAAATTTCTCTAAAATAACTGCATGAAAAAAATTGATACTTATGTTTTTGACATAAAAAAATATCTTCGTATCCGCCTTCGTAAGTTTTGTTCGTGTAGTTGGAGCGCAAAAGTTTGTTTCCGAATAAAAAACGTCATTCCTCATTAGTAATTATGACAATACATTTCAAACAATGATTAGCCTACTATTAGTAATAAATAGCCTACTAAAGAACAAGCATGCTTTCTAAAATTTTGCTAAAACATATAGGATAAGTTTGCAGTTGTTTTTCAGCAAGCTCAGTAATCGAACAAGTTATAGTGGTTATGAACGGCAAAAATGTCCGGAAAGCGGTTTTCCGAAGAACTGAACGTAGTAGCCAATAATACTGGTTAGTCTTGTTAATATGTTTAACCAAAGAAAAAACAGACAAAGTAGGCCTATACATTGCCATTGTAAATATGTTAATAAGTCTTTCCTGCTTAGATACCTTGAAAATTGCAATGAAGTTAAGCATGCTGGGGTCTATAGCTTAACTTTACATGTAAAAAATCTTTGTGAAAGTAACGAATGGTCTTGACAATTCCTGAACATCCACGAAAAAAGTGCCTACGAAGATTTTTGAAAAATTATGACGTAGGCTACTAAACTAAGTCTTCGTACGAGCACAAATATCTTCGTATGAACAAACCAGTTTTGTTCATAGCGAAGACCATAGTATATCAAATTGCCGAATCATGTATATTTGTGTTCGTACGAAGACCATAGTATGTGGCGCCAGCCGCCAGGCTATATACAGACCCAAGATTCTTTTGATACTATTCTGAACAATTGTTAGCATATGGAGCTGGATTGAAGATCAGGGCAACACGACTTGTCGCAATAGATTTCTTCTGCGGTGTGATTTTTGTCTCAATATCTCGGTGGTGACGAATTAAAGCAGTTGCGGTGCTGTGGCACGTGCCTGCAAGAAAATATTGCCGGCAGAACACATTGTTGTCCGCAGCAACTTACCAAACTCCCAAAATTACCCAAAGAAATTTAAATTTTACCCCATACGGAATTGTTTGCCCTGGTTTGCCGACCACTGTTGTCGAGGCAAGATCAAAACAAGAAAGCAGGTCAAACCCACAAAAAAGTCAAATCATTAAATATAAAAATACCTCTACGGTACCATAATAATATACGCTACCAATCGTCTCATCGGTAAAAGCATATCAAGAAATGTTGCCAGACGTTGCCAACCTGCGGGCCCAAAATAATGAGTCAAGGTTGATTGGGTAAAACCTCCAAAAGGAAAAGGTGTTCGGATCCAAGATTTTTAAGATCCTATCCAACTTTTGCTTTTTAAGATCCGGATCAGATCCGGATTCGAAAAATTCTAGATAGGCTACTTCAGATGCGATTTAATTTTATTCAAAACATTCATTAAAAATATTTCACCACATACCAAGTTAACATATTCATATTATTTTTCTAAAAGATGTTTGAAAAACATTTAAGCCGTGACATTTACCAGGCACACCATGGTTCAAAACTCACTCAGGGTTTGCAAATGTTGCCATCACGAACTTATTCTAAATTTACTTTTTGTGTTTAAAATTTAAAAAAAGTCATGTAAACTGGATTCGATCTGGATCTGGCTTTTATCAAAAAAAATAAGATCTAGATCCGTTGAAAAACAGTAAGATCGGGAATCCGCATCCTGTAGGCTACATTAGTGCCAGGTAATCAGGGAGGAACTCTGATATCGTTAGTCTGACAATCAGACATTTTAGGACAAACAAAAAAGATGTTAATGCTTTGGCTTTTAATGTCTTATGCTTTGTATATTAAATGCTAAAGTGTGATCGCTGAAGTTTAAACTGAGTTTAAATCATTGTAAAAGTCCTGGCTTCACCCACTATTTCCACAAAATAACAGAAAAGAAGTGTTGCCATATCATCTTTAGATTTCTAGCGCAAAGGTTATAACCTTCTGCAATACTTGCGTGTTAAGCTAACTATAGTAGGTCTAAGGATTTTCTAGACTGAGCTTCGTATAATAATTTATTTTACTTAGCGATCACATAGCAAGCTAAGCCTACCTGAAAGTCAAAGAACAAAAACTTTTTAGATGGTGGTCACTTTGGAAGACAAACATGTTAGCATGATTATTATTGGTAAGTACAGTAGAATATCTGATAAAATGTTTTGCAATACACAAAGACTGTCATCTTACATCCAATTCAATCCAGGTGAAGCGATCCAGCAATAACTTTTTACGTAACCATGCCAAACAGCAGCCATCATAAAGGCATCTAGGACTGCTTACATGCTTGTTTACTAATATTACCAAGAAGCAACAGTGAAAACATAAAAAGTTCAGACATTTGGATGCAAAATAATACAATTATGCTTGATGAATGTTATTTGTTGTGTAATAATGTCAGAGCTGGACATGCTGTACACATGAGTTCTAAAAAAAATGAAAGATATAACCATGATAATTATAACCAAATGCTCACAAATATGTTTTACGGCTGCCAAACATGTCTACACAAAGCACAATTGTTACAAAAGGGTCTCGCGAAACCACAAGTAAAGAAAGTTAGAGATGAATAAAAGCTAAAGACGGACTAGGATTGAGCTGCAAATTTATCAACGTCCAAACGTCTTCATCTCACTTCGTCATCTCAAGCGTTATGGTGGTTGTTTTTATGATGATGTCAAAGTAATTGAAATTTTTTTGTTTGCAAACGGAGAGAGTTCGTTAACTACAAAAAAATTAATTTGTGGTCGTCAAAATGCGGCCGGTAATAATAATATTATGATTTATTTATTTCCGCTCTACAACTGCTAAGTCTTTTAGCGACAGAGTTCTTTTTTTTTATTATACTTAGTTAGAATGTCATCACATTGGCCTATTATGCAAAAAAAAAAAACATAATTGGTACCTTTTTTGAAATCTTTGGTATGACCTATGTTTAGATTGTCCACGCTTGTAAAGAATTTTGTTTAAAATTGAACGTTTTTGATGGTTTTCTCTCAGTTGATCGCCATTCTTTGTCAGAAAAAATACCTATCAATCTCATAATGACGTCTCTCTCAAGAAAAATCTGCATTCGCTATAGAGCCTATAAATTATATTTTTTAAATTAAAGTCTGGAATGTTTTCCTTGAACAAACCAAACTTGTTGAGCTTAGGCTATAGGTCCTATACTATAGGTCGATAAGACCAACAGGATAGGACAGAGCTAGTCAAATGGCGGACCGTGGTCCAAATCGGGACCTTTTGAGTGTTGATGGTGGACCTTGAGCTTTTGAAAGAATAACCTCATTGCAACGTTTCAGGGCTTCTTTATTTAAACAGATTTCTACTGGGAGGAAGCAATTTTTACTGTGATTATCCTATAGTTGCTGGTGGGCTTCGACTCTCAGGCCCCCCAACACTTTCTCAGAAATTCAACTCGAGTTAGCCTACATTTTACCTAAAAAGTGGCTTGATAAAGATAGTTTAACTTTCGTGGTTGCGTGTGAAATAAATTATTTACCGGACCGCTAAAAATATTCAACTTGTCAAACTGGACCTTTGTTAAGATTAGTTCAGTAACCCTGGGATAGGACATTCTTTGAAACAATTAGGCACAAAATGAATTGATGCGCGGCAGGGAAACGTTGCTTCGGGTCTTGCAAGTCAGTGAACCAAGTACGAAAGTGAAATACTATAATGTACGTACGTGCAACAGTACGCAGTAGGCTCATATTGAAGTTGTGTGTTAAAAAATTACGTTTGCCTAAATACTGGGACCTAGGCATGGAAAGCCTAGGGACTATCCTCTCTAATTTTACGTTGCTTTCATGAAATATAATGTTTTTGAAATTGAAATACCTAGTCAGTTCAATGCTTTTGATACAAAACCATTATGTTATTTGTTAGTCTACTTTATAAGTTTTCTAGAGTCAAAAAACAGAGAATGCTTTATAGTAGCCTACTAGCCTACCCTACATAATAATTTATACTAGGATATCGTAGGCTACCTGGGAAATTACAGAAGGCCGTCTTCGATATTTAGCAATTCTGCTTCTTTCCTTTTGTGCCTCTGCATCAGAATTTCCAGAAGAGTCGACACCGCTGTAAACTTTTGACTCTTCAAAGAAAACGCTTTCGGTAGAGTTGGTCTGCGGATAAAAAATTTCAACTCATTACTACTGTTAGGTTTTTATCTAATTCTAGGCTTTCAATGCAAACTTGTCTTAGTCAAATGGATACCTTTTCTGAGAAACTTAAGTTGTAGCGACCTTGCGACAAAGAAATTTTAGATCATAACGAAATGTTTCTTTTGTTTTGAAAGTTTCTCAAAACCCTTTCTTTAAAACAATAATATAGTCAGAGGTGTACGGATACGTCGCATACATGCGGCGTAGACTTTTTGTTTACGCTAACGCTTGCGGCCACATTTTTTTTGGATAGTTTGCGCTTGAGGCTACGCCGTAAAGTTTTCGCGGTTTTTTAGCGCATAGCGTCAACGCATACTTTTTAATGTATTTTTTTCGTTACAACACGCCAATACCTTCCAGTACTGCAGTTGAAAGAATGTTTTCAATGGGCAAAGATATATTGGAACCAAAACACAGCAATATGTCAGATGATCATTTTCAGATGCTTGTGTTTCTTCGTGGAAATTCAAAATAATACTTGTTTGTTTTGAGTGGTTTATACCGTGTGAATGTTTGGCACCTAGCAAACAAAATGAGTTTACGCTAGTGTATGCGCTGACGCCGCCAACTTTTTTACAAGTTACGTTGACGCATACGGCGTATGTTTTTTCGAACGTTTGCGTTTACGCTGACGGCGTTAATATTTTTTGTATGCGCGTACATCACTGAATATAGTTTAATGGCAAATGACAGAGAAGTTTGGAAGACCATGATCGCCAACGTCTGTATCAGATCAGGCACATCAGATCAGAACAAGCACCATTGCCATAATCATTTGAGCGACACCACAGCTGATAAGTAATGACTGAGTTCTAGTCCTTTTGTTGCATGAGAGGAAGTGTCTTGTCTATCAAAGACTCTCGTCATGCTTGTAACATAATCTTGAAAAGTGTAAAATTGTCTTGATTACACGGCCTATTTTTAGAATGTTATAGTTTCAATAGTAGGCCTACAGTAGTTGTAAAGAAATAGATAATACCACACTAAAGTGATATATTCAAGTTTATTCTAATCTAGAGGTTTTCATTTCAATAGGCGTAACATGTAATTGCAAAACTAAACTCGCATGGCTTTGCAGAAAAATTGAAATATCAATTTAGTGTGATACTTTCTATTAGGCTACGTACTATTAATACTTTCTACTTAAATTCTACTTTCTATTCGTTATTTATCACGCTGTTATCCTGCTCCTTGCAGTCAATTGCTAATATTTTTTTCACTGGATGCGACGTAAGTCTTCAAAGAAACTTTTCCAAAAAGGTCGCAACAAAAAAAGTTTGAAACCCGTTGTGCTATAGACCTACCATAAATCGATGATTGACAACAGAATAGTTGCGTTAAATGACATATTATTCAACGCAATTAGTTTTCTGTCAATCATCTGCTAATGTATTTTCAATATTTTGAAGGAGTTGGAAACTTTTTAGTTTTAATTATGTTTTTTCAAATAGAATGAGCCTAAGTCTGCATTGTGCGTTTGTTTATTTCTTTTTGTATTTCTTTTAGGTGCTGATTTTGTATTTCTTTTATTTTTATTTAAAATACTCAACAATAAGACTTGCTGGTATGTGGCTCTCCTGTTTTGTTTGCTAAACATGTTTTGCAAATGATACAAAAATTTAAAACTCCAGATTGCATGTGTTTACAGGAGTGTTTAAATACTGTTTCAAAGGTCCCATTGGGTGATCCATTGATGACACATGAATGTGACCTTTGGAACAATTGACAACTTTTTTGAAATTTCTTGCCAGACACTATTAAAATAAAAATTGAAGATTAATTAGTTGTGGAGGTAAGTTAGTTCCACAACAAGGTAGAAAAAAAATTAGGAAATTTAAATTTAATTTGTAGACATAGTGGCCAATTAACAAAAGCCGTTTCATGGGTTCCACACTTCCCCTAGTAGTAGATTGAAAAGATACGAGAAATGTGGGTGATGAACAGTGGAAGGGAGTCACTTCGAAAAAACCGACCATCCCTATGCCACTGTTGAAAATTATCATAAATAAGACGAAATTGAAGACTGGAGCGCCAATGGACATAATTCTTGTGAAGCTGTTTTAGAAAGTAAGTGAAAGGTTGTAAAATCAAAAATCGAAATTGGTTGACCGATAAAAACATGATCATAGAGCTACTTTGGGCAATAACAAAGCTACCGGTTTGCATAAAAAAAAACATGTGAGATGAAATTACAATCGTTGCAAAAGAGTTAAATTGAACTAGTCAATAAAATAAATTTCCCCATTTTGCTTCAGGTCCTAAGCACGCGGCAGTGTTCATAATGTAGTTTAATCTGTGTATGCCTTTATAGAATGTTATAAATACTAAACTTTTAGTTGATTCGACTTGCATAATTAATCTTTTCACAACAGTGACGAAAAGCTACTTCACTCTCAAGAAAATTTCATAATAGCCTACAAACAGAGAGGAGCGACTTTAACTTCCGTGCATTTAAATAAAACGGATATTTTTCAAGTGCTGTAGGCTATGTTATAACTACGATAACAAAGATAAATGATAAACACTAGCTGCTGACGTCTATTACTGTATTGTTTTACTATACAGCACAAGAAAAAGTATAAGCTCCGTTTCACCAGAGGTAACAATACGGCAGTTCACATAGGCTTACTATAGTACGCTACAATTCACGTAAAAGTAGAAGGCAGCCTATTTCTACCAGCATTTACTGTAAGCTACCTACTGGTACTTTAAACTCTCCAATTAATGTTGCCGGTTTCATTTTGTTTTCGATGAGGCAAACCAAAACATCATAGCAAAACCAAACATCATACAAGACAAACTAGCACCTTTTCTTGCGGTGTAGACTACAGTATATGTGATTAATATTAGGCTATGTGATGGTAGCTTAACAGCAACTACATAGCAAAAATATGATTTTTAAAATATGTACTGTATTTGCAAGATAAAATATTAATAAGATGGCTGAGACTTCATTCCAGCAAGAACCAATTTGAAATGGGCTGAAACGTTTGTACAAAAATAACATAGCTTGATGCTCAATTTTGTGCAATGCACAGTAGCCAATAGGCCAGAGATGGACAGTGGCCAGGTTATAGCTTACGAGCCGCAAAGCGGCATGTACCTTAATGGCCTGCTGTGCATGGGTAGTTGAGCTTGTGGAAACAGGTTGGCTCAGTATTTTGTGTCTATTGCGATTCCTGCATCTCATATTTAAAACTGTATAATTACACAGTATAAGGAAATCATTATAATATAACTGCCCTGCAAACATATGATGTGTCTATCCTCAGGGTTGGAAGTAACGACTAGTTGTCACTATTCGATAGCGTTATTCGTTGCTTTCTGAATATCGAATGCTTATACCCATTCCTTTTAAAAATAAATATCGAATGCGCGTTATTCACTGCTTTTTTATGCAAGCAACGAAATCATTATTCGTTTTTCTCTAATCGATATTTAGGAGAACTGCTGAATCATTTTTTGTTGTTCATTTACTTCGTCGTCAAAACGAATTTTCGAGATTTAGTTTTCGGATTACTATCCGACCTAGTCCCCTTCCGGTTTTCGAACTTTAAAGTGTTAAGGAAAATTTTGCAGCAACACAGTTCAGAAAAACCATGCCAGAGTCATTAACAGTGTTGCCAACCTTGCGGTGTTTGTTCCCACAAGTTTGGGCTTGTTTTTGTTTTCAAGTTTGCGTTTTTTTTTTGAGTTTGCGGGTTGCTTGTTTTTTGGCCAGTCAAACTTTTTTTAACTTGTTTTTGACACTGAAATTGCGAGGTTTTTATTGTAGTCAACATTGTATCCTTTCTTTTCAAGATAATTATTGCTTGGAATGGCATAAACAAATGTCATTCTTGAAATAAACGTGATGTATGGACTGCAAAGGTTATATTGAAAATTGAACTGCTAAACTGCGTGCTTTATGCTAATTGGTATTGGTTGCAAATTATTGGGCTTGTTTTTGTGTTAATATGCCTGTTTTAGGCTTGTATTTTAGATTCACTTGTTTGTTTAAAAAAAAAAAACTGGCATCACTGGTCATTAAATACGCAAATGCAATATTTTTAGTAATTGCTATTCATTGCTTTTTTTAAGTATCGATAGCGGAGAGTCGTTGCTTTTTTGGGCACTATCGAATAGTGAAATAGTCATTGCTTTTTTACTAACGACTTCCAACCCTGTCTATCCTCCACACCTTTGGAGTGAAGCATGGAAGGCTTTCCTTTCCAATACACAAGATATCAGCAGACACATTTTGTTAATGGGGATTCGATAGAATCAAAGACACACTTTCTAAGTTATCCAAGTTTGCTCCATGTGATAATTTCTTTTCCATATATAATCATCAATGTGCATCTATTAACGCAAGTGTGTAATTTGTTTTAGTAAGCTATTGATTGTTACTCTTACAAATGCTTCATACCTACGGCTCCAGTGCAAAGAATCAGTTGCCCGTTCACTAAGGGCGTGTTTTCTTGAAAAAAATTGTCGCCTTATATATTTTTGGCAGAAACATAAAAAATCACTGCTGTGATTTTAAGTTAGCCTGTCGAACATTAAAATTGTTTTTGTACCTTTTATATGACATACGTCGATTGCACAAAATTTTTATTTAAATGAATTGTTTGTTCTTTCAGTCTTAATAAACAATATACTGCATGGATAAGAAGCATGGCTGGCACATGCCAGAACATTTGATTTTAACCGGTGAGAAATTCCTTTCCAGAAAGGAATTTTATGATTGCAGGAAGGAATTTTAGCTGCTGAATTATTCAATATAGCCTATAAGCGTTTTTTTAGCCAGATGATGAGAGGCCTGGTACGACGCCCGAAAGGGCAAAACACCCTTTGGCATGTTTGAAGGTGCACACAAAGATTGGCTTATTTACCTATCCGCTTTATTAAATAGGAGAAATGAAGAGCTTCAATATAAGCAAAGGAAGGTATGCACTAAAAGGGGTGGAAGCCACTGGGCTAAAATTTTAAAACCAATATTAATATGTTTCCCTCTAGGAACACTAGGCTACGTTTTCAGGTTCTCTGAATGTTTTTTGATTAAGAACTCCGTTTAGAAGGGTGAAGTAGCCCTTTGTTGTAAAAAAATACATTTAAAGTAGGCTACATATTGCATCTTTTTGTATTTTTGTATTAAACTTATTATTCTTTTTCGTCTGCGATCGAATGAAATGTCGCTAGTGCCATGGAGACCTATACCCAGATAATGCCAAAATGTAAGTTTCAAATTTCTTTGGAGTCTGATCTGCTATACTTGATAGCAGTAAGAATTGCTCCGATATAAGTTGATGGCCCGAGTATAGCAGTTGGTGAATCTAGTCTTAGTGAATATTTTATGTGATCTTTGACAATTTTCATGGTAATGTTACATTTTTAAAGCATTAAATCACTTGAAACTGACCTCATTGTTTTCTCCAAAAGAAGATGTTTTTGAAGGTTTTCTCAAGATTGAAGAAGGAGTAAATGGCTCCAGATCGACTTTGAGAGTTGTATCTTCCCCAACAGCAACTGAATCACTGAATTTCACGCGTGATGTTTTCATCACATCAAACTCATCCACATATATGAATACCGTTGTAAAACAATTTATAGAGTTAGAAAGCATTAAAAACGTGACCTGCAACAAAAACCGTTCCTTTAAACCAGGGGCCGCCAACCTGTACTACCCGCGGCTGGATCCGGCCTGCCAAGGAAAATCATCTGGCATGAAGCCCCTTTACAAATAATAGTAGGCCATTGTATGGCCCGGTCAATGGTATATTATAATCGAATATGAAGATAATTACTTTTTCATTGATCATTTTGGTAGGCCCACGCATTTGATATGCAGATTTTCTGCTTCTGTAAACAAGGAATTCAACACAAAGCGCCATTACGATAGAAAACATATTATTTTTTTCAAGTTAATAGGTTAAACAAGGAACGACAAAGTTAATCTACTCAAAAATAGTTAAAACAGCAAATTCCTATCCTACAAAAGAAAGGAAAACCAATAAATCAGAACATTGTTTTGCTAGCTACAAGGTAGCTCAATTAATAGCAAAGACAAGAAGTCGTTCTGCTGATGAATGTTTTACGACTAATTTGGAAAAGGTGTATGATGGAGGTTATTGAAAACATATGTCCAGAGAAAAAAGACAAACTATTTTTCAGATATAAGCCTTTCAGCAAGAACCGTAACTCGACGAAAGGAAGAGATTTCTGAGAACGTAAAATCTAGCAAAAAAGTTATTATACCGTAAATTCGTAGAATATATCTATAGTTTTCAATGGCGATAGATGAGAGCACAGGCACGACAGATAGGCCTACAGCTGAGCTGGCAGTATTTGTGGGTGGAGTAAACAAAGATTTTGATGTTGAAGAATTAGTTCAGCTGATTCCTGTCAAGGATATTGAACAAAAACTCAAAACATAAAACAAGAACTCAAAACTTGCGTAAAACGAATATATAAATTGTCAGGTTTTTAATAAATTCCTAGTTTACAATGACGTTAATGTCTAGTAAAATGTCATTTGTTTTTGTAGATCCATGATAGCACTTTTTACATGTTATAAGCAGTGGATTTTTCCATTTGCCAATGAATAAGCAATCTTTTTGTTTTAAAAAAAGTTGTCCGCTTTTATTCGTTCTACACTTTTCATGTGAGTTATCCTGCTTGGCAAATTTTTCTGCTAATTATTATTTGCTGTGTTGACTAGAGACATGAGAAATTTGACGTGTCAACGTTGGCTGTGTGATGGACTGATGGTATAATATAGGTACACACCTGGTTTCCCTCATATTATTCATGATCTTTTTTTGTTTTAGCCTTTTATTTTTTATGTTACGTCTCCACTATATGATTAGCTTTTATTGCAGTGTGATAACATGTGAAAAGGGTTGTGCGACCATTTTCTTAATACCAGCGCCGGCTTTAGCATTTTCAGGCGGTCTTGTTAGATCCCAAACGACAAAAGTCAAGTAAATATTGACATTTTCTGTGCGTTTACTCGTAGCATCCAACAAAGTTTTTATTTCATTTTAAGGTCACACACTCAAATTATAAAGTTAACTACACAAAACATGATTTCCGGGCTCTGTGGACCTGCGCAGTGTGGAGTGCGCACGCGCAGTGTGGAGTGCGCACGCGCAGTGTGCACGTCTTTAAATCAGGTGATAAGCCTGCAACACGACAACAGATGCAAAATTATTCAAGCACGAGTGTGACTATTTGTCTGCCTTGATTGTGTGATATGAAAAAACACGTTGCTTTTAATTTGATCATCAATATTCAACAGAAATATTTTATCCACAATATATTGCAACAATTTGGTCAGGCAAGTAGCTTATTTTTGCAATAGTTTAAAAATATTTGCACTTAGTTGCAAAGTCATAAAGTGCAGGCATAATTTTTGTTATTCAATTCTAGGACACTGTCAGTTGATTTCCGCAATATTTTGGCCAACGCTTAAATCAACAGAGAATAAATGAAAGTGCTTTGTCCACACACCTAAATTCCTGCAGTGCTTTGTTCAAATAAAATCATTTCCGCAGTAGATTACAACCAAGATGATCGACTGACTGTCAGAGGAGCAATCAATTCACAACGAAAGCAAAAATACCGAAATGTAAACATAGACATTAAAAACACGCTTTTTCAGTTTATGAACAAGATATGGAAAAGCAAAAAAAACGGATTGCCATAAGTTTACTCTCAAAAATAATTTTCGGCCTCGGTTGCCTAAAGCGCTGGTCTTTGAGGCTAAGCATGGCCACCTGGAGATGCGGCCTGATTTGTCACATTTTGCAGATTTTGATTACAGCTACTGCTAGTGCTTGACTGACATTTTTTGAGATGTTTTTACTTTTTGCGGTTTCTTAATGACAAAAAACTTTTTTGTTGCCTTGGGGAAGCAGTAGCAAATGAGAAAAAGTAAGTTGAAAAACGCAAAATCAGACTGTTATTGAAAATTAACAGTCTGACTAAAATTTACAAAATCAAATTTTCTTTGTTTTTCAACATGTGAGGATGTTAAAACCTATTGTGTCATCTGGGGAAAAGAATAAAGAAAGCGTAAAAATCTAATTTTTAGAAAAATTTATTTAAACGTTCGCCCAAAGTTAGAAAAACCTGGAAATTTCTGAAAAATGTGACAAATCAGGCCGTATCTTTAGGTGGCCATGGGCTAAGTAACAGGAGATTTAACATTTTCTGCATTTGCGTTCAATCTATCGACTTTTTCACATGATACTTTTAAAAACATAATAATCAATTAAAATAATACTCAATTAAAAACATAAACACAAATTTCACTTAATACTCTTAAAATACACACAGCAAACAACATACAATCTTGGAAACTTTTCACGCAAGAGGCAGTAAATGCTTAAAATCAAGTGCGACAATAAAAGAAAAAGACTCTTAAAGGGCGGGGAAACCCAAATTAACTTTGCGAGTTTTTTGTTTCAGCGTGATGTCATTGTGTACAACATGCGTTTTAGCAATAAAAAAATCCAAAATTTGTTGCCCTCGTCTCGCTAAGGCCGCTTTTGTTTGATATTCGCTTGCGAGGTCTCGTTGCGCATCAAGCTGTGATGCTGTTCGCTGTGACGTCACAAGGTACATATAGTCGTGGCCAAAAGTTTAAGACCAGACTTGATTATGACAATTTTTGCATTACTTCAAAATACTGCATCAGATATAAGATGATGCATAAATATGATGCAACTGAAACAATATATGATGCAGTATTTTGAAGTAATGCAAAAATGGTCATAAATCAAGTCTGGTCTTAAACTTTTGGTCACAACTATATGTACCTCGCGACGTCACAGCGAACAGCATCACAGCTTAATGCGCGCCAGACCTCGCAAACGGGTATCAAACAAAAGCGGCCTTAGCGAGACGAGGGCAACAAAATTTGGATTTTTTTTTGCTAAAACGCATGTTGTACACAATGACATCACGCTGAATCAAAAAACTCGCAAAAAGTTAATTTGGGTTTCCCCGCCCTTTAAAAAATCTGCTTGTTACTACTAGGCTGCAGCTAACATTTCAGTTCCATAACTTAACATTTCGGCTACATTTGTGGGTGCTATTAGTGCATGCACATTGCATACACTTATTTCATTTTCAAATGTACTTAAAGACAACCTGAGTACTAAAATTAGTAAAAGTTTATAGTTATCAAAATAAAATGATGATTATAAAATGGAAAAACATATTTTAAAACGTTGCTTTTGAAGATTTGCACAAAATAGCTTTAAAAAGTTATAGATAACATGATATGTTTTTAAAAATATCTACTGCAAACTGCATTAAAAAAACTGCTCATTTCTCAAGCAACCTGGTATTCATGTGGCTTAGCAATGCTTGTGCATCTGACGTATCTCATGTTTGCGATTTTATTTATAGCAGAAGTTGTGGCATCCTGCTAAAAAAGACATTGGCAAGCTAAGTCACTGCTATAAAATATGAACTTTAAAACAACAATTTCGTGCTGGTTTTTGAGAAAAGTGTCACGAAATTGGTGTTACATAATCACGTGTCTTGTGAAATGCTTTTTAAATTTTTAGTAGAAACTGGACATTTACTCAAACCCTACGTTTATTTCATTTAATAACCTGCTGTGGGATGGAGACACCTTTGGAAGTTAAGCTGCTCTCTTTGCTTTCTATTTCTTTGCTTCGTTTTGGTTTCAGTCACTATTCTTTGTCTACTAGTTAACAATAATAGCCCAGCTTTCCATTGTAAACTAAAATTTACCAGCATTAGCACAGACTTGTCAAATAAGAAATGTTCCGATCAGGTCTTATGCTTGATGGACGACGAACAAAGAAAAAAACAACAATCTTCACCGGTGCCCAACTTGAAGAAAGTCTTTCGTATCGTCATTGATCGAGTAATGGTATGACATCTACGATGACTGATCTGTCAGTGTTCTATTGTCGCACATGAAGTAATATCTGTAGGAGTCTATGTAATATCAACTCAGAAAACAGTTAATTGCTAAACCCGCCCAGCCTTGCCTGCTTCAACTAAGAAACGAATAGCAATTGACTATATGATTTCTTTTAATGCTTGCCCTGGCAGGTCAGCAGATACTAGCACTCTAGTGTGAAAATTCAAAGACACCCGAACGTGTCCTTACAACGTCTGGTCTTGACGTGACTTTCAAAGCTTTAGACTAGCCGCTGTTTTTTTTAATTTTTCCTCTTTTGCAAAATTTCATGGCTTCTCAGTAAAATACTTTTCTAAACATATCCAAACTTCTTGTTGGTGATTACACAACGTTACGCAGACGTTTGAATATTAAAATTAAAACTGCTTTCTTTACGTAAGTTTGCTTTGCCATGAAGCCAAACATTCTATCACAAACAAAAAAGAATCCAGCCTTCCAACACAAGCTTAACAACTTCACTGCATCGATTAGAACCAAAAATTCGGCTGCTGTCTGCAAAGACAAACTGACATGACAAGTGATCCTTTACTAGGTCTCTTCCAAGTTTTAATACTTTGTCAAAATCGATGTGAAGTCTACGATACTTTCGTTACATGTGGAGCAAAATAACTTGAAAAATTGCCAATTTTTTTCATTTGTTGGTATAAATAGGCTGACAATAGGTCTGCTACATATAAACGTATGTAAAACATATTTCGTTACAAATCTATTTAGCTATTCAAACAGCGACTTTTGTCATAAAGCCTATTTTATTTTAACCCAGGCTCCAAATAGCCAAGTCCTCAGAACAAAAAGTGAAACATGTTTAAAAGTTTTGTTTGGCTTTTTTTTAACGGTAACATTTTAAATCACATCACGTTGTAATTAATCTAACGTCAATTGCTTTTATTCAATTTTCCAATAGCTAAAACTAACCTTTAGGCTTATCCGGTTAAGTAACAGAATGTCAACAGAGTACAAGCTTTTTGCCATTTCCAAAGCTGCCATGCTCAACTTAAAAAATAAACTGAAACGTTACAAGTGGCCAGACTGCCAGGTGATACTAATAACCAGTTGAAAACATGTGTAGCCTACCTTTTTGAACGTATCTATTGTCTACCTCTTATCCAAAATAAGTTAGTGAAACGAATCCCAAGGTCATCAAAACAAATGCTTTCAAAGAGAATTTTAGTTACGTTGTTATACATCAATAAGAGAAATGCCATGTTGTACTCTGCGCCAGAATACAAATGCAAAAATAAATCACACAGTGGTAAGCTATATTTTGTTTAGTGACATATGTTTATTATCAAATATTCTTGCAGAATGCAAATTGTCATCATAAAACTATCCTTGCAGAATGCAGACAGCGGAGTATAGCCTACTTCTAAAGAAAGCGGAACTAACTATGAGCAATCAATGCATACGCGACAACTATTGACTAAACTATTAGTATTACTAAACTATTGTTAAAATTTTTTTTCTGTTTTCTAGCGGTTGCGCTAAGCTTTAATCAACACGGTTGAGTTTGACTTTTTGTGATATTGCAAAAGCGTTTCAGTGACGTACACAACACACGGGTGGTCGAAACAATGTAAACGCTTTTTAGTTCTTGATTATTCCTTTCTTTGCAAGCTATTTTCTATTTCATAGTCACTTGGAGTTTGATACAAAGTTTGTTCCGAAACCTTGTTACCTTGGTCATCAACAATATTTTCAAAGAAAATATAGCTTTGACGTTCAAAACTTTTTTCAATTTTGTTTAAAACAAAGCTGGAGGTTGATTGCGATCGATTGGTGGGGCATCCTTGTTATAGACTAGAGTCCAGACCAGTGGTTCCCAACCGGTGAGTCATGGACCAGTAGTGGATTGGACCATGACGCTGTTTCCAGAGGACCACCGAGCTAGACATAAATCGAAATAATAAATTCATATTAATTATCATAAATTCATTTACTGAATTCTTGATTAAAGTGTGGTCGTATCTACGTAGTAGCAGAAACTGTCTTAAAAAAAACCATTGCCTTTCACCACCACATGGTTGTGTGAGTTAACCTTCACATCCCAACTAAATGTAAAATCGAAGCGGCAAAACCGACTTTACGTAGAAGACGACATACGCTGCGCACTTTCATCGACTGCGCCCAGGAATCAAAGCATTCAATGAAATGAATTCAAACAAAATGACAAGACGCAGCAACAATCTTCTCATTAAAGTTGTGTAAATAAACTGCAAATTAATATTTTGTGTTATTGTCACTTTGTGTTTTTCATTACATAAGTTAATGGGTCACCATATCAATCTTCCTAGTTTAATCGGCCATGAGCAGAAAAAGGTTGGGAACCACTGTTAGTTTAGACTCTAGTCTAGACTAAGTCACTACCGTATTAATTGCAAAATAGGCTTTCTTGCATTATTTGGATTGGATTAGTTGCATTTGGACCTGTCTCATTAAACATGATTATTTCTAAACTTTTCTTGCGGGCCAGTTAGAAAAACTCCGCTTCATTCGATAGTTGTTAACATTTGTTATCAATAAAATTATGGATAGTAAACCACACACGCTCACTGGAGTACTGTACTTCTCCCAGTTTCGTGCTGATTGCTTGGAAAGAAGCCAATTTACAGTACATTACGCTGCCTATTGCCAGTATTTTATTTTCCTAGTCTTTTTTGCTAAGGAAGTGATAATATAGATAATGCCATAGGAAATATCGAAGCCCTAGTAGACAAACAAGAAATTCGAGCAGCCAAAAAGGTATTGGGCCTAAATATTCAAACAATTTGGTGCCAGTAATACAAACTAAAAAGGCTCTCGGTATTTACTCGTGTTGTACGATTACGATTGATGCTGACTTAGGCCTGTTCTGAAAATTGTTGGTTTAATACATTTGATATTTGGTGTCCTGTGCAACAGCAACCTTTACCTTTTTAATTGACATGTAATAATTCATTATCCTTTTTACACCAGATCATGGAAAGGACAACCGCTGTCATGTCACCACAAAATTTAGTATGATTGACGCCAGGCTTTAGCTGCTTCTTCTCGCACAACTTTTAATACAAATCTCACCGTAGCCTATCGTAAACCCTGCCATAGCACAAACACTTCTGACAATAGACTACCAAGGCAGTTACAGACATCAGTATCAATTATCAAAATTTGACAGTCAACATAAAAATAACGTGTTTTTCAAGATATTTGACTCATCAAAATCTTGATTTGACGTACAACTGCAAATTGCGTCTTGCATTGTTGCAGTTGCCTTGATCTTGACTCTTGGTCAAACGCTGCAAATATTATTGTTTACTACGCTGTGTTCAAAATTATTGCTTTAGCTTGGAGCAGTAGAAATTAAACAAGAAGTGTTGTTTTATTACATGAAATACTTATGAAAGCGGAGGTTTTATTCTTGAAACAAAGTGATGAACAGCTGGGACGTAGACACGGGGGCTGGGGGATCAATCGCCCCTAAACATTTTATCTTGCCCCTACCCCCAATAAAATGGTTTTTAATGTTATTACAACATTTTAATGAAATTGTATTACATGCAGTATTGAATGACGTTTCAGAAATGCTTGGCTGCATTCAATAGCTATACTATATTGTTTACCAAACTCTTTATTTCAAATATTAAAATGTTTGCTCCCCAATAGTTGCTTTTGCCCGACCCTGCTAAACTTGTGGCTCCCAATGTGGGGGGTTAAAGATCAAGCTAAGTTTGAAGAGGTTTGTATATTCGTTAAGTTCAAAAAAAAGTACTGGAAGTAGTAGTTGTGCTAAACTTCACATATTGAAGACTAATTCTGAAAAGAAAAATAGACCGGTTCACCCTTAAAAATCATCGTTTAGACTTGATGATGGCTCTTTGAAGGGGTTCTTGACTAAACGAAGTACCGTAACCAAATCCGTAACCAAATTTATCATGTCATTGGGAACACTTGACCGTAATGCATGATCATTAAGCAATGTTTAAGTTCGTGTATTCTTCTTACTTCAAATATGAAAAGAATACAACCGGTATGGAAACATTTTCCGTTGCAAATTGCAGACATGTTAATACTCATCATGTCAAGCAACACTGCACTAACAAGCTGTTTTATTAGCAGTTAATTATAGGCTGTTATCCAAATCATACTTTTGCCGACGTATTGCAAACTTGATTAAGAACTACCTTCATTTCATACTGTAGTACTGCAGTTTTTCCAGTTGAAAACAAGTTTTAAACTAAAACTTAGCCTACTTCTTTTCATTTAACTGGTCTGTAGTATTTGCTGTTACATCTATCGTCGCTTTAAGTTAGTCAGAACTCAGAATAATAATGTTATGGTTTTATTTATTGTTGCTCACTTGCTCTACAACAGCTAAGGTCTTTTAGCATCAGGGCTCATTTTTAATTATATATCAGATTGACGATGTCACCATATTGTTACCCGACTCATTCTCACTGCGTTATGCAAGAAAAAATACAATCAGTATAGTTTTTAAAGTTTTCCCAGACGTTGAATTAATGTAAAAAACAATTGCTTTGTTGTCTGGGTATTTCTTCCTTCTTTTCGGAATAGAACTTAACAGTAAGGCTACCATTGCGACGTGCTGCTCTTTCTAGCTTGCAGAAGTTTAATAGATTTTATCTTGATTCAAAAACAATTTCAATTTTTAGAAAAGCCATTTTTCTTGCGCTTAATGCAATTTGATGCAGGCTTGCCAAAAGTACACACTTTTTTTCCTTGGACTATTAAACAACGTGCATGAAAAGAAAGATGGAGTGATTAGTGAACAAAACTGCTGCCAAATGCGAGCAAGCTGACTGAAAGAATTATTTTGACCTTTCAATTAAAGGTTGTTTTTTTTGGCTACATGACACACAAACAAGGTTAAAAAATTGTTGCATTAAAAATATGAACGGCTTCTACAAAGTTGCAATAAGAAATCGAAACGCATTATCGCAGGCTGCAAGGATATGTATCCATTCACCAGCAAACGTTTGTAGATGAAGAATCTCTGTCAGAGTTCAAGCGTTCCTATGCAATCAATTATATCATCATCATAACTTTGGCAGTAAAAAGTGCCAGCACAAACAAGCTACTTGCTACTTACTATTACAAACAATTCCAAAAAGGCAAACAAATTTTCTATTTCCAGTTTCAACTTACGAGGACTTCATAACATTTTTAGCCATTACCAGTGTTGTACGCGTCAATGGAATAAATTGACGGCGTCAGCGTCAGTGCGAATTGCCTAAAAACTTTACGGCGTAAAGTACTGCGTCAGCTCTAAAAGAAATTGACGGCGTCAGCGTCAGCGCTAATTTCTAGCGCTATTTTAGCCAGGGTCTGACAAAACCTGCCTTTCCTGAACGAAACGACTGAACCGATCACCTTGAAGAAATTACAAATATTCTTGGATATGTCAAACATTTGGAAACTATGTAATGATTAATTTTACTTCTAAATGAATTATTATAAATAAAGTTTTTTGATCGTACTCAAAGAAACTGGATACACTGCCGGCAACTAAATTCAAAAACTATGAGTTGAAAAAATTAGTTTTTAGATTGCAAATTTTAGGTGTTATTCTGAATTGTCCTTATAAGATTCCAGCCTTCTCACTATTTTCATGGAAATTTAATCTAGTTGTGTCTTACATCGCACTGTAGGCTACCAGCAAAGAAATATGTTGTTACCACTCTTGCTGTAGAGTTTTTGCATCAGCGTATCTTAGTTTGCTGTTTGAACAAGTATTTTTGCAGTTTTGTGATGTTATTAGCCATGTGCTGAAAGTAATTTTCGTTAGTTGGTGTCACCTACTCCTTAATTTTCAGTCGATTACTACAACTTCCATATAATGAAGAGAACAACAGCTTTTCAAACTTAGCGTGTTCTCGAGTAAAAATTGTTGTGTACCACTTCCCCTCCTGATTGGACTGTGTCGCAATCAAAAGCTTACTGCAGGGGTCGGCAACCTACGGCCCGCGTCCAGCCTGTCAGGTAAAATCATCCGGCCCGAGACATCTCGTTAGTTATTAAAAGAATAAGGGTCGCGTCTCGTTTGCAATTTTATCTTTTAATTGATGTATGAATTTCAAACAATCTAAGAGGTGATAAAGCTATGAAATGTTGTATATGCAGACAAAGGGGAAATGCTATGAAATGGAGTAGCCTATAAGAGTGTGTGTTTGCAGATACGCGCATTAGTGAGAGTGGAATGCTTTGTAGCTTTGTGGTTGAACCTACTGAGCCGTTTTATGTACGATTATTATAAAGTTATAGATATAAAATCGAAAGTAGAAATAGAATAAGGTATGAAACGTGGAAGCTATTGAAAGTAGAAGTATAGTTGTGACTTGTGAGAGCATCCCTGCCACTGTAGTTAGCTATGTTGGTAGTTTGAGTTTTTAAGTACAATAGTCCCCACTTCTTGAGCCCACTCGTGGATTTGTTTCGTTTTGTCTAGGGCATTGAATTATCGCTAGTTTCGTCAGCTTTTATTGGAAGCAGAAAATGAACATGGTGATGTCCTTTGTTTCTGCGATGTTCGCTGGCTTAGTCGAGGAGCTATGCTTGCAAGAGTATATGCGCTTAGAAATGAAGTAGCAACGTTTCTGGAAGGAAAAACATGAATGCCGCAGAATTGTGTAATCCAGAATGGGTTTTTAAACTTGCATTTCCAGTGGATTTAACAAGCCATTTAAACAAATTGAACTTGCAGCTTCAAGGAAAGAACCAATTAATACACGAAATGTGGAGGCATATACTCGCGTTCGAAACAAAACTTCGACTCTGGTAATGTCAGCTGGAGAAAGCAAATTATGTTCACTTTCCTGCTCTAGCGGAAAGTAAACCTATTGCCAATTACCGAATTTGTTATTGTGATGTAAATTTTAAGAACTGAATTTTATTCCCGGTTTTCAGACGTTCCCCAAAAAAATCACTTCAGGCGGTTTAGTATTTCTTTCGATATTGATGCCGATACAATTGCAAAAGAATTTCAAATGGATCTGATTGAATTGCAATGCAATGACAAATTAAAATCTAAATTTTATGCAGAAACCACACTTTAATAAAAAATATTTTTTTGAAAATGGTCTCTATCCCAGCTTGACCAATCATGCAAAAAATGGCATCAATGTTTGTTAGCGTTTACACAGGTGAGCAATTATTTTCAACAATGAAATTGACAAAGAGCAAGTTAAGATCACGTAGGCTATTACGGATGCCCATTTACAAGACATTCTGCTTCTTGATTCATCCGACTTGTCACCGGACGTTGAAGAACTTGCAAAAGCAAACAGCATTAAGTGTCACATTAATATTGTGTTTGTTAAAGTGTCAGTAACTTAGGCTACATGTTTGCTTTTTCATTTTACATTGTAAATTGGTCTGTATGATGTTTATTTGTTTAGTGGTACCGTACTTTGTAACAGTTGAAACTTTTTAATGCCAGATTGAGTTTAGCTGGATGATGGGTAATAATTTAAGGCGTTCGATCAACGCAAGAAAGGGTTTAGTTTCTGGAAATAAGTTTGGCCCGCTAAAACAATGTAAATTTAAATTTGGCCCGCGACATGCAAACGGTTGCCGACCCCTGGCCTACAACAAAAACAAATATTAAGCAATTAATTTCAATGCGTAATCCTAATTGTTCTTGTAAGGCCCACAACTCCAATTAAGAATACAAGCTTAGCTAACTCGTAGATAGTTTGCTGTGATAGTCAGAAACAACATCTGAACTGCAGCATGACTAAAGCTACAACAAATAGCTAATTAATTTTTCATATGAAAGTTTAACTTAAAGAGTTGTTGCCTGGTTCACTTTCTAAATCATGTGTTAACAGATTTTTGGTATGACAGCATATGACTATTAGCCTACAATGTGAATAAGAGCTTTTTTCGCTTAGCTAAACTTTGCAATTATTCAAACAAAAACGATTGCTAATAATGAGTTTTTTTCATATCTGATTTTCTCTGTGTTGTAAGCTAATATCATACATCGGCTGGTTTATTAAAAAATTGTCGATCAAGAGTGTATAGCCTATTTTGTACCCTGCCTTCTACTGTGCCTACTAAATCTGAAACCTCAAATTTCATCTTGCCAGTGCTTCCACAAGAAAGAAAAGAAAACACGACGCGTTCTGTAGCTTAGCCAACGTTTAGCGTACACGCTTTACTGCATCATATACAAACACTCAAAACTGTTGATGGTGCTTAACAAGGACCTATTTACCGGGTCATTGACAAACCAAGCTTTGGCTTAATTATCGCTCAACACCCAATAGTTTCCAACTTGCATCAAGAGTGCGACGCCATACATTGGTCGCATGCATCAATTAGATTTCAACTCACAAGAAAGCGACATGTGCCATTAAATGTGAAGAGTTTGTGTCGTTATATAACGCTGTATCAAATGGGAATGAATGATGATACACAATTTCAGGCAGCCTGCCTGTGTAGACTGTGTTGCTGTCGGCTATACAATATGTTGACTGAAAACATCTTCTGAAAGTTAACAAAACTATATAAAAGCCAGCTTTACACCAACACCAAAATTGGTTTGAAACTCCAAATGCATTTGGTCTATTGTGTATTGTTCTGTTACAATAACCAGACATTTCACATTTCAATAACCAGACTGAAGTTTTAATTAACTTAAAAGTATGATATCTAAATACAGAACATAAATACATACGTAAACAGAAAAGAACATCATTACTCTGTAAACACAGGAACCTAACACCAGCTAACAAACTCAAGACTGCAACGAGTTGAAAACACAAAACACCGCGTGTACCAATAAAGAAAGAATGCCTGCGTCCGAAACAAAATAATAATGACGTCACACACGCAAATCAGAAGAGCGCAATTTCATTACATGTATTTACATCGTAAGAAATTGGTGGTGTACTATTGCATATTAATTATATCATCAACTATTAACATTATCACGAAGTGACAACTGATTTGCAGGCCGTAATGCCGTTTCGTTGTTTCACTGTCAAAGACGTCAAGATTAATGTATGAGGTAATCGAAATGCAGTCTTGACATTTAATTATTTCTTTACCCCGGAAAGTGTTGCTCTATATCTGCGTCTTTGATGAATAAACGAATGTGAATGAATAACTGCATGTTCAATTCTTCTTCGTTTGAACCTTCTTCGCCACTCCACCAAATTTACAAGTTCAAATGGGCGAAAGTTACTACGATGCTTATCGTTATACATAGCCTATAGCAGGGGTCACCAACCTTTTTTGCATGCGGGCCACTTTGGCACTAAGGAGAACTGTGGCGGGCCGCACTAATAAAATGTTAAGTATGTTGACTCTTATGCTAGAAGAGAACGCATTTCGTACCCAGTATCCAGCGTTTCATGTTGTTCATATTTATGTTAGAATACGGCAGAAACAAAATTAATCGAACAATTAACGCTACTGCCAGGCCAAGCTCCTTTTACAACACTTTTAACTTTTTTACCAATGCCTAATAAACGAGGCCACTTGTTTTGGGCACTTATAGCGAGGTGAGCGGTTTCATCAGAATATTCATCGCCACAGTGGCGTAGCCAAGGGGGGGTTTTGGGGGTTACAACCCCCTCCCCCTCCCCTTTGGCACGCGTGTGACGTCACGATATTGAGAATGATGATTTCAGTCTAAAAAAAAATGCTTAATTTTAAACAAAATTGCATTAAAAGACCAAGTTTTGCCAATACCAAACATCTTAGCCAGGAATTAGCAACAAGAAAACATAGAGACTTAGCTTTATTTCCGAAAAATGCCCAAGAAAACATGATCTTATCCTTTTGCAATGCCACCAGACACCACCATTTTACAGGAATATTCGTAACTACATTTTTGTTGAAAATGCTCTCAGAATGCACCAAATTCAAAGTAATTTTTCAAAATTTTCTGGGGGAGGCCCCCCAGACCCCCCGCCGTTGGGTCGTCAAAACCCCCCCTTTCAAAATTCCTGGCTACGCTACTGCATCGCCAAGCAAGAGTGGTGTTGTTACTTCGCTTCGCAAAAGATATATTGCAATTAACAGTTTCAGTAAACAAGGAAATGTTTGACACATCGCAATACAGGCAACAATAGTGACCTACAAACATATCAGCGAAAAATAGGCTCAAGTAACAGGGAAAAAGAAACCAGGTACCATGAAACAAACGCTTGTGGAAATCATCAAAAAATCGTAATTCTATCGTAATTTATGAACATCAACGTGAACATTAACATCAACTTGCTCATCAACGTGGCAAAAATTTATTGATTAACAACGTTTTGCAGTACTTGCTTCGGCAGTACATATACTAGGCTATAATTGGAACGATACAGAGAATATTAGCATGGCTCCTGCGCAAGGATGACACGCAAAATCGTGAAGCGTTCCATATTTCTTTAAAAAAAAAACGTTTTGCAGTACTAAGCTAAATATTTTCATAATACAATCAGAAAAGTCTCTAAATTTATATGTAATATTTTGCCAATTTATTATAAATTGAGTTGGCACGCCGACCCATTTTGCCAACAAAAACTTGCATAAAGGGAACACTGCTCGTGAAACACAATAACGGTGAAACTCGCACTAGTGTTTACATTACATTTGCAAACTTAAAATAAGCAACCCTATGCTCACAGACAATTTCGAAATTCGAAAACAGACGTTTTAATCAACCACTGGGACAGTGTGGCTGGACATCGCATTGGAATAACTTTAAGCAACCCCCACCTAGAACTGTAATCTGATTGGTCGGTCGGTGGAATGATATGCAATGCGAAAATATGCTTCCCGGAAAGTATTTTTTGCTTTCATGCTCTTTAACTTCTCAAGAAAAGTATTTTTGTTTATACTTGTACGCTGATACCTTCCGCGGGCCGCCATTTGGTGACCCCTGGCCTATAGCATACCCTATCGCGATATTAGGAAGCGTACTGTTGCCAAAACTACTTGAAGAACAACCCAGTTTGGGCACTGACACATGCAAACAAAAGCTAAATTCAGCACAAGAGCATTACAATGTCACAGTTATTGTTTATTTGACGCACTTAAAAATGTTGTGCAACTTAAACTAAATCATTCATCACAATACGTCTTCCTCAAACTACATAATCGGAAATGAAAAAGTTATGTATTTCTGGTACGGTAAAAGTCTCTTGTCGAAAGCGAAAAATAAAATTTGTCATATGCAAGGTCAATTTAAGTAAGCGCATATAACCGACTCGATAACCACAAAAGCAGGTGGCATGACTTTAAGAATAAGTTAGATTAAAATGTCAAATATCGATTTTGTTACAGTAAACGTTTTGCCGGGTTCGATACGAGCAAAAATGTAAACTTCGAAGTTTTAAATTATTTTCTTATGAAATCTTCCAGCAGTATTAATTATTGATAATATTTTGCAAAATCAATGTAGTTTCGAATAAATTTTCCAATATTACAGTTCAAAGTCGGCGTTCGTATTTATAATTGACCTTCCCCAAATCGATTCAACACTCTAATGTTTGAATTACAAGTTTTTGATGCTTGTAAGTTTGTTTCGCCTGGCATACTTGACGCTTCAGACATTGGGTTGACATAATTTTAAACCCAAATTGACGATGATTGATTTTTTCGGATAAACTAGCCTAGCCTATACAGTTTTTTAAAGCAAAACAAAAGTTGATAGTAACAAAATTTGAAAAGTTGAATTTACGATGGCTTTTTTTCTGACAAATAACTTTGACAGAGCACAAAATATTGTTCCGTTTTGCTCTTCAACACAAATGGTACAACAGGCCAATAAAAAGTCTGCACTTTATGATGATTTGATCATTCCGTCAGCTGAACGGATCGACCAGATTTAAACAAGTTTATATTTTCTAGCTGTCCAATATAAATGAACGAATTAAAGACTTTATTGATTTTGGGCAACTGCATTTTGTTGATTTTGGCAGATTCATAAAAAGATGACTCAGACTCAAAATAATTTCATTATTTATGACTGCCAAAACAGCACGATACGGTTAAGTATATAAACAATAAAACTACTAAAATGTTGTTATTTTGTCACCATACAAAGCAATTAGACACTTATGAGTGTGTCAAATGGAAATTCTACACCAGTGGTTCTTAATCTTTTTTGTATGTTTTACCCTTTTAACAAAGGTGAATATCAGATTTACCCCCAATAGATAAAATGGTGATCATTTATTAAAAAACGAAAGTAACAAATTCTATCAGTTATATTCAATGCGACGGCTGCCCTTGCTTTTTGGCAACGAGTTGTTCAATGTCTGGCAAAGTAGGAGATAATACACAACAAATATCGGATTCAACATGAAGTTGGTTTGTGAAGAGAGGGGCGTTTTTCCCGGCTATCAGCACAAGGCTGAGCACTCGCTAGTACAGCGAGCAGCTGCGATTCGCTAACCATAACGGTGTAGCTTCCACGCTAGCCATTCAGACTATCCAATCAACGATATGTTTCTCGGCTGCCGAGAAACATGAAGTTGGTTTCTTGTTTTAGATTTGATAGTAAGCAATGCAGAGAAGCCGCATTCGCATTGGTAACTTGAAGAAAACGTGACCAGAACATTCAGAACTTGAATACCTATCCTAGGATAGCAATGTTATATATTAACCCAAATATTTTCTAAGTTGCAAGAGTGAAACTCATCTTTTGCAAAAGAATTGTTTGTTAATTGTATAAATTCTTCTTGGATACCGTAGCTTCAGGAACATCTTCACTTTACATACAAAAAGATTTCTCGCTACTTTCATCAAAATGCTGCCAGTATTAATTTCGGGAAAATATCGTCCAAACTCCTCCTGCAAGTTTTGAAGCTGACTGATGATGTCATCCTTCAAGTTTTGATTGAGGTCATCTCCAGCTATCTCCGTCAAGCGGTGAAATGATATCTACAATACCTACAGCTGGTACAATTTTTCTGTCCCGTCAACTGATGTGGATATTTTGATTGATAGCTTATTTACCCCCCAAAACGAGTAAATTTACCGCCAGGGGTAAATTTACCCCAGTTTAAGAAATGCTGTTCTACACTAAGCTATATATTTTGTGCAGCGTAACTTTTCCATGTGATGCTATTTTGCAGCTTTTTTTAAGAACATTTTCCCAAATATTTGTACGCTTTTACCCAAATTTCTAACTTTTTTAACAAGAGGCAAACTCCTCCTTGGCTCGTACGCCTGTGACTTAATATTCCATTTGTTTTGTGAATTCTAGCAAAGCCTCAACCAAATAAATATTAAAGTAGCCTATATTAGAGGACCAAAACTGGTTTTGCATTTCCTGTAGATATTTTTTGCGATCTCCACTTCCCAGTGGTCACACGAATTGCAAAACCCAAGCCTACTGTTTCTCCAACCAATACTTGACTTGCAAAGTTTTCTTAAAAAGTTTATTGCATAAAATAAAGTGTAGATTACCGTTATATGAAATGAATTAATTTTTGTAGTTTTTTTAATTTGTATAGTCTCTTCTGGCGACTTATTACACTTCGGCCTAAATAGTCCTATAACCTATAAATTATGTCGTGTGTTTATTTCACTACTAGGCTATCTAGACCTACTTGTAATTTTTATGACACAGCATAATTATGTTTCTAACAGAAAATATTGTAAACTTTTGTCTAACTGTGTTACCAAGCTCTTTATCGGCATTCACAGCCACTTGATGCAAAATATAGTAAGGCTACTTTCTGATAAAAAAATATAAAAAACTACAGTAATAAGCATCACTTAAACATGCTGTACAGAAGCCCAAACTCTTTTTAACTGCATTCAACTATACGAGAAAGCAGAATAACTGCAATATCATGGTACCAGTTACATGCGCAAAAAAAATAAACATAAATACAATAAAAGTAAAAAAAAGGTAAAGGTGGGTCCCATACTTGATCCAAGCATCGGGGAACGAGAAGATAAGGTTCTCCTTAAACTAAGCCTTCGGCACTAACGAGAGTAGGGTGGCCAGTTCCTTTCTCTCGGCCGCCTTTCCTTCAGCAACTACGCCCACCCGATTTGTTACACCCTGGGTAGAGGTGAGCGGTGTTTGTCAACAACCAGTTTAAGCCGGGAGTCGAACCAGGATTGCGTGACTGGAAAGCGAGCGCCTTATCCGCTGCGCCATCCCACCGCTACACAATGAAAGTAATCAACGTCAAAAAATTTTAATCTAAAAATGTATTCTAATCATTTATAAAGGTTACTCGATATGATGTCAGAATAAAAAATGTGGAAATAGCAATAGGCGTAGCCAGGGGGGAGCGAAAGGGGCCATGCCCCCCCCAAAATTTTTAAAGTTTGGATTCCGAAGTTGAACCCTTTGTTGAAAATATAATATAATTTGTATAAATTTATATCGTTTTCCAAGACATCTGGCTATTAACACCCCCCAGGACTTGTTTTAGACACACAAAAAGACACCAATAAATTTTGCAAATCGTAAATCGCGCAAAGTTTACGCGATTTACGCTTCTTTTAACTAATCTGTGGAAGCAATTTCAAAATCGCTACTCTGTTGGGTTTTTGTGTAGTTTTTGTGTAGCTGAGCTTTTTGTGTTCTCTAATTTTAGCCGCAGTTTTTGCCCGTTCGTGTGTAACAGCTACCTTTAATAAGTTAATAGCTGTTTATCTGCTAATAAATTTCATACAAATATTACCCTGAAAGTGTTTCCAGAAAGCGCTATAATTCATTATTTGAGTGTAATTTTGCAAAAATTTTCCGGGGAAGCATACTCCGGACCCCCCTAGAGTACGCGTGCCTTCGGCACGCTCTAACCCCCACCACCTTTATTGCTTCCCTTGCTTAATCCACCAGGATACGCCACTGCACATCAGGTAGCGATGTATTAAATCAAACACTTTGTCGTTCTCTTCAATTCATCAAATATTTGGCCCCCCCCCCCAAATTTTTTTTCTGGCTACGCCACTGGAAATAGCAAGTCTAAAATAAACTGCTTTTTCCTAATTCCAATGCCAATATTTTTATTGAATGGTAGACCTACGGTAACTGTTCAGTTTTGAGTTTAGTGTCACAAATTATTTTGAGGGTGATGTTTATGGAAAATCACAACCAATTTAAAGGCACTTAAAAATTGCATTGAATTGGTAGGCCTATACCGATGCCAAGGCTATACTTTATCGTTACACAAGAAATTATGAATGATAGCTTTGTTTTCTCCCTCAATAGAATTTCGTTGGCAAGGCAGATGTTTACAATCTACAGTCATATGAAGACTACAATATTCACAATTTTTTGCGAGACTCATTGTACAACTATTTCAATTGACAAGAGTCGACATTAATTATTCATATTCAAACAACAGAGTAATTGTATTCAAAATTACGACAACGGAGTGTTTGAAACAGTAAAATAGACAAAACAAACAAACTATAGGTCAAGCAATTTCTGAATCCATTCTCTTTGTTCAGTGTTCACGCGCATCTAGAGTTTGGAAAGCGGTTGGTGAAATTGAATTTTTTGAAACTACTGTCACTTGTTTTTTTGTTTTTTTAATTAAAGTTATTTTTTGACAGAAAGTAAGCATAAGCCCACACAACATTAACCGTTGGACCTTGAGACTTGTTTCTCTTTTGTTCACATACTGTGGACAGTAGAACATTACATTCTAGTACAAGATTATCTTAAAGTGAGGCTGTGCTGCTTTTCCAAACATGCAGTACGATAGCTTATAACCTACTTACAATCTCTGAACACCATTGTCAAAGTGGATACTAAATAAAAAAAAAACGGAATATTTCACCCACAGTTGAAAACTCAACCTACAAGAATACATTTTTACTCAAAAAAAAAAACACTATCTATTTATTTTGTAAGTTACAACTACTCCGACAGCAAAGTTGATTATTGCAGTGGGCTACTCCTCACACAAGTTTATCATAGATTATATTGAAGTCAAACAGAAGTCGATCTCTTCTTCAGAGCGAGAAATGATGTAACCCACCGTAGCCTAACTGTCTCATTAGTTGACATCTATTCTTTGATCCAAAGGTAGCTGTTTTGAAAAACTTTATATTCAGGAAAATTATGATCTAAAGTGTGATATAACTGTAGTGTTAAATTAGGCTATAATGCTATGACAATTCAGGTCTGATGTTATTCTCTGGTTAAAATATCGTTAAAAAAGTTGACACCTGCTCTGCATCTGTCTGCTTTAAGGCTATCATAAAATGTCAGTCTAATTTTTTTTTAGCTGCCGCTTGAGTAGATAGTTTGAGATTATTTCTGCAATAGGCCTATATTTAATCACTTGTTTAGCTACATTTAAAAAAAAATAGCAGACTACTCCAGTAGCCCAATGCGCTATAAGCTACAAACAAATTCATTTTGATTTTAAAACTCTAAATAGCTTGTCATTTCATTATGACAATATGAAAGTTTTTTACTCACGCAAAAAAAATTACTACGCATTGAATTGAGAACTGACAAACTCATGCAATGGCTGGAAACCAATGATATAAATCACAACCAAAACCATTAGGCTACGGAAAAGACTCAGCTGCTCCACCCACAGGTAGGTTATAACCTATATATAGGCTACAACAGTACAACATGGAGCAGTTTTTTGGTGATTGAAAAAAAGTAGCCGAAAAAAATGCAATATCGCAAAACAAGACGCAACTTCAGTGAGAATCTAGTCAATCACCACCAGAGGAATTATCAGCTTAATGCTGAATAATTAAGTTTGTCAAAAATTGGCTTTAAATGATTGCGTCAGAAACATCAAACCAAGGCAATCACTATAGGAAAGCCGGCGCCAGCCGATAGCAAGGTCTCACTAAAACGTTCCACCGGTAGTAACGACGGGCGGTGTGAAGCCTACACCTATTTTTAGACCTAAGTTGCTGCATTGATTTTACAAAGTAGCCTACCTAGCCTATATTGCATTGACCTATAGCACTATAGGCTAGGTGCATGATCTTCTGTAGCGAATTCAGTGGAGGGCGCTTGGTCAAGTGCCACTCACTAGTGAATTATTAGGCCTAAAAGTAATTAAATAAGTTTTTTAGACATTTAAACAAACACAAAAGAGTTAAAATGTCTTTTTAGACATTATTTTTAAACAAATAAAAAGAGTCGAAAGTCATGTAAATTTGACTTTGTGTGGAACTAGTCTACATGTAGGCCTACTTGTTATGGTTAGCCCTACTGTTATTTCTTTATTCACTTGTTGATTTATGCATAGTCAGTTTTTATCCTCTGTGGATCCTTCTCTTGCACCATGGGCCAATCCTATAGATGTTTGCTGCTGGTACCGTACACCCCTTCATTTTTTTGAATCTTAATACTTATGTGTGCCGCTAGTATCTAATGTCTTGCATTTTAAATCCATCTCAGATGATTGTTATGTCCTAGCTTAGTGATAAATTTCTGTTTTTTTTCTCAAGTTTTTATTTTTAACAAATTCCAGTCATTGCTTAACTTTTCTCAAAATAATCACATCTTCTAATTGACAGTAAAATTACGTTTCGCTGGAGTCCGAAATCAAAAATTAAATCAATTCTCATTGGCTTATTATACATCACTCTCAGAAACCATCTTCTCAAGACAACTTTTCACTTTCATTTTACTACGCTGAAGAGCTCGGAAGATCGAAACACTGGCTACTGTCCGCAGTTACTTTTAAGCCTAATAGTGTCTTTTTAGACATTATTTTTAAACAAATATAAAAAAGTTAAAATGTCTTTTTAGGCATTATTTTTAAACAAATAAAAAAAGAGTCGAAAGTCATGTTAATTTCACTTTGTGTGGAGCTACATGTACTTGAGAGGTTACCAGGCCCGTAGCCAGACCGCAGAGCAAGGGGGGGCCAACTTTTTTTTAGGGGTGGGGCGAAAAATTGAAATGATTTTGGCATTTTAACCTCTTAAATACCGGTATCCACAAAAATTGCAATATATCAGATTAGTGTTAAGGCCAACACTGGTTTCTTATTTGATCTGGTAGTTAAATCACGGCAACCATATTACAATGACTAACATAACACAGCAACCCAGCGGCGGGGGGCCTCCCCCAGAAAATTTTGAAAAATTATACTTTGAATTCGGTGCATTCTGAGAGCATTTTCAACAAAAATTTGGGTATGAATATTACTGTAAAATGGTGCTGTCCGGTGGCATAGCAAAAGGATAAGATCATGTTTTCTTGGGGGCATTTTTCGGTAATAAAGCTAAGTCTCTGTGTTTTCTTGTTGCTAATTCATGGCTGAGATATTTGAATGTTTGGTATTGGCGAAACTCGCTCTTTTAGTGCAGTTTCATTTAAAATTAGGCAAACTTTGTTTTACAGACATAGAGACTAAAAGCATCATTTTCAATATCGTGACGTCGCACGCGTGCCAAAGGGGGGCGTTGTAACGTCCAAACCCCCCCCCCCCCCCTTTGGCTAGTGGCTACGCCACTGCATGAGCTAGTCTATTGCAATTGCAGTCGCGGATGTTTGGATGCAAACCGTCTCACAAACAAGTCTAAATCGATAGATTTCGATACAGAATGTTCAAAGGCCATAAGCACCAAGTTTGCCTGTCTTAATTGTAACATGCTCCGTCTAGTCTCTAGTGGGAGCGTCAACCCTTGTTAACACTGAGAATCCACACTCACAAACGGCAGTGCTATGGATCCAAATGTAGCAATATCTGCTAATCATTATAATTTATAATAATCATTATAATGGTAGCTGTTGCTCGAGAATGTTAGGATTTTGCCAGGGAGGCAAAAATCCCCCAAAAAAATGGGATTTTGCCAGGGGGGCGAGGCCCCCCCTGGCCCCAGGCTGGCTACGGGCCTGGAGGTTACTGTAATTTCTTTATTCACTTGTTGATTTATGCATATCAGTTTGTATCCTCTGTGGATCCTTCTCTTGTAGGCCTACCATGGGCAGGGGCGCCGGAACGAATTTTGACTGGGGGGGCAGGATTACAACAAAAGGGCACTTTTGTTTACTAAAAAGCCAATTTTTTTTCAAGTTTTACGATAAGACATAGCGATTATGCTAATCTATCCGCTCACTATGTATTGAGTAATGATCAGAGATGTACGTATACGCCGCAAATTCTACGCCGCATACTTGCGGCTTAGACTTTTTGTTTGCGCTAACGCTTGCGGCCACATTTTTTTGGATAGCTTGCGCTTGAGGCTACGCCGTAAAGTTTTTGCGGTTTTTTAGCGCATAGCGTCAACGCATACTTTTTAATGTATTTTTTTCTCTACAACACGCCAATACCTTCCAGCGCTGCAGTTGAAAGAATGTTTTCAATGGGCAAAGACATATTATAGTTTCGGGAGAGAGTTTGCTTTTTTATACCAAAGACAGGCAAGACACAACAATAACACAGGGTTGAGCATTACAACAGTATATTACATATTTACAAATAGTTCAACATTCAAACGTTTTCGACTTAACTTAAGTCCTCATCAGGAATCTGTAAATAATTATAAACTACAATAAATTTCACTTCTTGACAGTGACTACCGTAACTAACTAACTAACTAAAAGCATCGAGAAACACGCACGATTAAAAGCACTGGAGTGGAAAACATACAGACAGACGAAAAATTACATTAAGAAAAGGCAACTGCATGACTAAGTTACAAACGAATTTGCACCACGGAGTACGTGATACAACTAGGCTAATAAATATTGAGGAGAATGGAGGCGCCACCGGCAAATAATTGTTTGTTTAGATTTGGATTGTAGCGTTTGATTAACAACGCTTCCTGAATTTTTGTGTCAAAATGGGATTTGCCTTTGCGTAAAATTTTAAATGATTCAGCAGAGAATTTTTGATCTGTGCAAAAAGAACAATCCATGATATGGTCCTTGATGGCACTTTTCTTTAAGTCTCTAAAGTTCAGATGCTCCCGTACTCTCGTGGTCAAATGTCTGGTGGACATACCGATCTACGTCAATGCCGAATCACACGGACATGTAAAACAATATACGACATTTGAGCAGAGAGACGAAGGCGTCTGGGACTTTAGTTGAAAATACGAACTAATTTTAAATGTTTTATAAACAGGAAAAACGTCCACATCAAATTTATTTTTCATAAACTGTCCGATTTTACGAGCAAACGTTTTGGATTCTTTTCCCACAAACGGAATGGACAAGCAATGCTTCACATTTAACTCATTTTCAGCCTTTTCTTTTTGGTTGGAATTCTCAGAGATAAAACGATTCAATATTTTCTCAAAGTACAATTTTGGATAACCATTATTATAAAACATTTGTTTCAATTTCTCTATTTCAATATTAAAAAGAGCATCATTGCAGCAAATCATTTTAGCCCGAGCTAATAGGCACAAGATCAAACCAGACTTCCATTTCAATGGGCATAATGCATCAAAGTTCAAAAACAAACCAGTATGAGTTGGTTTGCGCCAAACCCAAGTATCAAATCCAGTGGCATTAATTTTAATTTCAACGTCCAAAAAAGGAAGGGTTTCACGTGCTTTTTCGATTGTAAATATAATGTTTTTATGTTGAGAGTTCAGCATATCTAAAAAGGTTTCACACGAGGTTTCTTTATTGAATACCGCAAAAATGTCATCAATGTAACGTAAGAACAACTTCGGGTGAGATGCTAGATGTTTTTCAAATAATTTTGTTTCGAAATGTGCCAGAAAAAAATTAGCAATAGTAGGGCCCAATGGAGATCCCATGGCCACACCGTCAATTTGTTTAAACAGTTGGTTTTTATACATAAATATGCCTTCGGTAGCTAAATTCATCAACTTGACAAATACGTCACGCTTGAAAGGTAATTGAGTTGGTTTTGTTTCCGAATAAATGTAGTCAGCGATGATGTTAACAGTCTCTTTCAAAGGTACGTTCGTAAACAGAGATTTAACATCAAAACTGACCATCATCTGTCCAGAAGACGGAGAATAATCTTTTAGTTTTTCTAAAAAATGACTTGTGGAGTTAAGCATATACGAATTTGGAATGTACGGTTTAATCATGCTATCTAAGAATTTTGCCAGTTCATATTCCGGAGAGCCTATCATAGAAACAACAGGCCGAAGAGGGTTACCTTCCTTGTGCACTTTTACCAAGCCGTATAATTTACCGGGGTTACTGCCCGATTGAATCAGTTTTGTTATCAATTGTTTGTCGAAGTCTTTAAAGTACTTACGGATGTAGTACGCAATTGACTTTTCTTTTGAAATGATGGGATGTGATTTGCCGCTGTCTGAAATACGTTCAAACTTCGATTTATCATTGACTATAGAGTCCAGTTTCAGATAGTAATCCGAGGTGTTTAAAATTGCTGTCCCTTTTCCTTTATCAAATTTACAGATCTTGATGTCTTTGTTTTTTGATAGAGTGTTCAGAGTTCGGTGTATTATTTGATTTCGTTTTGACGAGCAAGCACGTTTTGCATCAGACATGAATCGTTTAACCATAAACTTAATTTCATCCTTAGATTCATCGTCAAGCGTGATTTCTTTTTCTTTCCTTGCCGAGTAAATTAATTGTTCGCAATAGAATGATCGTGGATTAAACTGTCGAAAATATGTAGTATCAAAGAGTGACGCAAAATTAGGTCAGCGCGTCATAATCGCCACTGTTGCATTGTGCGGGAATATTTGTTATTGATGGAATATATCCATCTGCGATCACCAGCGCCTTAAGTCTTGTTTGTAATTCCCGACGTTTATTTTAACAAAGTCTTAATCCGAAGTGCTAATTTACATCGGCTAGCAATATTGTCGTTTTTATGTCGATTCGATGATGTCGGACATTGAATCGTTGTTAAAAAGGAGAACTAGGTTAGTTGACATCAAGGGGAAAACATTTTTTGATCATATTTTGCAAAAATTATGCTTCATTTAGTAATGTCCTTCACATCATTGAAATACTTATTAGCTTGCCGTCACCGTCAACACATGTCGAACGTTGTTTTTCGTTGCTAAAAAGAATTCTAGGGGAGTGGCGAACTTCTTTAAAATCAGCCACATTGGAGAGACTCGTGCGAGTGTCGTTAGATGGCCCCGCAGTACTGGATTACAATCCCGATAAAGCAGTTATTACGTGGTGCAACGATTCTATTGTAGGACGTCGCCCAGACTTCAACAACACTAAGTGATCATTTTGGCATTGTTGCAAGATAGTTTAATTCTATTTACTTGTGCTATCGTTATTTTTATTTCGGCCTCCAAGCACGCAGATTTGGCCGCCGAGAAGGAGCTCCCGGCAGTGGCTTAACTACCCATTGGATCTTGTGGATAAATCCAGGGGCGGCACGTTGCTGGAGGGCGGCAAAATGTGATAACCTTTTAAACGAACAAAGACATTCACATTAATTTATTCTCAGAGAGACTCAGACTTTAAAAGACCTAAGTTAACACTGATCTAAGTGAAGCTAAAAAATTACACAAGTTAGCCATGTCTCTAAACTAATTTGCAACTTTTTTAAATAGATCACTCAGCTTAACTCAGCAAATTTGCAATTAAGGTTATCGTTTTTTAACCATGGTGCTGCAGATTCCAGAACAAGATTTAACTTGCAAATTTTTTAAGTTAATTTTGCCTATGAAGAGAGTGAAAGAAAGTGGAGCTTTTTTTAGAAAGAAAGGAAAAGCTAGAGAAGAGGAACTAAAATAGAATAAAGAGGACATTTTGAAGTTCGTAACAATTGCCTCTGATAAAGAAACAGAAGAAGTTAGCAGCCACAGTAAATCGCTACCTCAAGTTGAGACGAAAGAAGAAATGTACCTCGAGTAAAACAATAACAAACTGATCATGGAAAGAAGTCAGCCTATGAATAAAACACTTTTAGATAAAGATAAAACAGATGATATCTATTCTTCTCATAACGATGTGGCTACTTGGCCAGAAATATTTACTCAAAACATGAGAGTTGAGATGATCAAATTAGGGCCCAAAAGGTTTCAAAATAAAGAAGGGGCATTCAAGCCAGCGATTTGTGTACGGTAATTAAAGAAGGAGACAAAGAGAAAAGATCCTTCAGCTGCCTGAGTAAGGAGTGGTTTTATTTTGAACTTTCAATAAAATTAAACAAACACTGTTTTAATTCTTCTGTTGTGTGTAACTTTAATCAGCTTTTACGACGGTGTTAAGGGGGGGGGGGGGGGGGGCATTTCGAGCAAAAGTTCTAGGGCGGCATATTGCGTTGCTGCGCCACTGGCTCCCGGTAGGCCACGATGGCTGTCGAAAAAAACGAATTTTAAGGCCTGTATAGCCTACTGTGTTGTAAAATTTTGTGCCGTAGGCTAAATGTTATTTTGAGGCAAAAATGAAATTTGCTGGTACACCCCTTCATTTTTTTGAATTCTAGAGAAATCCTGCTTTAATTTGATGAATTTGTTTAACTAGCCAAGAGGCTACAATAAGGTGTGCGTCTTGACAAAAAACTCATTAGGCTTATCATCGGCCTAATAATAGCCTACACAAAAACGTCAAAAAGCGTTCAAAACAAAGATAAATTTGTCAAAACTTTCTGGGGGCAAGCCCTTGTTACAATTGTTTTTTTCTCGGATCTGAACTTTTCATCTTTCAATTCAATTGCGAATTTTATTTGATCTTGCGAATTTTGATTCTTTCAAATAATCTAGTGCCCTCCCCATTTGTTTTTTCTAGATCTGTTAATGGTCCCTCACTCAGTTGTTAGTTGTTGAAATCGAACAAGTAGTTTGGTTGAGTGTGCAAATTAAGAAATATTGCTTCAGTGCAGTGGTGCCGAAGTAGGGGGGGGGGATGGGGAGGATATATCCCCCCAATATTTTGGCAGCATCCCCCCTAATAATTTAGAAAAAAATATTTGCTATGAAGTTGTAGCCTACTTCGATTTAGTTGTTTGCAAGCATCTCGAATTGCTGTTGTTTTTCGTTTATTGATGTTTGATCACAGTTCTAAATTGTCTTAGATTTGACGCTACACAATGAAGGACCTTTATTGAAGGTATTAAGGACGAGTTGGGCCAGGCCACTGGCCACGGCACTGCAGTAATGAAGAAACTGCAGAAACATATTTGGAACTTGTCCTGATTTTGCAGCCTTTGGCACTTATGGAGCAATTTAGTATCACGTTGCAAGGAGAAAAGCTTGACATTGACTCTTGTGAAGAGCTGTTTCAGACCTTGAAAATCACTCTAGACTCTAGAGAAATATCGAGATTTGGAGTTTGAGAACAATAATAATTGCAAATTTTTCCTGAAGTGAAACAGCATTTTTGTAATTATTACAAACATGCAGTTTCACTTCCGGAAAAATTTGCTGCTAATTTTATCACGCCTTTGCAAGCACCACGGCAAAGAAGAGTCCCTGAAAGATTGGGTGGAGGCTCGATGGCAGCTCCTGCAGACACTCAACATAATACTTTACAATCAGTTCATGGACAGAGTTATCTCTGATCTGACCGGTTTGAAAGTAGCCTGAATTCTGATTCAGAAAAGTATAAAGAACTTGCACGAATTTTCAAGACCGGCTTAGTTCCTGAAATGGTCAAAAATTATTTAGAACTGAATAGACCATCGATGAGTTATCAAATTGATTTATTCAGAAAAGCAACAGGAGCAAAATCTCTGTAGCCTACGATGCTGAAAGAGCTTTCCAGACATTGTCCGAGTTGGAAAAACCTCGATCTCTATTCTCAAATAACCCAGCTGATTAAGATCCTCTTAATTTGCCCGGTAAGCTCTGCTACTTGTGAGAGGTCGTTTTCCAATTTTTGTAGATTGAAAACCTGGCTGAGACATACCTTGGGACAGGAAAAGTTGAATGCTAGCATTGTTTGCAACATTTACCAAAAAATTCTTAATGACATCAGCATAAATGACAGTGGTAATGAGTTTTCAATGCGCACTACCGCAAGACGGAATATGTTCGGTTGTAACAATTTCTTGTGATGTGTTTGAAAGTTGTTATTTTTGTCATAAATTTGCAGATGTTCTTCTCTAGCTTCGATTGTTTTCAGTCTCCTGACTAGTGACTTTGTCCTATAGTGCACTAAGTGTAGTGATTCTAGTGAAGGCGAGGGCAAGAAAAAAAGTAGGCTATAACTTCTGGGTTTTTTTGGGAAAAAACTAAGTATTCATTGGAAGGTCATAGGTTCGAATCTCGCTGGAGGTAGGCTACCAGTTTTTCTTTGTTTGTTTCTTAATCTTGCAGCAATGCAGTAGTCATTCACAAGAGCACTGGTAGCACTTTTAACTCCATGATTTCTTATCTGTATTATGCTGTTAGCAGCTAATTTACTTAGGTCCGGTGATTGTTTAATAAACTTAATACCAGTGACCTATACAGTATAGGTAGCACTAAAATTGTGTATGAAAATATGCATCCCCCCAATGTTCAAAATCGTCTAAAATTTGACAAAATTTTGATTTATCCCCCCCCAATCCTCAACTAACTTCGGCACCACTGCTTCAGTGGCAAAGAACCGACACAGAACGCTTTCTAGGGATGTCGGCAAAACAAAATGGTCCATGAATTTTTTTTGAAAAAAGGTCCATATGATGAGAAATGTGAAGAATCACTGGGCTACAGTGACTAGAAAGGTGACGATAGATAGGTTTTTATCAAAATACGTCCCGGATATTAAGCTACCGCCACCTTTCTCTAGGTAGGATGGCCCACCTTTCTTTTAATCGCCTTTCCTTCAGGGAAAAACCTAGAACATCACACAACTCAGGCGAAAGAGAAAATTAAAAAAAAAAAAACTAATCGGGAAAAAATGATGGTTTGCAAAAATGAGAAAATTGAAAGTACACTAGTAACTTTTAGCGCCAAAAAACTCTCTTTTGCAAACCATCATTCCCCTCCCCCCCTCCGATTAGTTTTCTTTTTTCAATTTTCTCTTTCGCCTTAGTTGTGTGATGTTCTAGTTGTTACCTTACTTCAGCAGCTACGCCTGTCTTTTAATGGCAACCTGGGTAGAGGTGGGCAGTGTTTTTCAACAACAAGTTTAAACCCGGAGTTGAAGCAGCATAGCATAATTGCATTGAATCATGATCGGACGAAAGCGAGCTCCTTTATCCTAGGGACTTTCCTTATCCGCAGTTAGTGTCCTCCACTCGCACCACTAGTGGAATAGTGCAAAAGAATCTTCAACATACCGTAGTCAACTGGGTAAAAGTACTGCCAAATGATAAAACTGAAAAGACTCTTTTTTTTAAAGCGTTTGCCTTTTACAGTACGGTACGCTTATTTTTTTTAAATCAATCATTTTCACTAAATCCTGCATAACGTAACATGGTTTTGGTTTAGCATAAACTCCAAGCCAAAAAAAAGCTTCTAAAAGAAGTAGATGGATCACCTGCAGTGAATAAGTTGGATGTCATTGCCAAGATTTAGCAAATGATTAACTTCAGCCTCTACCAGTAACACGTTTTGTCACTTTCTACTGGAGAAATTTGATGGCGAGATGATGTTCTAGAAGTTTAGACTACTTAAGCAACAGGAACTTGACCATCACTATTCATCATGCTATATCCTGACTCGTTACAAGTTGACAAGGAAAAAAGAGTTTTGTGTGTTGGCTTGCTATGTCTTGATATTATTGCTGTTTGTGAATCCTATCCCAAAGAAGGAACTGATCAAAAGTAAGATTGTTAGTTTTTCTATTTCACATGAATGTTTGTATAATTTCTTAGCTGCTGTTGAATTTTTTTTAATCAGAAAATTAGACAAGATAGGCTGAAGTTTTTCACCATTGTCTAAGACAAGTTTAGTATAAGACTAAACATATAACAGACGTTTAAACAGTACCGTATATAAACTAGGCAGTGCTTTGCTTTACTGCAAAAGCACACAATCTGCATATTGCAGTTTGCATGACTGCATACTTTTTACTGACCTGTCGACTGGAGACAGTCTTATTTAGCCTACTGACATATGATATATTTTCTATAATTTTGTGCAAACCTAATTATCACTGTAGATGAAAACCTTTCCATAGCCAACTGCATTCTGTTAGATACCGTACGGTACTTTGCTCATGCTGCATAAAATTTAATTGGTTTGCTCATTCAATTACTTTTTGCTGTTTTAGATTAATTATGTTTATGCATGCAGTTGCAAGCGTATGCAGTGGCAAAAAGGTGGAAATGCTGCCAACACAAGTGCTGTGTTGGGAATATTGAAGCAAAAAGTTGATTATTTTGGAACTGTGACAAACTGCTTACACAACCCATCCAATAATATAGCTTGGGAGTAAGGAAGTGTGTTATTTGATTTCTTAGATTTTTGTGCAGGACAATTGTGTTGAGTTAGATCAAATTGTAATGTGCGGATCACATGTTCTCTTTTTATTATTATATTATAACTTACAGCTTCAGTCTGTTTGTTTTGTTGAATAGATAATGCACGGTTTTAGCTTCTTTAGTGCTACAATCCTTTACTGGTACCGGTATGCGTTTTGTATGCATAATTTATTTTTGGAAAAAATTAAATCTAATTATTCATAAATTCTTTACCAATAGGCTAGGCAATATCCTAGAAAACAGTTCTATAAACTGTTAGGCTACTTTTACTTAGTTTTGTGTTAATGTAAAAATATTTTGTTTATAATATATGCTATTTTTATTTGTTTTACTGAAATGGTCAATATCGAACTGTCTACATTTACCATTTGCATCTTTGTTTATTTTATTAGGTTGACTAAAAATGAAATGAAAGATTATGGAGTTTGCATGGATAAAGTAGTGGTGCACTCTGATTATGCTTTTCCATGCACACAAGTTATTATCAATTCCTGTAATGGTTCAAGAACTATTTTACATTTTGGAAAGTATGTTTTAATTTAGCATAGCCAAATCATCGCTCAGTTTTTATAACGCAATTAGTCAATAGCCAAAGCTTAGGCTAGTTAACTAACTACTGAGAAACTGTCTAAGATATGCTTATATGAAGCCTTATGCCCATAAAATTGCCGATCAACATGGTTTATTATGTACTGGTTAACAGGGACTACTTTGTAAGACAGTTTTGTTTAATGGTTGCTGTTCTGTAAGTCTGTATGCAGGGCATTTTGTGAAGGTATTGTCGAAACATTGCATAAAGGTGGCAGCTGACTCAATGACTATAATTTTTTTTGCTGTAGTAAAACTTCAGTTATTTAGTTCATTATAATCGTTTTACTTTCCCACTGTGTTGTTACAACATGTGCTAATAAACAATTTCTTTTTAAGAATTAAACCATGTGGAAAAAATATTTACTGGTTTGTTAAATTGATCACACATTTCAGATTGTTGCCGGAACTAACTCTACATGACTTTGAAAAACTGGACCTTTCAATTTATTCCCTGATTCATTTCGAGGTTTGCCTTTTAAGTTTGTACGTCTTAAAGTGTATTGGATTTTACTTGTATTTTGCTTATTGTGAATGGAGTGGCGTTTGGATATTTATTTTATCATTTCTCACCAACAATGTATTTGATGACACTAGCACTTCATACAAATCTAAATGAAATTTGATGTTGTAATTACGTATGTCACTTGTAACAGAAAAGTTTATTGATATTTTCACTGTTAAGTGGTAACAAGTCTTGTTATGTTGATATGGTTCCTTGTTAACTTTTTTTACTTTCAAGGGAAGGAATTTGGAAGAAGTCATTAAGATGATCAACTTTGTACATACCTTCAATGAAAATCTCACAAATAAACAGAAAAAAGTAGTTATTTCTGTTGAATTGGAAAAAGCAAAACGGCCAAACTTGCATCTTCTTTTTTCTATTGCAGATTTGGTAAGGAGATTTTGGTTTAACCTGCATTGGGATCTGTGTTCATGACACCTTACCTTGACACGATAGGCTACTGTTTGCCACGCAAGAATTGCCACAATAGTATATTTAATTGAAAATCATTGTGAATATCTGGCCTTTGGCAAATATTTCTTCTATGCCAATATTAAATCTTCATTGAGCATTGTTATGTTATTACAGAAAGCACTTTTTAAACGCAAAAGTTACATGACGCTAGAAATCAGCTGGATTCCCTTGGTAATAGAATTACAAATTCTATAAAAAGTTATTAAAATAAAAACTGTGTACATATTTTCTAAATATAGTATTCTAAGTAATGACGCAACAACATAAACCATTTTCCAATAACGTAAGTGTTAGGTTTGTTGTACTTATGCTCTTTAGTTGAAAACGTAATTTTGTTGAAATATTGCCAATAGTTTAAAGCAGAGACCCAACCGTGACCATCCCTGTTCAATTGACGTCAAACGTCATGATTCAAGTAATCATCTCCAAACTTTTATTCACGGGGTGTTTAGTGTATTCGTTGGGAGTATGCTTTATGCTTTCGACGCAAAAGAAACATGTCAGTTCTTAACTATTCAAACCCACTGAAGAGTTTTCTTTGCGAAACGTCGGTTATAATCAGTTTGGATCGAACAAAAATAATTCATAAATTGTGCAAACCTCTGTTCTAAATAAAAAAAATCATTTTCTTTTTGCATATTATGTAAACGTAAAGAAGACGCTTAAGCGAATGTGACCTACGCGAGTAAACATTTGATAACACGGGCCGTATGCAAACATTGCAGCTGTTCTTGCAAAGAAATTCGACAAACATCAGTGTGGGTGCCTGGAGATCTAGCATAGTTTGGGGGGCACCATTATCTTAACCCGCAAATACGATTCTCCAAAATTAATGGTCCGCTTTTTGGTATTTTTCGGCATTGCTTTCGCCCTGTGTCCAACATTGATTTGTTCGTTGTCCAAAACTATGCGCTGTTTAGGTCTTTTCCATCGCATGACCGACGTCATCAAATCAACTCGAAACATATTGGTGTGTTACACGATCTTTTAATTTAAGAGAATGAGTTGACACGAATATATATGTTTTTTAATCTATTTCTATAATTTTTTGCATTCATAGTGGCACTAACAATATAGCCCACTTCTTCAGATTGTGGTAAGCCAAGATTACGCGGAACATTTCGGGCACCAAACGGCAGTGGAAGCTGTGAAAGCTTTCAAAGATAAGACAAAGCCTGGGTGAGTATTCAGGCAAATTTTCGTTTCAGATCTGCAACCAATCGACTCTGAAATCTCAAAATTGTAGTGTCGACACGGAAACTTAAATTATAGCGTGTCTTTCCTTCAAGCAAACAACTGTTAAATATATTTTGCTCATCAAAGGGTTAATGCTTCAGTGAGAAAAGCTTTTATTTTGTGTTGATCAACTTTACTTCCCAACAGATGGCTAACTTTTTTTTTATAAACCTTTGGGACTTGGCCTTTTCCCGACAAGAATTTACTAGAAATCGACACCTGAAAACGCAATCAACAAAACGTGTTGAAGTGTTCACAATTACAATGACCACACAATCGATTGTGATTATTTTAATATTCGTTCTGAACGGTTCAGCGTGACTTATGAACCATACCACACTAAAGATACACAAGATATACGTGTAACGTAGTACAATAAACTAGCCAGCATAAGCGTACATTCAATCAAATATCAAAACTTGTTTCTTTCAATGGGATGGTAAAAATCATTTGTGACCCATTAGAGTCCTTCTTTTCGGCGTCGCTATCGCTTCAATCATGTAACAAATACTCTTCATTAGGTGCTGTAGACTTGTAAATGTACAAAATTTGTAATTTCAGCGATTAAAAAAAAATTTGGTTGTTCCTGGTCAAAACGAACCATCAACCCCAGAACAACTTTAAAAAATGTTTGATTTTGTAAACTTTTTGAGAGAACTAGTTTTCATATTTCTCTTTCCAGTGCGTTTCTGGTTTGTGCGTGGGGAGATTCAGGGGCAGCTTCTGGAGTCGCAGGGAATGAGGATGACGTCATCATGACGCCTGCATTTGTTCCAAAGAAAGTCGTCGATACCTTGGGAGCAGGAGACACGTTTCTGGGAGGATTGATTCATGGTTTGGTTTGTGGAGCGAATGTTGCTCAGTCTGTGAAGTTCGCTTGTCACATAGCTGGCCACAAGGTGGCATCATACGGCTATAACTGCATCAGAGAAGCTTGCCATGAGATCCATGCTGTTTAATGGTTTAACAAGTGAATACAGTAATCCACCAAATTATGGAGTGCTGGGATTTCAGATTTCCTCGTTTTAGTTGTGGAACCTGCTGGTTCGTGAAGGTGATGCTGGGTTGAGGGACTATCGCTAGTACCAAAAGTTAAAGATTGTCGAAGATTTATAACTTTGCACTCTGTCACAATTAACACGCGAAGCCTCACGACAGGCTACATTGTGTGTCTTGACCAATCGAACTACAATATTTTAATTGTATAATTCATACGAAATGTTATTATCGGTTAGACGGTTATATACTGTCTTATAGTGAGCTTTGATTGCGAAATCCTTAGCATGTAAAGTATTTCTAAAAGACTCTGCACACGTGCAAGACTAGAAGATTCTCCAACTAAATGGAACAATTTGTCAGGTAGTAGGTTGTTATGACGTCACAAAGATGTTTACGAGTAGTAAAACTTGACCAGAACAATGAATTCTTATGACGTAACATTATCGTGCCTTCTGGAAGTTACTAGTCAAAACAAACCGGCTAAAAATAGTGGCGTAATTTGCCTAACTATTATTGAGAATTGAATAGAAGTTGAAATTATTGAATACGAGTAGATGAGAGTTGGTGCTAGGCCCATTAGAAGTTGTGATCGAGATTAGACGTATTAGAAGCTGTCAGTGGAGTAATTGGTCACAACGGTAAACCATAATCTCTTCGTGGGAAAATTGTAACATAAATTTCCCGGATCTGTTCGTCTGTATGCAATGACCGAAAGAAACACTCTTCTGAAAACGTCTATTCAAGAATTGTATTTCTGTAAAATTAGCCTCAAGGCTGTCGAAGAATGGGGGAAACACCGTACCCACTAAAACCTGTCACTACAATACAAACTGAAATAAAGACGGAAATTTCGTCTAGTTGGTAAAGCACAAGCAAAACCGTTTTAATATGCGACCAACTTTTCAAGCAACAATTTTAAAAATGACGAGAATACATTGCAAGATTCCAAACGCACGTAACCATCTTCTGTGACGTAATAATGATAAGCATTATGAAGTTATTCAAGCACCTGTTGAATTTGGCTTACACCATATCTCGTAATTCAAGATTTAACGATAATGTAATGTTTCACAGGTGTGACAAAGGTGATGCAATCTTTGCTTATTTCTAGCAATAGTACATATGACGTAAAACGTCAGGTTCAGTAGAACAGGACCCAAATTTGGGTCGCGAGACCATTTACAGTGGGTCGCAAAACGGTTTAAAATTACCATAAATATAACTTGTATGGCAAAAATAAATACAATCATATAGTCTTTGATGTGCTGAGTTTCGTACAATTTGGTAGGCTACAAGAAAATTTATACTTTCGATTGTAGTACAGTAGTTAAGCCCACGGTTATATATATAGCCTGGAAGACAGCTTGAGCCAGGGCATGAAAACTCTCTCAGCTTATCTCCAGAACTGGCGACTGAAACTTAGCGAAAACAAAACTTTGGCGGCAGCTTTCCACTTATACAATCGGGAAGCTGATCGTGAGCTACATGTTCAGAACAATGGAAAACCTCTGACCTTCTGCCCCGAACCAGAATATCTTGGGGTGACACTAGACAGATCGTACACATACCGCCACCATTTGGTGTCACTGCGCAAGAAAATGACATCCCACGCTGCACTACTCAAGCGCCTGGCAGGCCACAGCTGGGGGGGCGAGGGCTGACACTTTGCGTATAGCAGCCTTAGCCCTTGTCTACTCTTCAGCAGAGTAGCACCTGTTTGGTGCTGCAGTGCACACTGCCATAACATCGGCACTGCCATAAACAGCGCTCTGCGCACAGTTACCGGATGCCTGCGTCCCACACCATTGGATAATTTTGCCATTCTCGCTGGCATCCAACCTTCTGAGCTTCGTCGCGAAGAAGCCACTCTGTTTCTTGGCCCACGGGCACTAAAGCCTAACCATCTTCTCCACCACAAGATCTCTGCTTCCCCAAACCAGCACCCCAGTCGACTGAAGTCAAGACAACCATTCGTGCCAGCCGCTCAACTTCTGATCAACGCAGCAGATGAACTTCATCTCTGCGGCTACTTGGGCGGACTATAAATGGAATTCTGAAAGGAAGTCAAGTACCACCGGACTTCATTCGTTCATCCCCAACGCCGACACATGCCCCATCGGCCTGACACTACAAAGACAAGCATGGGTGCGCCTCAACCGTCTTCGTACAGGCGTCGAGCTTTTCCGGTCAACCATGCGCCATTGGGGAATTGGCCTCTTCCTCCTCCTGTGAATGTGGTGCCGAGGAACAGACTGCAGACCACATCATCAATAACTGTACCGTCTTCAAGCCACCTAACGGAGTGGAAGGTCTGCGTGTCATGGATGATGAAACTAAATACTGGCTGCTCTCTAGTAGCCTTCCAGTGTAGTCCGGGAACATCTTGAGTCTGGGCTGGTAAAAGGATAGAGTAGACCCTCGGCCCCAGAGGCTTGCACGACGACGAAGCGCACGGTTAATAGGTCCACCCGCTTATTAAGCCCAATTTGGTCCATTCCGGAATTACTGAAGGTATAGGAGTGGTAGAAAATTGTCTCCCGCAGCCAAAATCGTCCGGTCCCGATGTGGCCTTAATAAGTGGGGACGACCGTATTGGAATTGATATTAATTTGCAAAGTGTTTTGCGCAAAATTATATGCTTCCGAAACGTTTGGGTCGCGAAGATTTTGAACGATTGCTTTTTGGGTCGCACCAAAAAGTATTTGCGGACACCCCTGCAGTAGACAACGGTTTTATGTGACGTTTGATTTGTACAGAGATTGTCCGTAACAGTAATTTAAAGTTGATTATGAGAGTTACAAGCGTTGGAATCAGGGATATCTAAAGAAGTGCTGTTGTGCTGTGTAATTTTCAGTTATCCTGTTGTGTGAGCAAGGCAGTTTCTCAAATGTTTAGATTTGACCATATTTTTGCTGTGATGCTATATGATTCTTTAGCATTTCTTTTAATATGTATTTTCTTATAGGCTTGAAAAGGGCTGTATGACTAGCCGAAAACGTTCGCTTTTTGTTTTTTATAATGTTAAATGTAGTGTTGTTGCTGAGTTATGTCTGTTTATGATCTAAAGAAGGGGATACGAAGGCTTTTATTACGTCTGACAATAGAAGGGCTTTTGTTTATCGTAAATAATCTGTGTTTATCATAAAATGACAATTGGCACCAATAGTAGTTTAATAAATCTTGTTATGATAACTTGCATTGCGCTATTAGCGTCAGGCCTGGATATTCACAGCATGCTCATGGTTGCTTGTTAATTCAACTACCCATATGCTTGCTTTACATCTAGCCTGCTGCAAAAGCTTTATTAAAAAAAAACAGCTTACTGGTAACTTTTCAACTGTCTATGTAAACAAGTATTCTTTAAATATGCTCTACATAACATTTGTTAACTGTCTTCTGTAGCTCATTGTACCAGCTGCACTACAAAACTTTCTACGATTTTAATAAGAACCACATGTTTAAAGCACTACAAACTACCGCCCTGGTAGTGTCATGAGAATAAGGCAATCGCTGCGAGCTTTCATATCCCCTTCTCTAGATATCCCTGGTTGGAATCTATTGCAATTCACTATCACTTTGATTATTATTATTTGTTGGGAGTGTTGAGCCATTTGTTCAAGTCCTTCAAGAATTTTCATTATCATCTCACAAGTAGAACTATTCGACCATCTATTTGACTGCTTTACGTTGATATCCCAATAAACTACGTCATTAATCTTTTCCAAGTCTCTTTCCGGGTAAAAGACAGAAAGAATCGTGACACACTCGAACGCCTGTCAGCTTCCAGCACGTCATAAACAAAATTTCTTCGAAAAAACGTTTTGTAACTTGGAAAGTTCACCCTGCTTTATAATAATCAACGTAACACTTGCAATTAGTCCGCCCCAATAGCTCAGTTGGTTAGCGCGTGACTTCTGGAACGAAGAAGCTTCAAGATCAAGCGGCGCTGGTTCGATTCTCGGGGTGTGTGCTTGAGTAACGCACGTAAAGGACTGCTCTCCATTCAGCGGCATCTTATGAATGGAATAATTCCCCTGCAACAAGACTTCAACAATCGTAAACTTAACTCTGACAATCTCGGTGACCGGGCCTGCGTCAGTGATTCGAAGCCTCTACAGTCTACAAGTATGCGAAACTGCCAAGATTAAGCTCTGCAAGAAGCTTTCCCAGTCCGAGGATAAAGATTCAATCAATTAGTGTGTGAAAATTGTACCAATGTGATGTCAATGATCATCTGAAGACCTAACGAGTAAGGCATGATGCTTGCAGTTCCCATGTTTTATTCTCATTAAGGTACATGGTGCTTAATTGTTAAAATCTGGTGCCTTGTTGTGTGGAGTCATTAGCCTTGGATTGTGCTGTAATAAACGTGTTCAATTGTATTTTGGATTGTTAGGGCTAAAATGCAGAAATTGAAACATCAAATACACGAATTCGGCACCAACAAAAGCAGAACAGGCGAAACCAGAACAACTTCAACCAGCGGTTTTTAACCCTTGGTCGCGTCCCTAGCATGGATCGGAGTGTTCCCGACAATGGTTCACCAAATCAAACGTCATATAAAACCGTTCAGGTCTGCTGAATCTTAGCGTATTACGTCATGGAATTTTTCCTAAAAAATGAGCCAAGATTGCACCATCGTTCGTAAGACTTGCATCACACCTGTTGAGAATTGCTTCACAATGTTTCACTATGACGTCACAGTAACTGCGTACGTGAGTTTGAGATATAGCAATGTATTCTAGTCATTCGTAAAATGGTTGCTTGAAAGTTGGTCGCATATTTAACTGTTTGCTTAGTGCTTGCCAGCTGGACGAAAATTCCGTCTTTATCTAAGTAGTTTGGATTGTAGTGACAAGTTTTAGTGGCGTACGGTGTTGCGTCCCAATTTCGACAGCCAGGTGGCTAATTTTACAGAAATACAATTCTCGAATAGACGTTTCGAAAGAGTGTTTCTTTTCGGTCATTACATACAGACGAACGGATCCGGGAACTTTACGTTACAATTTTCCCACGAAGAGATTATGGTTTACCGCTGTGACCATAAATAATAAAGACGATTTGTTGCTGGTTGGTAGTCTACAGAAGCAAAAGATTAAAGCCGTTTTCTTCTCAGTTGGTGCAGAAGAACTTAAAGCACAAGAAAATTAAAGACTTTTCTTCTCAGTTGGTGCTGAAGAACTTCAAGTTAAAAATTAAAGGCGTTTCTTTGTTGGTTCTGAAGAAAAAACAACATTGACATGAAAAAAAGATTAAAGACAATCGATCTGTGCTTGAAGATTCAAGTGGACGAAGCCAAGCAAGTTTTGTGGAACTTTAGGACTTCATATATATACCCCTACAACTACGGTATTGTTCATTTAAATTCTTTTTGTTTTTTTTACGGTCTTTGCAGTTAAGTTTTTTATAATTACTGTAATAATTTTGTGTGTTTGTGTAACTAAATTGTTAAATTTAGCCCCAACATTTAATATGTCTACACTCGGTGGCGACAGGGACTCGACCGCCGTCGACTCGACTGAGTTTAAGCCTGATGATGTTCTTTGCGGTCGGGCAGGCCATTCTGGGGAGGGACCCAGTAACGATGAGGCCATTCGAGCTGAGACTGAAGCGAGAGCTGGGGCCGAAGCGAGAGCTGCTGAGTTCGCACTCAAAGACGCTCAGTTGAGGGCTGAACAACGTAAAGAGGTAGTTTTAGCTGAATATCGATCAGAGTTGGGCTCCCGGCGTAGCTCTAAGAAGGGCTCTTCTAGGCATTCCAGAAGTGAACATCAATCTCGGTTAAATTTAGATAACCTTTTCCAGACACCTGTTCAATCCGTAAGTGGTCCAGTACAATCCACATGTTTTCAAGCTGTTTCAGGAGGTCTCGGGGCCGCGGCTAAGGATCTTCCGAAGGATCTAAAGCCAAGGCCTGCGAATAATAATCGAACTCCTCCCCCAGAGCGTACAGGTCACGGGGCCGCCATCAGAAGTAATGTTTTGCCCCCTTCACAGTTTTCTGCGCCGCTAGGTTTTGATCGCCCAGCTACACGTAACTTGAGTGGTTGTGAGAGGCGTGTCGCGTCTACTGATTTTAACGTTTGTGAGGATCGTGATCGGGCTGTGCATGTGACTGAGCCCCCTCAGCCCCTTAAGGGATATAGCTTGTCTTCTCCCGCTAAATCGAGTTCTCAGCAGCAGGATTGCTTTTTTGAATACCAAAATAGTAGGACGTTTTTCGATAAGGCGGCCTTGATTGGTTACGATGGTAATAATATGCCATTTATCTTCTTTAAAAATCGTATTACGGCCTTGATGGCAGCTTCGCCCTTTAAAGGGACTCATTTGACTTTGTTGCAAGCAGCTTGTGTTAGAACAGCTGCGCAAACGATTGCTAATTTGGTTTCTGACACTCCTGGCTTGTCAGAGGAAGACAGGATAGAAATGTCATTAGCTCGCTTGTCTCAACGTTTTGGAGTTTGTGGAGGTCTTTTTGCCGAACCAGAAATTAGAAAGTACCGCTATGGTAGCAAATTGACTTCGATCTCTTCCAGTGATATAAAAGAGTTTAAAGATGAATTGTTGCAGTGTCCGCTTTACGCGCAAGCTTAATTATGGTCAGCGAGATAAATTGGAAGGACGTTTTGTTTTGGATTTGGCTAAGCGACTCCCGTTTGACGCTAAGCAGCGTTATCTTGACTTTTTAGGTGATTAGTGTGGTGGCACTGATGAGCCTACTTTTCAGAGTTTGTTCGATTTTGTTGTACGGGAGGAAACGCGCAAGTCGATTGATTTTAGCATTATGGTAATGGGCGATTCTGGTGAGTCGCAGCTTTTTAAAAAGTTTGTCAAAGGAAAATTGCCTTCATGTCCGGTTAAGCAGACGTCTGTAAAACCCCATGATAATGTGCTGTCAGGTAGTGCGCAGTACTCGACTGCTATTGGCGCACCGCGCGGTGGTGAGGCCAGACGTAAGGACCTACCGGCATGTAGTTATTGTTTGTCATGGGGTCAAGTCGAATATCATTTTTAGTCTAATTGTAAAGAATTTTTGCCCTTGACACCTAAAGATCGGAGAGATGTTATTGTGAAAGCTGGAAAATGCTTGAATTGTTTGCGCCAGCATATGGTTAGGGACTGTAATCACGCAAACAACTGTCGTAAGTGTGGGCCTAACAACGATAGGAAACACTATTTTCTTCTGCATGATTTTTATGTGACGTCACGTGATTCTCTGGATTCGATCGGCAAAGATGATGCTGGTGCCAGAGTTTCTGTGCGTAATGTTAAGATTGGAAATGTTAAAGCAGCCTTTAACCGCGTTACTGCTGCTCGTGTTTTGAATCCAATGACTGGCAAATCGAAATTGGTGTATTGTCAGCATGATCCTGGTTCGCAGTTGACTTTTGTTTCGAGTGATTTGGTGTGCGAACTTGGCGTTAAACCGTATGATAAAGCGTCGTTTAAAATGGATACTCTGGCTGGTCAGAAACCTACTTGTGCTAACCTTGTTAAACTCAACATCCAGTCGTTAGAGACGGATGAACTGTTTTGTGATATAACTTCGGTGGTTAACCCAGCTTGGGCTGACGATGTTAAAACTTTACCGCATAAGCAGAATTTAAGTGGTTTCCGTCATTTTCATGACGTGAATATGTTTCATTTGAATGATTGTAGTACTGTAAATGTACTGATTGGCAACGACAACGCTTATTTGATGTGGGCTAAAGAAGAGCGTGTTGGTGAAAATCGTAGTGAACCACATGCTTTACTCACTCCTCTCGGCTGGTTGGCTTGTGGTGGTAAGTCACCCTTAGATGAAAGCGTTGCTAACGTGTGCAGAGTGCAGACGTCTTCAGAGTCGGATGTCATCTCTGGCTTTCAGCGTAAAATTGAGTCTCGTGATATGGAAATAGCAGACCTGAATAAAGTCATTCAGGATTTGACCTTGCAAAATGAAACCTGTGAATTGTCTCGCAATGACATTTTGGCTAGAGAACTTGTTGAACCGAATATTGAGTTGAAAGATGGTCGATTTGAGATACCTGTACCGTTGAAGGAAGATATTGATTTACCTAACAATTTTGTGTTGGCGTCAGATAGAGCTGCTGCTTTAAGGAAGAAGGCTTTAAAACAACCGGAACTTCGTGATTTCCTTACTGTTGTTACTGACACCATGAAGGATCTTAAATCTAATAGTTATATCGAGCGTGCTGGTGAAGCAGAAAATGTAAAGGGATTTGAGTGGTATTTACCATACTTTGTGACGTCACAATTAAAAAGTGCATTGTTTACGATGGCAAGTCTGAATTTCGAGAAACTTGTGTTAATGATGTAATGTTTTCGGGTCCTGACTTGTTAAACCCTCTGGTAGATCTCTTGGCTAGATTTCAGCTTAGTAGATGTGGTTTCGTGGCCGATAAGACCAAGTACTTTTTTCACATTTTGGACACTTCAATACGCAAGCCCAATTTTATTGAACTGCTTACGTACACAGGCAGTGCCGTTCGGGTCGTGAACGAACGCCCTTTGGTACCTTTGAGTGACGACCCTAGGGATTTTACTGTCATCACCCCTGCCTCACTTTTGACCCCATACTTAGACCCATACTGTGCTGTTGGGCAATCTCATGATCGTGACCAACTAAGAAGGGATTATCGGTTCAATTTGTCACTTTCTCGGCAGTTTTAGAGCAAATGGATCGATTTTTACTTGCCAGGGCTTCAGGGCCGGAAAAAATGGCCGAGAATTTGGAGCCTGGCCAACTTGTAGTGGTGGGTTCTCTCCAAGACATTGGTAAACGTGGGAAGTATCAACTTGGGAGGGTGCATGAGGTAGTTCCACAAATTAGGAAAGGGAAGCCTGTGGTTCGTAGAGCTAAAGTTGCCGTCTGCAACTATGATGAGAGTACGGGGAAAGTGAAAGTAGACTACGTGTTGAGGGATATTTCGTGCCTCGCCCCCTTAAAGAACACCTAAGTGTTAGGGCTTCAGCCTGGTTCTGTCTGCGGTGGCTGACACTTGTCTGAGCCCAGAACAGTCGGTTATTATCGCAACAATTGTATATAGCGTCATTTTAGCGTGTACCTATGGTACCAGTTTCATGTATCGTCTCGTATTATTCTAATTGCTGTTCATTCTTTGCATGCCCTTTGTATTTGCATATTAACTTAAATGTGAGTGATTCAAACAATTTGTGTATCGTGTGTTTTTATTCATTGGCTCACAATTGTCGTCAATTCTTTTTTAGTTATGCCATGTCAGACTGTCATAACTAGGGGCCGCTATGTTCCCGACAATGGTTCACCAAATCAAACGTCATATAAAACCGTTCAGGTCTACTGAATCTTAGCGTATTACGTCATGGAATTTTTCCTAAAAAATGAGCCAAGATTGCACCATCGTTCGTAAGACTTGTATCACACCTGTTGAGAATTGCTTCACAATGTTTCACTATGACGTCACAGTAACTGCGTACGTGAGTTTGAGATATAGCAATGTATTCTAGTCATTCGTAAAATGGTTGCTTGAAAGTTGGTCGCATATTTAACTGTTTGCTTAGTGCTTGCCAGCTGGACGAAAATTCCATGTTTATCTAAGTAGTTTGGATTGTAGTGACAAGTTTTAGTGGCGTACGGTGTTGCGTCCCAATTTCGACAGCCAGGTGGCTAATTTTACAGAAATACAATTCTCGAATAGACGTTTCGGAAGAGTGTTTCTTTTCGGTCATTACATACAGACGAACGGATCCGGGAACTTTATGTTACAATTTTCCCACGAAGAGATTATGGTTTACCGCTGTGATCACGGAGAGCCTTCAAAAATATATCGCAAATGAGTCCTGGCTACGATACTGAAATTAGATGTTTCTATATCTGGTAAAATTGAAAAATTTCTCTACTTCGCTCGCTCGCTTCCATTTAATTGATCAAGTGGGCCGCATTGGGCACGGATGGGTTTATATTCTGAAGTACGGTAAACAATACCCACTCAACAAGTCAAGCAATTAAATTTACCTATTTCAGCGTAGCCTATGTGTTAAATTGAAATATGCTGTCTACATTAACCTATGCGGAAAGGTGGCACCACCTCGGTGAATTTTCCAATTTGTACTGAAAGACTACACAACACTATAGCCTACAAACCTTCAACAAATAGATTATAATTATTGAAATCTTTTTGTGGTCTTGAAAGAAAATTATTTAAAACGTAGCCTAACTGCGATTTCCAATACTTGTCACTCAAACTTCTACGAAAGTCCAGATTTGATGAATGTGGTCAAATACAAAGTGCAGGTCTTGATCATAAAAACATAGGCCTAGGCTTGATTGGGCTTCTTTTATTGTCGTAGGACAGGTTTACCTGATTCTAAGCATTGACGGCCTCTTGTATAAAAAGTTTCCAAAATGCTCGGTCTGTTGCTGCGTGTATTAGGTGTATATGTTTTAATCAGGGAGTCGAACCGTTTGATTTTTCCGGTTCTGGTTCAAAGATTGTTTCAAAATTTGGTTCAGTTCCGGTTTGGGTTCGAAGAAACTTAAGAGTTCCGGTTTAGCTCCGGTTCAACAACATTGATTTGTGGTTCGGGTACGGTTCGGCTTCGACAAAAATAGTCTCAACACCGGTTTTATAAGTTCCGGTTCGGGTCCGATAAAATTAGGCCTAGGCCTACTATTGAAATCCAACACTGGTCAAAAAATTCCTCTCCAAAGCATCGATGATAGTGGATCGTGTGTTACAGAATAGGCTATAATTCATCCGTACAATGTGGCCTCCGAGATAACAACATCCCGCACAACAACGTGTCGTTGGTCCAACGTTAGACCATCGGAAACGTCCCGTGGGCCCTCCGTTGGTTTCCGACGTTGGCGCGTAACAAATTTGGCCAGCGGGCCACCTTGGGCGAATCGTCAGTCACAAAAATCGGTTGGTTAAACGTCGATCCCCCGGTGGCACACTGTTGGCCAACCCTTTCCCGACCATTTGCCACCTGCGACCAACCTGCGACCAAACGCTTTCGTTGGTTCGACGTGGGATCCACGACGCAATTTACAACTATCCTCACTGTGGCGAAAAAAGGCTTGGCTAATCGTAGACCCAACGTTGATGCACTGTTGGCCAACCCTTTCCCGACCATTTGCCACCTGCGACCAACCTGACGACCAAACGCTTTCGTCGGTTCGACGTGGAATCCACGACGCAATTTACAACTATCCTCACTGTGGCGAAAAAAGGCTTGGCTAATCGTAGACCCAACGTTGATGCACTGTTGGCCAATCCTTTCCCGACCATTTGCCACCTATGATCAAACGCTTTCGTCGGTTCGACGTGGAATCCATGACGCAATTTACAACTATCCTCACTGTGGCAAAAAAAATGCTTGGCTAATCGTAGACCCAACTTTGGTGCACTGTTGGCCAACCTGACGACCAAACGCTTTCGTTGGTTCGACGTGGGATCCACGACGCAATTTAGCCTACAACTATCCTCACTGTGGCAAAAAAGAGTTGTTTAATCGTAGAACCAACGTTAGTGCACTGTTGGCCAACCTACGACAAAACGCTTTCGTTGGGTCGACGTGGAAGACGCAATTTACAATCATCCTCTCTGTGGCGAAAACAATTTGGTTACTCGTGGGCCTAGCGTTGGCCATCATTTGCTCACCAAACCGAAAACGTTTCTTAACTTTGACCACATGATGGCGTGTTGTTAACTCACTTTTTTCGAGTTAATCTATGCTGAAAATGATGACCACGAAGACGTGGGATCGAGGCCTCAATTCGCAGTAAACCTTATCACCTACCATACTAGCATTCCACTCGGTACAACATTGCTAGAAAAGGCACTTATACAAGCAAAAAGTAGGACAGATGGCAGTTAAGTTTGTTTTTATTTCTAACCATCACAGCAAAAACAAAAAAACATGCTAAATATAACAGCGGTCTAGAAAAGGGCATGAGGCAAATTAAATCAAATTTCCTGTCTTCCTCTTCTCAAACTTCTCAATCCCTATCTCTTGCGTATTTCAGCCAGTCTGAAATAGCGGCATGGATATTTCAATTTGTTGCTGTGGACAAGTTATGCGTTCTTCGTACTCCATCTAAAAATAATAATGTCATTGGGATAAATTGCCAATAGCTGGTCCAAACCAATATGTCTAGTGGAAAAGGTTGGTTGCTGAAGCCACGTAACTAACTCTAACAAGCAACTTTTTCCCATAAACAATGAACTAATCACACAGAAAAAGCTCTGAAAGTATCTCTCATGGATAAACTCAGAATTACATTGATTACAACAGTCTGGAAAAAGAAAATGAGAATTATCCTGCTACAAATAAACTTTGAAACCATTTCTTCAAAGATTTTGCGAATTACTTCTATTACAAATACAAAATTATGATTTTTCGTCACTGTAATAAACACCTTTTTCATGCAACCTTGCATTAAATTAACTACAGAAGCTTTGTCTGTAGTTATTATTCATTAAAAACTGAGAGTTTGTTGAAAAAGAAACATAAGGTAAAGGGGTAAATGCTTAAGCTGACCATGCTTGTGCTTGGAGTGAAAAAGGATTATCGAAATCTGATGTAGCCTCATCATCATCCGCATCACCATCATCCATCATCATCAGCCTATTTCTCACAAATAGAGCAAGTTTTCATCGACCTGAATATTCAAAACAATTTACTTTAAAATGTGAAAATGACCTTAATGACCTAACAAAAACTTGACCAAATAATTTAGTGTTTTTTTAGATTTTATGTTAAAACTAATTGCTTTTAATCAATTAGATCGTACCAAAATTGCAAAATTGCGATACAACACAGTGGTCTGAGCCACACAACTGGCGACATAAAAATAAACAAATTATTGAGGGTTAGATTTTTTTATCAATGTAGGAGGAAACACTTTGCTTTACCAGTGTCCATTTAAAACAAACTGACTTGAAATAAGTAATGGTATTGAATTGACTTTTCATTGATCTATTAAATAAGCATCTGGAACCTTTTCCTTACTTTCAGAATCCTTACAAAAAACGCACCGCGCAAGCTTGCTACAAAAAGTTGACTTCATTGAAAAAACAGGAGATAAGCTATTTAGTATAATCAAAACTAACACAAAAATCAATGCACTGCACAGTACACACCCACGTGTGTCCTAAAATTTAAATTTATGAATAATTATGTATCGGTATTGCATTATAATTAATTATAGTAGGCTACTACATTAAACTGATTGAACCATCTCATGCTTTATCAAAAATGCTAACAACAATAAAAACAGCGATATGCAGCACCTAGTAGGCTATACACTCACCAATGCTTTTCCAGGCGACTAATGATATTATTCGAGGCTGGAGCTTGTAGGCTTAAAATCTTTCGCAATTTCATTGGTTGGACCTTGCTGACATACCAAAGCACCGCAATATTATCTTTGTAATTCGTACAAGCCCTCAAGCCGTCACAACTCACTGTGAATAAATTTAAAAGCGGGGCAGCATGGGAAAAAAATAAAAAAAGAAGAGGATGACCTAATTAACACCAATGCATGACCTAATTAACAAAGAGCTGTTTATTGCCAGCCAGCAAAGCATGCTTTTGTATCAACATCTGTGAACGTTGAATCAATGAAAATCAATTTCTGCTCTGTTGTCCGGGTGAATCTAGTAGTTAAACTTAATTCAATTCAATCAAACTTTGGATTTAATTAAACCACAATTCTATTTGGGTTAAATCACTGGCGAAGAAAATCAGGCATTTTACATTGATTCAACATCTTCAAACATTGGATGAATGTGAAAAAATTGGACTTTGCTTTTCAAAAGAAACTTTTAGGTCGAAACGAAATACTTCGAAAATTCGAAGCAAACGAGATGAGAACAACAAGTTTTGTGGCTAAAGGAAGTAATTTGTATTGAACGCTCGAAAGTCTGAATGGTTGAGAAATAGTTTTTGCCCACCACAAACATTTATATGATCATTTGTAGGCTACTTTATGGGGGATATTTGCAGTTATTGTAAAAACATGATGAAATCATTTTTTTGGTCCAAATTAAATTATTTTATTTTGATGTAGTTAATTCTAGTCAAACGTTAAATACGGCAGATGTAGGCTAATGAAAATCCTTATCCTCAAACAAGACAAAATTTTTGCATTTTGAGTTTTCTTGGTTATATTTTCAACAAAATATTATTTTTATATGAATTTTTGGCGACGGCTTATATTTCATTTCCAAAAATTTCCGATATCCAACCGATTTACTGACTTTTAAACTATTGAAAAGCTGTAAAAACGTTTATCAAAAGAAGATGAATTTCTTTAATCAAATTTATGCAGCATTTGGTCATGCAACATTTTAATATAGGCTATTTGTATGAGTGATTGTAACACTTTGTTTCGTGAGACTTGTGTTTTCTCTAATTGAAAACTATTTGATTTAATTGCATAGGCTAAGCATTTTGAATTCTATGGACTTTGAGTCTGATTGCAAATAAATAAATAAAATTAAGATTTTTTGGCAAAAGGTTTGCTCACAACCGAATGCCCACGACGACGAACGCGCTGTGGGGCCCACCATTGGCTCAACGTCGCTTCAACAAACTATTTTTATATAGCGTTTTTGTTAGAATAAACCTTTGTTCACTTTAATTTCGTCAAATTGTAAAATATACTGGCCAATGCTTTGAATTATTTTGTTGTGAATACGAAAAATGATATTTGTTGTAGAAAGGTTGATTCACAACCGAATGCCCACGGCGACGAACGCGCTGTGGGGCCCACCATTGGCTCAACGTCGCTTCAACAAACTATTTTTTATATAGCGTTTTTGTTAGAATAAACCTTTGTTCACTTTAATTTCGTCAAATTGTAAAATATACTGGCCAATGCTTCGAATTATTTTGTTGTGAATACGAAAAATGATATTTGTTGTAGAAAGGTTGATTCACAACCGAATGCCCACGGCGACGAACGCGCTGTGGGGCCCACCATTGGCTCAACGTCGCTTCAACAAACTATTTTTTATATAGCGTTTTTGTTAGAATAAACCTTTGTTCACTTTAATTTTGTCAAATTGTAACATATACTGGCCAATGCTTCGAATTATTTTGTTGTGAATACGAAAAATGATATTTGTTGTAGAAAGGTTGGTTCACAACCGAATGCCCAAGGCGACGAACGCGCTGTGGGGCCCACCATTGGCTCAACGTCGCTTCAACAAACTATTTTTTATATAGCGTTTTTGTTAGAATAAACCTTTGTTCACTTTAATTTCGTCAAATTGTAAAATATACTGGCCAATGCTTCGAATTATTTTGTTGTGAATACGAAAAATGATATTTGTTGTAGAAAGGTTGATTCACAACCGAATGCCCACGGCGACGAACGCGCTGTGGGGCCCACCATTGGCTCAACGTCGCTTCAACAAACTATTTTTTATATAGCGTTTTTGTTAGAATAAACCTTTGTTCACTTTAATTTTGTCAAATTGTAACATATACTGGCCAATGCTTCGAATTATTTTGTTGTGAATACGAAAAATGATATTTGTTGTAGAAAGGTTGATTCACAACCGAATGCCCACGGCGACGAACGCGCTGTGGGGCCCACCATTGGCTCAACGTCGCTTCAACAAACTATTTTTTATACAGCGTTTTTGTTAGAATAAACCTTTGTGCACTTTAATTTCGTCAAATTGTAACATATACTGGCCAATGCTTTGAATTATTTTGTTGTGAATACGAAAAATGATATTTGTTGTAGAAAGGTTGGTTCACAACCGAATGCCCAAGGCGACGAACGCGCTGTGAGGCCCACCATTGGCTCAACGTCGCTTCAACAAACTATTTTTTATATAGCGTTTTTGTTAGAATAAACCTTTGTTCACTTTAATTTTGTCAAATTGTAACATATACTGGCCAATGCTTTGAATTATTTTGTTGTGAATACGAAAAATGATATTTGTTGTAGAAAGGTTGATTCACAACCGAATGCCCACGGCGACGAACGCGCTGTGGGGCCCACCATTGGCTCAACGTCGCTTCAACAAACTATTTTTTATATAGCGTTTTTGTTAGAATAAACCTTTGTTCACTTTAATTTTGTCAAATTGTAACATATACTGGCCAATGCTTCGAATTATTTTGTTGTGAATACGAAAAATGATATTTGTTGTAGAAAGGCCGAATGCCCAAGGCGACGAACGCGCTGTGGGGCCCACCATTGGCTCAACGTCGCTTCAACAAACTATTTTTTACATAGCGTTTTTGTTAGAATAAACCTTTGTTCACTTTAATTTCGTCAAATTGTAACATATACTGGCCAATGCTTCGAATTATTTTGTTGTGAATACGAAAAATGATATTTGTTGTAGAAAGGTTGGTTCATAACCGAATGCCCACGGCGACGAACGCGCTGTGGGGTCCACCATTGGCACAACGTCGCGTCAACAACTATATTAGTCATATTAAATTTTTGTTGAAATAAACTTTAAAAATTCTTCATTTCACAGAATTATAATACATACTTGCCATATTTCTTAATTCGTTTGTCAGAAACACCAAAATTGAGATTTATTCTCAAAAGGTTGGCTGACAACCGAATGCCCACGGTGACGTACGTGACGTTGGTTCTTCGTTGGTTCAACGTTGTGTTAACAACCTATTTATGATATTGACGTTTGTTGAAATAAAAATTTATAAAAGCTTCAATTCACAGAATTGTAATGGGTACTTTTCATTATGTAAGATTATTTCACCCGGAATATCAAAATAAACAATCGGTGGCTGGAGGTTGGTTTTCAACTGAATGCCCACGACGACAAATGCGACGTTGGCCCACCATTGTCTTAGCATTGTGTCCACAACCAAGTTTTACACAATATATATTTGGTAAAAAAAATGTTTTATGTGGTTTATATCACCAAATTATAACATGTTGTACCCTTTTTTACTGATTCTTTGTTCAGTTAAAGAAATAATGTTAGTTGGCAAATGGTTGTTTGGCGGCAAAAAGCCGACCGCGACGTTCGCGACCGTTGGCCAACCATCAGGCGACATTGTTTGCTGTGCGGGATGCTATACGTACAACTTCACTTACCACAATGCGAACAATGACGTAATGCTGGAGTGAACCGCTTTTTTCAACCGGTTTGGGTTCGGTTAGGGTTTAAGCTAACTCAAACGGTTCAGTTCCGGTTAAGGTTCAGACAAAATCGCACCAAAACTGGTTTAAAAAAATCCGGTTCGGGTTCGGTTCGACTCCCTGGTTTTAATCTGATTTTTGCACAGTTAGTTTAAGTAGGTTAATTTTTGATCTGCCTTGGGCACGTTTCCCTTCAATTTTGCCTGTGAGAGAGAGATGTTCTACTTTTCCCTTTTGCAGCACGTGCCCTAGAAATTGAAGTTGTTTTTCTTTGATATTTTTCAGTAAATTCTTTGTTTACTTAACTTGATTTAAAACACTTCGGTTGGTTTTTCTGTTGGTTTTTTGGATAGACGTAATATTAATATGAAGAAATGATATAGTTTTATTTTGGTTATTTTGGTTTCTATAAAGTGCTGGAGAATTTTGTTCGTAATATAGTTACGAACTATGGGCTAATATTTTGTACAAGCGGCTTGTTTAGGCTTTAGAGCAGTGTTTCCCAAACTTTTTTTTAATAGCGCCCCCCCTGGACAACGAATAGAGTATCAAACGCCCCCTTCGACAAAAAAGTAAAACCAAAGTTATTTTCTATTCATCACAACTTAAAGTCCAACTCTAATGAGACGGATGTGGTTGGTGCAATGCCATCAGCCTCTTGATATTTTCAGTTTGGATAGGAACAACCTTAAGTCTCCCCGTTTAACTATATCAAGACGGTCTCTTTTGTTATCCAGAAGCGTTGTTACGGCACTAAAAGCACGCTCCACCAAGTATGAGCTGGGAAAGGCAATGATAAAAACTTTGACCCCATTCCACACGTGAGGGTATTTTTTTTTGATTTGGTTCTGTAGTCAGAACGATTGATACGAGATATTCAACTTCGGTTTAAGTGCAAAATCGCTTTACAATGTTATGAGTTCCTCCTCAAGAATTCCATGTTTGGAAATATCACAGAATGGGTCGATTATCCAGTCATGGATTTCTAACTGGAATACATCCTGGAATCGAACTCCCATTCCTTTGTGTACTTCTTCAAGATGATTGCTGTACGTCTCTACATCAACATCAGATATGCCTTTGTCACCGGTATCAAGTTGATGCAAGCTTGAAAATTGGAAAAATTCTCGTTTAGCTAAATTTCGCTGACGAGCTTATTTCGTTACCCTGAAGGGATAATTTTAATTCATTAAATTGGGAAAATGTGTCTGACAAGTAGGCAATATCATTTTTCACAACAACCAGGACGTCATTCGCAAGGCCAGGGTCACAACTATTTAGAAATTCCACGGTAGTTTCAAACAGGGAATAAAATCGTGCAAGCCAATTTCTCTTGGAAAACCATCGTACTTCGGTGTGGAGTAGTAAGCGCTCAAAAGCTTCATCATTCTCATTGCACAATCGTTTGAATAAGCGTGTATTCAGAGCGTGTGCTTTAATTTTATTCACTGCTTTGATGACAGTCTTCAAAGATAAATTAAGACGAACGCTAGATGACGAAAATACTCTCGGATTGTAAGATCGGATTTGCGTAATCGCAGTGCTTCAAATTGTCATGCGTTACGTTACGACCTCAACTAACTTGTAAGGCAATGCGAAGCGACATTGCCACAATATCTGCCACAGAGCTCTTATAGTCACCGTCTTCTTTTGTATTTCTTTGAAGCGAAACATGACAAAAAATGCTTTGCCATGATGCCATCCTCTTCTTGTAACTGCCCCGATTTACTCTCAGCGCCCCCGATCGCCCAGCGCCCCCCAATCGCCCACTTTATAGCCAGCGCCCCCTTCATGGTCGCAAACGCCCCCAGGGGGGCGCTGGCGCCCACTTTGAAAACCACTGCTTTCGAGTTTCACACAAATCAAAGTTGTCGTTTGGATTGCAAATAAGCTGAACGTGGCTGGTTGACTTGAACGCATAAATTCAAAAGAATAATAATCAAGTGAGCTGAACATGAGCAATATTAAGCAATTAGGCTACAGGCGCATTCTCAGAACAACACATTAGTTTAGTCGCTTTCTGTTTCAGTGTCAGAGTCGGTTTCCAATGAAGTATTTACGTTTAGTAGTAAAGGTTTATAATTTAGCTTGTTAAAGGCATAGCCTACTAAATGAAATTTTCAAACGGGAATTAAGCATTAATTAAAATGCTTAAACTGAACTTTCAAGAATACATTTCAAAATATTTCAATGGCACTGGCAAGGCCCTAAGTCCAATGTTTCATTTTTTTCAAAATGACCAAAAAGTGGAAACACTGCTCGAGAATACGTCACTATCGACAGCAACAACAAAAGCCACGTTACCACATCTGATATTTTATGTTTTAACATCAAAGCTGATGTTTTGAGCAAACTATCTGATGTTTTGATGTTGAAATGTGATGTTTTGATGTACATACATAGGCTAAATAGCCTACAGTTAAATCGCCGGCAGTAACAACTATTGCTCGATCAGCTGATTGCTAGTCTACAGTGACGTAGACTGTACAGTTACACGCTTCGCTGCTCACACCCATTCTCATTTTGAAAGCTCTGACAAAAGCACGCGCGGAATGCTGATTAGACAGCAATGGGGCAAAATTTTATTGAAAATTGTTTTATGGTAGCATGCTAAACACTTCTTCTTCTTCTCTCGTGTTGTCGCTATATGTCAGGGCATCCGTTGGTTAGCCACTGCCTGGTGTCGTCATCGATGGAAATTAGGCCTTCCATACCATGGGGTGGTCTGTATAGCCGGCAATCCTTGATAATGTGGGCTGCCGTCTGCATTTCGCCACACTCACAAGCAGCACTCTCTGCCAAGCCCCAGCGCAACATGTCTGCACCATAGCGTCCAACACCAGTGAGCAAACGGTTACGCCTTGATGAGGCAAGTCTAGAGAGGCCATGTCCCAGCTGGTTTTCGGACGGGGATCTGAATACTTGGCGAAGTGGGTGTTCCAGACGGTTGTTCGCCTGGTCAAACGTCATGTAGAAACCGTTCGGGTCTACTGAATATTACGTCATGGAAATTCCTAAAACATGAGCCAAAATTGCACCATCGTCCGTAAGACCTGTGTCAAACCTGTTGAAACCGGTTTAAACATTGTGCCATTGAGTTATCACAAATTTTTCTGATTCATTCTCGAAGTTGTTTGTTGGAAGTCGGTCGCACATTTAACTGGTTTATTTGGTGCTTGCTAGCTGGACAAATTCTCCGTCTTTTATCCAAGTAATCTGTATCGTAGTGACAGTCTTAGAGGTGTACGCATTGCATCTTAATTTCGATAGCCGCGGGCTAATTTTACAGGAATACACTTTAAGAATAGACGTTTCAAGAAGTGTTTCTTTTTCGGTCACTATATGCAGACAAACGGATCCGGGAACTTTATGTTACAATTTTCCCACGAAGAGATTATGGTTTACCGCTGTGACCAGTGGGGACGTGCTGCTTAACCATTGTTCACACCACGTCGCGTGGCACCACTGTTTGCTAGGGCTTCCACCAGAGGCTGCCAGAAGGTCTTGTGCAGCGCAAAATGTTAAACACAAAGAACGTGTACAGTCGCCAAGTCAGGTTTTTCTTTTAGTATCCCTTTAAAGTCAATATCAATTCCAACCTTAAACAAATCATCATGATTATTAATATGCAGACATAGTTCAGTACTTTTTATTTTTATTCAGTACAGTAGGCTACTTTTTATTCAGTAGGCTACAGTACTTTTTAGACATTCCTTTTGGACAGTACCGGTAATGTCTTTTTCGACATTACTTTTAAAGAAATAATAAAAAATAGTCAAAAGGCATGTTAATTTCATTTTGTGTGGAGCTACATGTAGCCTACTTGATAGGTTAACTTAACTGTTATTTTTTTATTCACTTGATAGGGGAACGTTCAAATATTACGTAACGCTTTTTTTCCGAATTTTTGACTCCAAGGCTTCTCTGGAGCTATCCATGGGTGGATAGGAGCCTTGCTTGGTGCGGCTTGATGCTCACCACATGTAGTACATGTTCGGCAGAGGTCGACAATGTCCGCATCGATATTGGGCCAGTAGACTGCTGTCCTGGCCAGCTGTTTCATGCGCTGCATGCCGAAATGACCTTCGTGTAAAAGAGAAAGAATGTCATTGCGAAGTTTAAAAGGAATAACTACTCTAGAACCATATAATAAACAACCATAACATGTTGTTAGAGAATCAGCAACTCTTTTAAACTGTTCGATTGGATCGTTAGAGTTTGATTTCGCAGGCCATCCTTCTTGTGTAAAGCGAATGATTTTAGACAAGACTGGATCCTTGGAAGTTTCCTTGCGCAAAGTAGAAGAATCGGAATGACTAACCTGCGAATCCAACGTATCAATTGCGCAGACAATATCAACATCATCTGCACTTTCCTCCCCATCAAAAATTGTGTCATCGTTGGACGGAAGACGGCTCAAGGCGTCAGCATTTTGGTGATGCGTTGTTTTGCGATACTCTATAGTATAACTAAATTGACTCAAAAACAACGCCCAGCGTGCTAACCGGTTAGCCGCCAGCGAAGGGGTAGGTTTATCTGGACCAAAAAGTGAAAGTAAAGGGTTATGGTCCGTTACCAAAATAAAATTCCTACCGTAGAGGTACTGATAAAATTTCTTCAAAGCAAAGATGATAGACAAAGTCTCCTTTTGGATTTGGCTGTAGTTTCTTAGGGCCTTCGTCAAGATTTTCGACACATTTGCTATTGGCCTCTCGCTTCCGTCCGGGGAGCGGTGAAACAGTGTGGCGCCAATGCCCACGCTTGATGCGTCGCACGCAATTCCTAAAAGAAGCAACGGGTTAAAGTGTACGAGAACATCTTCTGCGGAAAGAAACGTTTTTAATTTTGCAAAAGCGCATTTTTCTTTATGTTCCCAGCTCCAAGGAACACCACTCTTGGTTAAATGATATAACGGTTGCGCTACCGTAGAAAATTCTGGGGGCATAAACTTAGAATAAAATTGAACCGACCCCAGAAAAGAACGTAAGGTACCAGCATTGGAAGGAGCAGGCATGTTCAGTACTGCATCGACTTTAGGACCCTTTGAAATCCCCTGTTTAGAAAGAACATGACCTAAGTACTCGACATTTGCCTGGGCAAATCTACATTTTTCCTTCCTACATCTAAGACCCTTCGAAGATAAACGATCGAGTAGTCGTTTAAGGTTCTGGAAATGCTCTTCCGCTGTAGCTCCACTTATCAAAATGTCATCCAGGTACACTGCTACACCTGGAAGGTCACTAGTTAAATCATCCATTATCTTTTGGAAATGGCCTGGGGCAGAAGAGATGCCAAACGGCATAACATTTTGCAATAAAACCCCTTTATGGGTACTTAATGCCAATATTTTTCGACTCTTTGGACCTAACCTAATCTGGTTATAAGCATCTGCCAGGTCAATCTTAGTGAATCCGTGGCCACCCCCTAGTTTACGCATTAAATCCTCTGGAAGAGGCAAAGGGTGCCTGTGAGTTTTAAGTTGTGGATTAACCGTCGAAGAATAGTCACCACAAACCCTTAATTTGGATTTCTTACCTTCGGTAGAAGCCTTGCGAACTGGTACTACAGGAGTTCCCCAGTCGCAAAATTGTACAGGTGTCCAGATACCTTTTTCTATGCCGGCGTCATAGGCAAGAGCTAAGTCTTCTTGAATGGCGAAAGGCACTGGTCTGGGCTTTGAAAACACTGGTTTACAATCAGAGTTAAACTCAATCTCTAATTCGTAATCCTGAAGACAACCTAACTCAGGTTTAAATAAGTCTTCGTATTGGTCACATAACTCGGAACATGATTTTTGCAAGTTAAAATCTATGTCGTTGTGACGATGAATAGCATGTAAAGATGAAGAAAACAACTTATCTACCGAAATATCTAGTGCTTGAATAGCATCACGCCCTAATAAGTTAAGGTTGGGGATTTCACATACCATAAATTGAACTGTGGTCGTCTTTCCCGATTTGTTGCAGCTCGCTTCGGCAGTGAAAGATCCAATAATAGGCATCGAGTGCTTACTTGCCGACTGAAAACGTAGCTGCGGAGTCTGCAAGATAGGGTTGCCTAGCTGCGACCAAACTTCAGAAGAGATGAAATTTCCCCCTGTAGCTGTATCAAGTTCCATTAAGACGGGAAAAGACTTAATAAAAATTTGAACCTCGAGTTTAGGAACTTTACTCGACGAATTATGAACAGTATTTACCTCCTGTATGCAGTTGACCTTAGAAGAATGAACTTGTGCGGCTTTTTTACGACATGCGGATTGTACATGCCCTGTAAGTTTACAGAAATGACAGACCGCATTTTTAATTCTGCAGTTGTTAGCAAGGTGATTAGAGTTACCACATCGATAGCACTTACTTTGCTTGTTCGCATTAGCACTGGCCACTGTAGCTTTCTTGAAAGAATATCGTCTATCGGTGCCTTTAACTTTATGTACCACCGATGGTTCAGTGCCAAACACCGTTTCCTTAGCCACTTTTGCAGCGTCTTCAGTTTCTATGGCTATTTCAAGAGCACGTGAAAAAGTAAGATCGTCAGGTTTAATTTTAAAGAGAGCTTTAAGAACTGCTTCGTTTCCTACCGAGCACATAAAACAAGTACGCAAAGCTTCATCTAAAGGATTAGTAATAGAAGAAAAGTCGCACGTGGCAGCGGCTTGCCTTATTCGTGCACCCAATTCTGGAACAGTCTCACCTGGTTTCCGCTTCAAGTTGCTCCAGAAGCGAAATCGTTCACGAATAACGAAGCGCTTAGGGTCGAACTGTGCCTTCATGTAATTCGAAATTTCCTCCATTGTAAGTTCATTGATTGGCTTTGCTGTAGACTCTTGTGCGGCCAGATTGAGGATCATCTTGTAGATGCTGGCTGACTGGTTAGTGAGGAAAACTTGAGCCTTCTTATCAGGAACGGACTGTGCTTTTGCAAATGTGCAAAAACGTGACCAATAATCAGTCCAAAGTTCTAAAGTTGAATCAAACTCACAAAATTTAGGAATACCTTGAGATAATCGATTTTGGTTTTCTGATTCGCATGGAATTTTGAGCGCTGAAATTAACTCCTTCAGTTGTTCTTCATGATGACGTTCTTGCTGTTGCATTTGTTGTCGTGCCTGTTCTTCTTGTTGCTGCATTTGTTGTCGCATATGTTCTAGCTGCGACTGCATTAATTCCACCACCTTGTCCACAGTGGCGGCTCGTCCATAGAAACTGCAAAACTGCAGCACCCCCTGCACATTTCAGTATTTTATCTTTTTTATTAATTTCACGTTTTTTCTCGTGTTCTCTATAGATCCTACCGACTAGAAGTTTCATAATTTCTGGGTTTTAAAAAATATGATGATTTTTTAAGTTTTGTATTTGGCAGCTCTGAACTGCAAGCCCTGCAGTTGCGATCTTATAAAAGAAGAACAAAGAGAAATTGTGACGTCATATTTTGGCTCAGGTTGCTTCAAATCCCACAATTTCGAACTGCAAATTTTGCAGTTGCTGGTCACGTGGTCAGGCTAGCTACTGTTGCAAATACTGTTGTTTTCAAACACGATATTAGGTGGCTGCGACTGATGCTGTTACATGGTTAGACTAATGTGCTTTGCTTTCTTCACAAAAAGATAAAGCTTAGACTAGGTTTTCATTAGTGTTGTTAAATTAAATTTAAGAAAAGCTCTAGCAATAAATTTTTGTGGTTACCAAACCGGGTTGATTTTTTATAAATTAAATGTAACCTAGGTTCATATAATTAGGTTCAAATGTAACCTAGGTTCAAATGTAACCTAGGTTCAATGTAACCTAGTGTACAACAAATTACTTTAACTTTAGCTTCACCTTTTCCATTCTCAGTGCGTCTTCTCTACCATTGTTATTGCTAATCCCATTGCTTTCTGTCTTGTCTGGTGTCTTTTCAACGTTTCTTGACAGTGGCCCAATAGATAGATAAATTTACGCTGCGGGAAGTAGCCTACTGGTTTTAGGCATTCACTGCATTTAGTTTAACCTCTAGGTATCTTGTTGCGTGTTTTAATTCTGATTCTTGCTGCTTTACTTTACTCATTTTATCAGTATGTTTTTGTGTTGTGCCATCGTTGCTGAACAGGTTGTATTAACCTGTTTTAGCCACCTTGATAAAGTCAGTCGTGCTGACTGACGAAACGTCGGAAAAAAAAGCTAGTTATCATCTTTAACATCACGAGGTAACCTAGTAAATAGTCACCAGAAGAACGCAAATTAATTTTATTACCTAGGTTCATTGTTAACTTACGATAATAAGTTAAGGCCAAAGGTCACATGCTAAAACAGCCTATTTAAACTTGATGAACATCAGGAAATTAATTGCTCAAATAGCCTCAGAATTCATGAAATACCACTAAAATAAGGTAAAATTTATGGGGGTCATGTCCCTAGACCCCTTGGCATCGCGCCTTTGGCGCTCGCTCTTTCACGTATAGGCTACCTCCGGTTGCAGCACCCCCTGCTATAAATACCACGAGCCGCCACTGCTTGTCCATATTGTAAATAATTTTAAAAAAACTAAAACTTGTAGAAAGTAAAACTCGTAGGGACTAAGACTGAACACTTCTGCGTACCACTGTAAGTTTCTCGTTCAGACGTTCAGCATCCCATCCTCGTCGCCAAATAACTCTGTTGTGTTCTTAGCTCATTCAATCAGAGTCATACTGGAATTCTGTTTTATTATAAAATTGCACAACCAAGATATAGTGTGAAACCTGCAAAGTAAGCCCAAAACGAGAAGTGCCAATTAACAAAAGCAGGCGGATGAATATTAAGCAAAAGAGAAGACCTGAGGGAAACGAAAACAAAGTACATCGTTTCAATGCAAATAAACTAAAATACATAACACCAACGTAACGCTTTTTTCAATCCCCCCCCTCCCCCATGTAACGCTTTTTCATTACGAATTCAGCACAAAAAACTACCATTCCGTACTCGAAAGCGTTACGTAACGTTTTGCTTGAACCCCCTCCCCCCGATGTGACGCTAACGTAACGCTTTGCATAAACCCCCCCTCCCCCTCGAAGGCGTTACGTAATATTTGAACGTTCCCTAGTCCAGTACCTTCATCTTTTCCATCTCCTTTTACCAGTCCTGCTTTTTTTGCCGATTTTTTTCATACGAATTCTTCCATTGATGGTGTGCGCAAAAACAAATTTACTGGCGCAATGATTTTTTATAGCCTATATGAAAGCAGTTTGGATTTTAGAGTGGTGAGGTCTGCGATAAAGGCATTGTTGAAATCGTGGTTTGCCTTCAGGTTTTTCTTCGCTCTAATTAATTATTTCGTTCCGTTTTTTGCAGTTAGAAAAGCGAACGATGATCGCTCTATCTAGGGCTAGGCTAATTGCCCCCTGAGCGCGGTTTCCCAAGGCGATGCGCTCGCTGAATTTCATTCTCATTCAAAAAACTAACGTGTTTTAGCAATTTTTAATACGGTTTCTTCTCCATCGTCACTGTTAGAATTGGTTTCAGGTAGGCCTACTCCATGGATTCGTAAGTTTTGGCGTCTGCCGTATTGTTCCAATTCATCGGTCTTGGCAAAGTTCAGATTTAAGGCTTGTTTTAGTTTCAAATTTTCCTCGTTCAGCAATTTTAGTGATGGTATTTGCTCTGTTTGAGTTCCTTTTTTCAATTTTAATTTCTTTAGCTAAACTCTTTACTGTATTGTTTATCTCCTTGAGTTCTTTTCGGTCTTCTTCGCTAAAATTAGTTGAAATTTGCTTGCCAGATGGCATCTTGATAGCGCACAAAATACACGTCCGTTCGCTGGAATGACTGAGCTAGAAATGACCCAATTATGATCAGAAATAAAAATAAACTGTTCAAACCGAAAAAATAGTTTCCTAAAACAAACATTGTACTTTGGTACATCAGTCTGATATATCGAATCCTTGGTTTGTATACTGAAATGATACATCGATAGTTGTCGCGGGGGTGTAGCTCACATGGTAGAGCGCGCGCTTAGCATGCGCGAGGTACCGGGATCGATGCCCGGCTCCTCCACGTTTTTGCTTTTTACGTAGTAACTAAAATAGTTTTAGTCAATATGTATTCAAATCTAAATCCCAATACATTCACTTTCTCAAAAACTCGTTAATTTTTGTTTATTGTTAAATATCATTAATTGGGTGTAACCGGACAAAAACCTCGCTGCCCACTTTGAAAAGCACTACAAACACATTGATGCAGCCAAACAATAGGTCGGGTTACTTTGAACACTTTTTAAAGTTATGCATACCAACATAGCGCTAAAAAGCACTAGATAGCAAAGAAAAACACTAGATGTAATCTAAAAACACTAGATCTAGTCATAGGCGTAGCCAGGCGGGGGGGGGCGAAAGGGGCCATGGCCCTCCCCAAATTTCCAAGTTTGGATTCCGAAGTTGAGCCCTTTGTTGAAAATGTAATAAAATTTGCAGAAATGTATAACGTTTTCCAAGACATCTGGCTATTAACACCCCCCAGGACTTGTTTTAGACACACAGAAAGGCACCAATAAATTTTGCAAATCGTAAATCGCGCAAACTTTACGCGATTTACGTTTCTTTGAACTAATTTGTGGAAGCAATTCCAGAATGGCTTACTCTCTTGGTTTTTGTGTAGTTTTTGAGTTTTTGTGTAGCTGAGTTTTTGGTGTTCTCTAATTTTAGCCGCAGTTTTTGCCCGTTCGTGTGTAAGAGCTACCTTTAATAAGTTAATAGCTGTTTATCTGCTTATAAACTTCACACAAATATTACCCTAAAAGTGTTTCCAGAAAGCGCTATAATCCATTATTTGAGTGCAATTTTTCAAAAAATTTTCGGGGGAGCATGCCCCCGGACCCCCCTAGAATACGCGTGCCTTCGGCACGCTCTAACCCCCACCACTTTCATTGCTTCCCTTGCTCAACCCACCAGGATATGCCACTGCACATCAAGTGGCGATGGCTTAAATCAAATACTTGTTCTCTTCAATTCATCAAATATTTGGCCCCCCCCCAAATTTTTTTTTCTGGCTACGCCACTGGATCTAGTGCCTAGTGGCATAGCCGTACGAGCCAGGGGGGCAGCTGCCCCCCCTGTTGTTTCAAAACGGTCGCAAATTCGGGCAAAAATCTTGCAATTATTAGGGCAAAATTGCTATATGAAAAGCTACAAAATTGCATGAATTAAGAAAAACTATAAATTAATATCTTTTACCTATCAAACTAAGTAAGCTTACAGCCTGTTATTTGCACAAGAAATGTGCCACAAAATTTTCATTTGGCACACTCGCAACGCAAAATTTGCTATAGCCTATACTATAGCCTAGCTAATTTTATTAATTTTCACAAATGCATCGTGTTGATTTGGGCAGCTAAAGACATGAAATTATGATGAAACTGATTAGTCTGTTTATGCAACTGCCCAAATTAGCATGAGGCAGTTTCCCCAAAATGAACAAATTCATTAATTTTTCCCATTTACATAACTGTATCGTTTAGATTTGGGCAACAAAAAAATATGAAATTATCTGATCATAGTCTAAAACTGCCCAAATTGGCATGATGCAGTTGCCTCGGCATCAAAATTTACAAAGTAGCCTATTTAATTTTTTCATAATACCGTAGCCAGGCGCGAATCTAAGAGTTTTTTTCGGGGGGGGGCCAGAAAATTTGAAAATCAATTAAAAAGAAAGAAAAAGCTAAACAGATATGAACAATGATACTACGACATATACGATATGCTAGAAAATAGACATTAAAACAACCATTTTCATCAATTGTGATGCCGAGGGACTAATATCAGCTGTTTAGAAGCATATCAAACCATTTGATGCGGAAACATACAATTTTTCACAAAATTTTGGGGGGGGCCCGGCCCCCCCCCCCCCCCATAAATCCGCGCCTGACGGTAGCCTATCCATAAATGCATCATCTTGATTTGGGCAACTACAAAATATGAATTTATATAAATCTGGTGAATACTTTTATAAAACAATTCGGGTGGAGAGGTTACAGTACTTTTTCAACCATAAACGGACATAGCTATTTATTTATTATTTATTTGCGTCAGACAAGTTGTCCATAAGCATAAGCAACACCACAATATTTAACAAAAAATGTTATACCTGTTAAGTGTAATGTTAATGTTGTGGTGTTGCTTAGCTTTGTTTGGTTACTTTTATAAAACTACCCAAATTAAAATGATGCAGTTGCGCCCCAAAATAAAATTTAAAAAAAGTTTGTTTATGCAACTGTGTCGTGTTAATTTCACCAACATTTAAAATGCTACTGCTGAAATATGTAATCTCAAACCAATCATAATATATTCATTTATTTCAAAGCTTTTCAAACTCAAAACCTGCCATGCAAGCTGGCAAAATATTTGCTTTGCAAGATCTTGTGTGAAACATGGCAGCTCCACTTCTTTTCATTAATATCTTGACTTCTGTTCTGTGGAGACAGATCAAGTTGTTTGCATTAACTTGACCTGCTTTTTGTGGTTGCAAAAAAATGTTGGCAAGCTGCATGCGTATCTTCAAAGATGAATTCAGTTGTTCTAGGCTATCTTGATTACTTTGGTAAGAAATTCTAGCTAGCTGGTGATCTTGTTATGTTAGTTTTTCACTGTTATCATGCAGCGTGTAGCGGACGCGGTAGTCAACACGCGCGCTCATATACAGCCGTCAGTGAGGACGGCGACATTCCTGGGCATAACTAGCGAGGAATGACCGGGACACGAAGTCGTCTTCCCTACTGCCTTGTTTTTCGACTGAACTTAACAGAATAATGCTTGATCACAAGTAGAGTTTTTCAAGGCTGCGTTATTTATTAACTCGACTTCTAACTTCCGAAGAACAGAATCCAAACACACCAAAATGAAAACACCGAACGACTAATAACTCCACCACCAAAACTTATAGTTCAGCATATTGGGCACTGGCGTGCTACATTATTAACTTAATTGAAAGGAAAGAACTTTAACTTCGGAATTGAAGAACTTCGTTTTCACTTTCATTTACAATTGCATCTTGATTACAAATAGAATTTTACATATTACATCTGGAATCCTAGTTTCATAGTTACATTTTAGCCTACATATAACATTTTACAAGCCACATTCTACAAGTTACATTTTACACAGGCCCGTAGCCAGGGGGGGTTCTCGGGGTTCCCGGGAACCCCCCCCCCCCCCCTTTGAGCCGAAAAGGTCCTCATTTTGGAAAAGGTGTAGTGTAGCCTACATACGATCACAGGATCAGATACCTAAGATAAACGGAAGATTGTACAATAGTAAAGTATTAAACTTTGATCATTGCTGCGTCATAATGCCTTGTGTTGCAATGTCAATGGTGTCCATCACCTGTTTGTGAATAGTCGCAAACATTCGGTTGTCTGTCGTCTATCACTGTGGTACGAAGCAACGTTTTTACTCGCCTCATGGCGCTAAAACTGCGTTCAGCATTGACCGAAATGAGCGCGATTGTTCGATAAATGCACAAAAGTTTGTGTATTTCCGAATGATATGTGACTATGTCTTTGCTGCTTGTTTAGAACAGGGGTCGTAAATACTTGTTGGCGCGACCCAAAAAACAATCGTTCGAAATCTTTGCGGCCCAAACGTTTCAGAAGCATATAATTTTGCTCAAAATACTTTGCAATTTAATATCAATTTAAATACGGTCGTCCCTGCTTATTAAGCTCACATGGGGACCGGACAATTTTAGAATTATTGAGTGGGAAATCTTCTACCACTCCTATACCTTCAGTAATAGCCCAAATTGGGCTTAATAAGCGAGTGCCTATTAACCGTGGGCTTCGTCGTCGTCGTGTAAGCCTCAGGGGCCAAGGGTCTATCCTTTTACCACCCCAAATTCGCGATGTTCCTGGACTACAAAGAAAAACAAAAGTTTTCCATTGTTCTGAACATGTACTGTAGCTTATGATCAGCTTCCCGATTGTGTAGGTGGAAAGCTGCTGCCACAGTTTTGGTTTCGCTGAGTTTCAGTCGCCAATTCTGAAGATAAGCTGAGAGAGTTTTCATGCGGCTCAAGGTGTCTTCTAGAATCTAGGCTTTATAACTGTGGGCTATAATTAATGGGCTTAATAAACTGTGGGCCCCATATTGAACCAAAGCTGCCGTCTGATTACAGGTTGTCTCAAACCAACCAACATCCCGTCGCTGCACATTCTGTCTGGAATTGCTCCCCCCAACATCAGAAGAAGCGTGACCAGCAGAAAGGAAAAATCTTGTCAGGACATAGATTTGAGACACCCACTGTATGGCCAAACTCCAGCACATAGGCGTCTGAAGTCAAGAAAAAGTTTCCTTGCTTCAGTTGTCCCATTAGGTCATGACGATGTCGCCGCCAATGTGCGGGTTCAACTAGGGCAGGAGAGACTGGCAGCCGGACCGACATTGGCCAATATGGAGCTCACACCCATGGAGAGCCTTCCTCCCGGAAAACGTGAACCGTGGAAGTATTGGCGATGCCTCAACCGCTTAAGATTTGGTATTGGCAGGTGTAAAACCTTGATGAGACACTGGGGGTATTCCATGGGGAGCACAAGTTGCAAATGCGGACAGGAGCAAACGATGCAACATCTACTCGAATGCCCTGACCTAAAAGCAAGGTGCTCTGCACAGGATTTGGCCGAGTTCAACGATAGAGCAAGAGCCTGCGTGATGCTCTGGGTTACGGCCGTGTGACACACGATGAAGAAAAATAAGCGGGACCACTGTACTACTTTAGAAAGAAATGTTCTTGTACAAATTGTACGAAACTCAGCACATCAAAGAGTATATGATTGTATTTATTTTTAACATAAAAGTTATATTTATAGTAAGTTTAAACCCTTTTGCAACCCACTGTGAATGGACTCGCGACCCAAATTTGGGTTGCGACCCACTATTTGCAGATCCCTGTTTAAGAACCTCGCATATCGTAAACAACTTCAGCTAAAAGCGAATAACAGAAATTGTTATTTTGCAAAATGTAGCCTATTTATTTATTTCGTTTTTGTAATGTTGACAATTTGAAGTTTGTTTTGTTTGTTGGTTTATATAGCCTAATTATTATGTAGGCTACTGCCACTTCCTATGTTTTGATTGCTTACTTGTGGACACGCCAGGAAGAAATTGTTATCAAAAGGTCCATATTTTTGGATTTGGGAACCCCCCTTGAAAATGTCTGGCTACGGGCCTGGAGCCACATTTTTACAAGCTACATCTTCCAAGTTACATTTCACAAGCCATATCAGGAATCATCGTTTCAGTTTCTTAAAAAGAACTCTGGTTTTGATTGGAAAGGCGCAGCCACAAGCATCGCAAACTCTACACGCGACCATATAACGCAACACAACGGTAGATCTACGTGTCGTTGAAGTACAGTAGGAATGCAATTCAGCCATAATGCAAAAATTGATTACAAGACTGCATTCCGAGAGCACGCGGTATTTGTTAATTGGAGCAGAATATTCCAGAATGCGACTTGACGTCAGTGAAGTGACGCGCGTTACGTCAGAGAAAACAACTCTCGAGCGCCACAGACAATGTTCCAGAATGCGACTTGACGTCAGTGAAGTGAAGCGCGTTACGTCAGCGAAAAAGAACTCTCGAGCGCCACACACCGCATACATTGTATTTGGGCAATTTCTATAAAAGCGTGCAGATTTGGGCAAATTTACGTTCTGCCCCCTTAAAATGGTTTGGTCTCGTACGACTATGAGTCAATGACAATGTGCCATGGTTCAAAAAAGTGTGAAGACCCCTGCCCTAGAGGCCTAGAGGATAGTAGCCTACGACGTCCGAAAGGAAAACCCATGCCGGAAGGTGCTCACAAAGATTGACTTCATTGCCTTCATCCGCGTATTTGTAATCTGACTGGAGGTCGTTGCAGTAGATGGGGTGTTTTTGTTTTCACCGATAGACACTTTAACAAATAACATAGTAGCCACTTAAACGTAAAAAAAAAATCTACCAGAACCCAGTTAAACGTTGAAACAATCAACCAATTAGAAGCTTCCGCAACGTTAAAAAGCCTGAAAAGTAGATAATACAAAGTAAACTAAGTGATGGTTTCGCCGTCAGCAGCGTGGCCTAGCAGTTAGTTAGAAAAATAGTCGATGACGCGGGTTCGATTCCTACCCCTGCCATTACTTTTTTTTTCTGTCAAAGCAAGAATCGACTCTCTAGCTGAGTACTAGAAGGGTTACAATTAAACTTAAACATGTATTGACTGGTTCAGTGTTTAACTGGGCTTAGCAGAATTTGTTATTAAAATGAACCCGCTGGTTGCAGTCATTGTGACCCTTCTAGCACTCATTCAGAGAGTTGATTCTTGGTTTGAACTTTGTGTAGTAATGACAAAAGAAAAAGAATAATGACGGGGGTGGGAATCCAATCCATGTTATCGAAATAATTAGGCCTACACTCAAACTGCTAGGCCACGCGGCAAACGTTCACTTAATTCTAACCTAACGGAAGAACGTTCACAATATGATGTGCATGAGGCACATGACTGCAATCAGTTGATTTAAATCTTACCTTCTAATTGGTAAATAAACTTCATCTTCTGCAGATGAATAATATGCATACGCTTCCTCCTTCTTGGCTAAATTATTATCAACTATACTTGAGCGCTAGTCTGAAAACGACAAAAAGGCGGTTTTAACCAAACATTTTTGCTCGCAAACTATAAAACTACAATTTCGGGCCCCCCAACAAACACAGGCCTGGGCCCTCAAGGGTACGCCGTACCCTCCGTACCCCCTCTCATAGGCCTTGCTTGCCACGGCGCAGCAGTATGCTTAGGTTACGTTTGACGTGAAACGACGTTGTTCCTGTATTTTTCAGACCAGTGTTTCCCAAACTTTTTTTTAATAGTCCCCCCTAGACAACGAACAGAGAATCAAAAGCCCCCTTTGACAAAAAACAAGTAAAACCAAAGTTATTTTCCATTCATCACGACTTTCATTCAAGTGCGACTTTAATGAGACGGATGAGGTTGGTGCAATGTCATCAGCCTCGTGATATCGGGTTTCTGTTTGGATAGGAACAATCTTAAGTCTCCCGTCTGACTATACCAAGACGGTTTCTTTTGTAATCCAGAAGCGTTGTCACAGCATACAAAGCAAGCTCCACCAAGCATATCCGTTATTGTCCGCCCCGTTAGCTCAGTGGTTACGCGCATGGCTCAAAATCAAGCGGCGCTGGTTAGACTCTCGACTATGCACTGTTTCTGGCAAATAAAGCATTGATTGATTGATTTGGACCTCCCCCTGAAAATTTGCTTTGAATTTGGTGCATTCTGAGAGCATTTTCAACAAACATGTGGGTATGAATATTCCTGTAAAATGGTGCTGTCCGGTGGCATAGCCAGTGGCTCCGAGAAGGGGGGGGAGTCGGGCCAGTTTTCCCCCTAGCAAAACATTGTAAAGGAAAAACGAGTAGTTTTTTGTTTTTGCACTTTTGAGGGGGGCCCACTTTTAGTACTAAAGTAAAAATGTACCAACTAAATAATCAACAAATTCTTAAATGAAGTGCGTATATAGTTCCAAGAATTCAAGTATTTCTCAATCATTGTAAATGTCACTCTCGATGCTTCTCATCAAGAACAAATCATTTTCATGTTAAGGTAAGCGATGTTGAACAGCTTCAAGACGTAAAATCTGAAGCTGAAATGATTTCTGTATCACTGAACGGTTTCGATTGTATTGATAGTTTTAACTTGAAAACTGGTGCTGCTTTGCTAAGCGTAAACTATTTTTGCTTGACAACTGAACCTTAACTTCAAAATCTGCGTTGGCCAGGCATAGGATGTTGTATCCAACATAAGTTATCTGGGAAAGTTAAAGGTATCAGTCCAAGCACGATTAAAGAAAGTAAATCCTGTATATTTTTTGTTTATGGATCATCATCATCATCAATCATCATCTCCGCCTGCAGCTGATTGCGCATCAACATGAGTTATTTGCTTCCAAGAGTGGCGATTTTGAGCCAGCTCGCCCAGTGTCGCCAAGTTGAGTCCGATCCATGATTGGATGTTGTCTTGCCATCGTTTTGGTTGTCTGCCACGTTTTCTTTTTCCTTCTACTTTTCCTTCTGTGCAAACTTTGCTGATTCCGAATTGTGATCTTTTAGTGTGGCCGAATAGTTTTAAAACTTTTGATTTTATTATTGCTGCAATTGGATGTAATTTTGTCATAGTTAAAAGATCTTTTGTTTTCGTGTGGTCAAGTAGCCTTTTGTTGGTCATACTTCTCATGATGTGATTTTGGAAGGTAGTGAGTTTTTTCTTTATTTGAGTTTTTTGTTTATGGATGTTGTTGCTTAGGCTAAATCTAGTTGGAATTCATAATGTTGCCTACAGACAGCGTTGTTCAAATGTCTTATCATTTTTGGAGTAATTGATTATCTGTAAGCTTGTGGCATCTTTAAAGTTATAGCCCAGTCAGAGGAAAAATCTGAAAAATCTAAAGTAAGTTGTCCTATCATCTTGCAAAGAAAATTGACTTCGAGAAGGTAATCAAGGCGTGGTGCAGTCAAACCCAATGCTTTACATTACCCTTTTGCAATTGAAGCTCTAAAGACGTTTCTTAAATGCATCAAGTTGGAACCAACAAGAGCTTGATCGGAAGCTGAGTTAATACTAAAGTAGCCTACAACCAGAGGTGGGCAGTAACTAGTTACAAAAGTAACTAGTTACTGTAACTAGTTACTTTTTGAGTAACTGTAACGGTAACTTCGTTACTATTTTCCAAAAGTAACGAAACGCGATAACTAGTTCCTATTTTAGCAGTTTTTCAACAGTTACAGTTACAAGTTACTTTTGTATTGAAATTTCAGTTTTTAATTGCCGTTTATTTCTCTGCACGTGTTTGTGTCTTGCTTAGTGCGTGTTTGCTGCGTTTTGTGCAATAATGCATTTTTCTTGCAGATGTATCGGCGCAGCACTGCGCATGCGCGGTTCTACTTTTGTTTTGTGGTCTGGTGGAGAAGGGTTGCCATATTGGCGAATTTATCGCCAAAGTCCAGAAATCTGGCGATATTTTAAGGCGTTTAGCTTCATATTTATGATTTGGCTCTTTTTTGGCGATTTTTGATAACTGATTTGGCTAAATTAATTGTTTTTGGCAATTAATCAATATGTACCAAAGACCGGCAAGACACAACAATACAACAGGGTTGGGCATCATAATAATATATTTTACATATTTACAAATAACTTTAACAGTCAAACGTTTTCGATTTAACTTAAGCCCTCATCAGGAACCTGAAAACATTTATAAAAATGCAGTAAATTTCAACTTGTTGAAGGTAACTAACTAACTGACTATAAGCATCAAGAAACACGCAGCGATTAAAAGCAATTTGTTGATGCTTATAGTCAGTTAGTTATTTACCTTCAAGAAGTTGAAATTTATTGCATTTAGTGTAACGCTTGCAATGCCTCTAAAAAGATTGTCTGACATTAAAACCAGCAACAGCATTGCTGTTTGCTTGCCGTTGTTGGACGTTCTTGTGGAAGCAATACAAACCAGATTTGGTCATTGGTTCGAGGACAGCGACTTTCAGCTTGCGACTGCATTCCACCCACAATTTAGACTTATCTGTGTTTAATGCCTGATCATTAAGCGACACTGCTGAATTGAAGACCAAAATAAAACAGAACATGCTTCAAGCAATTGAAAAAGCAAACTGCTCTCCTGAAGAGGGAAGTAGCAGCGACACTGAAGTGGATGGTGGTAGGTAGAGCCATGGAGGACTTTTTGCACCACTTTACGCAAAAACCAAGAAAAGAAAGCAATGGGGGTTGAATCTGTTACAGGAGTATTTGGAAGCGGACCCTGAGGACAAGTTAAGCGGATCCAGATTCACAATTGGACCGATGAAAAAAACTGTTTTAAAAACATAACACTCCCATTCCGTCAAGTGATGCAGTAGAAATATTGTTTTCATTGCAGCACTTGTTCATCACCAGACTTTATTCGTTCATTCCCGACGCCGACACACGCTCCATCGGCCTGACACTACCAAGACAGGCATGGATGCGCCTCAACCGTCTCCATGCGGGCGTCGGGCTTTTCCGCTCAACCATGCATCAATGGGAAATGGCCTCTTCCTCCTCCTGTGAATGTGGTGCCGAGGATCAGACCGCAGACCACATCATTGATTGATTGATTGATTTAATCTTTATCCTCGGACTGGGAAAGCTTCTTGCAGAACTTAGTCATGGCAGTTTCGCATACTTGTAGACTAAAGGCTTTAAATCACTGGCGCAAGCCCGGTCACCGAGATTGACAGAGTGAAGTTTCCGATTGTTGAAGTCTCGTTGCCGGGAAATTATTCCATCTATTAGATGCCGCTAAATGGAGAGCAGTCCTTAACGTGCGTTGCTCAAGTGCATGCCCTGAGAGTCGAACCAGTGCCGCTTGATCTTGAAGCTGCTTCGTTCCAGAAGTGACGCGCCAACCAATTGAACTATTGGGGCGGACATCATCAATGACTGTAACATCTTCAAGCCACCTAACGGAGTGGAAGGTCTGCGTGTCATGAATGATGAAACCAAAGACTGGCTGCTCTCTAGTAGCCTTCCAGTGTAGTCCGGGAACATCGTGAATCTGGGGCGGTAAAAGAATAGACTCTCGGCCCCAGAGGCTCACACGACGACGACGATTGGGCAAGGACATTTTAAAGCCCAAAAGGGCAGGCCTGAGTGACGAGCACTTTGAAATGCTCGTATTTCTCAAAGGAAATAAACATATAAGCCACTGAGTATTTTTTTTAAATAAAACCTTGTTGGTTTTGTGTTAGCATGGATGGCTTTAACACTATATATCAAACATTGCGGTTAAACTGGACGTGCATGCAGAGCTGGCCAGGTGCAGAATTTTATGTTCAGGTTTGTGAGTAGGCTGACTGAAAGTAACTAGTAACTGTAACTAGTAACGATAACTAGTTACTTTTTAAAATCGGTAACTGTAACGGTAACTCAGTTACTATTTTGGCCAAGTAACTGTAACTGTAACTCAGTTACTTTTGAAAGTAACTTTGCCCACCTATGCCTACAACTAACAGTTTTAAATTTGTGACTGCTTTGCATTATGTGGATTACGGTCCTAAACAAGATTCACTGATGAATTTAATGAAATTAAAGGAAGATGTAATCTAAGTAAGAGAAAGCTGAGAAGAGTAGGCTACTACTCGCAAGCTAAAGTTGCAGTGGCAATTATAAATTTAAAAGAAAATGATTTTCTTTTCCTGAGAGCGGAACGCTTTTATAACTCCACTTAACTAGCTGAATCATTCGAAGGAAATGTATTCTACCGTACATTGCAAAAGGATTCGATAATTGTTGGAATTGACAAATGTATCAACAAACTCAAACATATCGTCGATGAGTTTGAAGTTCCATGAAAAATTCATCGTATGTCTGTTGTGCAGTTGCGGGCATGTGGGACAAATTTAAATCATTTGTAGGCTACAACAATGGCATTTTTCAAGACATTTTGGATGAGTTGGTACTTTTGACAGAAAGCCACACAGCAAACTTCAGCTGCAAACCAGAACGAACCACCCCATAATCTCTACACAAGGAATCATTGATTGCAACTTTCGAAAGGTTTTTCCAAATAGTTTTGTTATGATTTCTTTGTGTTCCGGTAGCTACCTCCAACGGTTGCGCTTTGAGAACGTGGTTTTAGCAATTACTGAAATTTGTAAAGAATTGTTTGCGCTCCAGTAGGCATATGACTCAAAACGGATTGAAAAGTCTAACTATACATGTGGTGCATCAATTCAGACGTCGCAAAATTTTATCATTTGATGCTGTCATCCGTAACTTTGCATTGCAAAAAGTCCAGAAAGGTTGAATTAAATCAGGGATGTCCAAAGTCCAGCCCGAGGGCCAACTCCGGCCCACGAGACATTTTTGTATGGCCCGCGCCTGTCGTTGTACAATGTGTTATTTTTGGCCTGCAGACACACAAAATTCATATAAATTCAACTTGCAGTTTTCAGAAAAATTATTGTGGCTGTTGGCCCGCGAACTCTTATTATCAAATCTGGCTCGCGTGGGAAAAAGTTTGGACACTCCTGAATTAAATGCTTGGTTGAACTATTTTCGTTGCCTGTAGGCCTATTGTGTGTTTTCAAAGCTTTCTAGACAAACTAGTTTGCCTCAATGGCATTTTTGCTGCAAGTGTAATCCAGTTTGATGATTTTTACATTGAACGAAGTTCTTTTCATGCTGAGGAAAGTAGGCTAATTTTAGCTTAATACGAACATGCAACGCAAGATACAAATCAGTTGTACATTTGCTAAAAAATATTATGAGGCCCATTTTTCGTATTGTTTCCCGACCAGTGCTGACTTCTCTCGGAGGCCCTGGGCATAGCACTAGGATAAGATCATGTTTTCTTCGGCATTTTTCGGAAATAAAGCTAAGTCTCTATGTTTTCTTGTTGCTAATTCCTGGCTGAGATATTTGAATGTTTGGTATTGGCAAAACTCGCTCTTTTAATGCAATTTTGTTTAAAATTAGGCATTTTTTTTAGACTGAAAGCATCATTTTCCAGCATAAAGAGACTGAAAGCATCATTCTCAATATCGGGACGTCACACGCGTGCCAAAGGGGAGGGGGGAGTTGTAAACTTGTAACCCCCAACCCCCCCCTTGGCTACGCCACTGCCTGTGTATATCAATCAATGAATTGTTTATTTATCAAATAAGTCGCTATGGGATTATCAAATATCAAATATTTATCAAATAAGTCGCTATGGTTTAATAATATTTTATAAAGGTAATCGATACGAAAAAATCCATACCGGTACAGAAAATATCCTCATTGGAAAATACCAAAACAGAAAAAATCCGATTGAAAAATATCCCCTCTTTTGAAAAATAAGAAAATTTTCCATAATTATGGATAATTTTTGTATAAATATTTTCTGTATGGAAATTTACCTTCATTCATTACGAAATGCAACAAAGTAAATATCATGACTCGAGTTTATGGTGATGCACAGTTTATTTTATTGTGTAGTTTGTAATAGAAAATGTGCTACCAGACTTTGTCCAGGCAAAGGCCTACTTAAAATACATTCTGGTTTAAAAAAATGTATTCATACGAAAAATTGATACTTTGGTTTTGTTTGTGACCACATGAGCTGGTACAAATTGGAACATATGTCAACCATTTTTTGACACTTTAATCGAATATCATTAACAGCACTGGATCTGTATTTTCATATTTCAATATTTTAGAATATCACACACTACCTTCTCCCGATATGCTGCTCTTTCCCGCTCGGATCAACCTCGCGTTGCTTTTAACACATCGATAAACATGATTTCCCGATCAACTCGATGCAACCTCCAAAGTTTTATCCCACTATTCTATATTTTTCCTGGTAACGTAGCCTAGTCATATCTACGCTTCGATCGCTAGTCCCCCCGACCCATCTGGGCGAACCTGCCTCAACGCCTGGCCAGTGCACATCCGTGCTCGTTGGTTCAACGTCAACACTTTTCCAGTAAGTAAAGCATACAATATATTCCCACATACCTTTTTTTTTTACACCAATTAATTGAGCCTTTGCTCCAGATTTTATATAATTTTCGTCTCCCACGAGTATTCAAATCGTCCTTGTAGCTAAGCTTCTCTTCCTCGTGGGAGACCCCAAAGTTTATCCGCTCTGCCTACGGGCAGGCCGGGTATAGGAGTCAAACGTACCTGTGTTACGGTCACGTGATGGAGACGTGGGCGCTGCCTAGTTTTATAAAACTTCTGTCGCCCGGCCCGTCGTGAGCTGGCCTTTTTGCGTTTGCAGAAAGCTGGGCCCGTCTCCCTGGCCCGTTCCGCCATTCTGACTTTTGCGGACGAGTCGCACAAAATTCTCGATCCACACTTTCCTTCCACAAGTACCTAGACTCCCCAGCCTGGCCCCCGCGACCTAAGCTGGTGGACTTCCCTTCCGGGTGCATCGCCACCCCATAATCACGCCGCTCCCGCCTCCACGGGGCGTGGCAGGCCGGTTCTTTAAAGTCTCTGACCTGGCTATGTTTATTGTGTTCTTCTCGCCGTGTCAATTATTTTGTACTCGTGCGTCGTTGATCGAAATAAAACAGTTCATCATCGTTTGCTGCAAAATTTGAAACACCGACAAAGTCAACTTTTTTGGCTAACTTATTTTTGAAATGGCAACTCTTGGTTTGAGCATTTCAAAATGAGGTCATGCAGAAGGTAGCCACTTTAACAAGCATATTTCTAATAAACCACGAACCATTAACCAATCAAAAGCTACGCTGTTCATGACGTCATCAAGATTGCGTTCAGGAAGAACAAAGGAAAAACGCAAATTCTAGCTAAATTAAATCAGCGCTTTGCCATCGATTGACTTGGCGCAGAGGGTTAGGGGGCTGCAGTGGCGTAGCTAAGGGGGGGGGTTGGGGGTTACAACCCCCCCTTTGGCATGCGTGTGACGTCCCGATATTGAGAATGATGCTTTCAGTCTAAAAAAAAATTGCCTAATTTTATACAAAACTGCATTAAAAGAGCGAGTTTTGCCAATACCAAACATTCAAACATCTCAGCCAGGAATTAGCAACAAGAAAGCATAGAGACTTAGCTTTATTTCCGAAAAAATGCCCAAGAAAACATGATCTTATCCATTTGCTACGCCACCGGACGGCACCATTTTACAGGAATATTCATACCCAAATTTTTGTTGAAAATGCTCTCAGAATGCATCAAATTCAAAGTAATTTTTCAAAACTTTTTGGGGGAGGCCCCCCAGACCCCCCGCCTTTGGGTGTCGTCTTAGGCGAAAACCCCCCCTTTCAAAATTCCTGGCTACGCTACTGGGGGGCTGGTAGTCATTTCATTGACGTGGGTTTGACTCCCACCCCTGCTATAACTTATTAGAAACTAACTTGTTAGAAATCTTATTAGAAAATTAACTTATTGGAAATCTGCTTGTTGAAGTGTCTACCCATCCACAGAAGGTAGGCACTTTAACATGCAGATATCCAATTCAACCACGAACCATCAACCAATCAGAAGCTACGCTGTTCATAACGTCATCAAGGTTGCGTTTCTCGGAACAAAGGAAAAGCGCAACTTCCCAACACTGCTATTGCTAGACTTACCATAATTTCTTGGGCATAATCCGGGACAAACTCAAAACTATGAATGAAATAACTGGACCAAAGGCAAGAAGGCCTGGCTTGGCAAATTTTTATTCCATTTTTATATTTATAAACTTTAATATTGCATAATAAAGTATTCTACTTAGATTGAATAAAAAATTTTATTACTTTATTTACAGGAAAATACATGTTAATTTAAGCAACACTAAGTCACAAATCAGACATTTATAAGAAAAAAAAAGAACAAGCACTGAGAACAAAGAAATAACACTAACAGTAACTCACAAATCAAACATTTATAGGGGGATGCATTTAGAAACCATTGGCTTCATTGAAGTCAATAGAATAATGACGCAATAAACGTCACTCATTATTCCCTAACTAAAGGATTTCTCAAGCTATGCGCGATATTTTACTCAACCTAATAAGCTAAAAAAATTAAGATATTAAAATAAGCTTCGAGTTAAAGCAAAGTTATGCCTTTTGGGACGGAATTATTTCATAATTTTGCATCAGGTTGGAGTTAATTTTGAAAAATTCACTAAAGTAAAATTCCCGGACATTTTGCTAACTGGGACGGGACACCGGGACACAGGGGCGGATCCAGAGGGGGGCGATTGGGGCGATCGCCCTCCCTAAAACCCAAGAAAGTAGCTTTATTCTTCATTTATATGTATACAATTTGGATAACAACATATCGAAAGCAATGCTGAATAAGTCTTTCGCCATGTTCAAAGATTAGGTTAGGCTAGGGCAGGCTATAATAATAACATAGTAAGTTATAAGGCTATTATTTTGTAGCAGAGTCTAATTACCGAACGAAATTACTAAAATTTAAAAAGTTTCTAAACTTTTTGCCGGCACTGTAGAGCATGGCGATAAATCCCTTAGCCTAGATAAGTTGGTTGACAGAGCAGGTTATTGGCAACTTTGACGGTCAGACGTGGAACTAAAACCATTGAAATTCTACCCAGTGGCGTAGGAGCATATGCTGCCGCCCCTGGCTTTCGTTGAAAATGCCGCCCTAAGTAGACTACAGCAAATTTTGAAATAGTTTCATGTTCAAGCAATCTTTTCAATAAAAATAATTACAAATAATGTGCCGCGTCTCAGAAGTTCTATATTGCTTGAAAAAGAAGCCTCACTGTCTCAGCGTTAAGGCCAAAAATAAAAGACAAAAAATGGACAACAAATGTAGGCTATTAGGCAAATAAAAGATAAATAGCCGCCTCAAAATTGAACTTTTCGAGCCTTCGCCGAAGCAAAATCAGCGATAATATCTTCAAAATCAAGTTTTTGAACGTAGTCTCTTTCTATAAAAAGAATCGATAGAGCTGATAGCCAATCATCATTCATGGTAGAACGTAAACACGACTTTATCATTTTGAGCTTTGAGAAACTCCTCTCACAGCTCGCAATTGAGACACCAATGGTAAGATAAAGTTTCAGACACAAGCACAAATATGGTGTCGAATCAAGTAGGTGTGATTCAGCTAACCACTGTAAAACATCAAACGCTGTTGCATTACGATCAAACGTGGTTTCACTGCTTCGCACCAGTCTCTTAAATCTGTCAATTTCCACAGCTAACTCCAAAAAGTCCACTCCGTCGTCATAAGTGCTTTTAAAAGCGTTGGTGAATCCATTGTGACTTTCGCTTTGCAGCAGCGCGTGAGGATTCAAAAATCCAAACATATCATTCAAGTGGTGTATGCCGGTAAACCTAGTTTCAGCTTCAAGTTTAAATCTGTCCAAAGCTTGAAACATGCATCGTCTTACTTCTCTAACAACACTAAGACCAGCATCTTCTGCGTGTTCGCCAGGCATTCTCTTTTTTCTGCGAACTCTCCGATCTTCAACTGGAATCTCTAGCTCTGTGCATTTTGTGATTGCTGCATCCACAGAACCTTTAACCAGATTATCTCGTTCTTCCACTAAAAAGTTGACAAACGCTTTCATTTTGTTAGTTAGAGCATTGCGCTAGCAGCAGTCCTTTTTTCTGCAAGTAAGTTTAAGTATGAGCCTGCCAAAAACATAAAAAGGAAAAGAAAGAAAAATATTGAATCGCTTCTAGAATGATATGAGGTACATTATAATTAATTAACTCGTTTCTCGTGCTGTGCAGCCTCATTTTGCCGCCCCCTTGCGGCCTGCCGCCCCTGGCGCAGAGCCAGAACCGCCAGGTGGCTGCTAGGCCACTGATTCTACCTTGAAATTGCATCTAAAAACAGCAAAGCTCAATTTTTTTCAATGAGACTTTAGCATCTTGACACCTAACATCATTGCTACCACGAAATTGCTCAAGTACCGACCCGATAGCATTGACAAAAGTCATTTGCAATGCCTACAAAGGCTTGTTACGTCATATATATAGTGTGGAATCTGCTCTAAGTTCAGAGATCCAACTATGGAAGGAGAAGTGGGAAAACATAACTGTTCCGGGCTTCCGGCGGCTGCTGCAGTCTTACCGATGACTGCGGAAGAAGCTTTACAACCGTGTGATGAAAATGTGTAAACAATCGTAGACTCTCTTCTAAAAATATTATTAACCTTGCCAGTCAGCGTAGCATCAGCCGAAAGAAGCTTTTCATCTCTTCGGTCGTTGAAAACCTGGCTGAGGAACAACATCGGCGAGGAAAGACTGAATGGATTGGCCTTACTATACCAGCATCGGGACATTTTAATTGACACAAACTCCGTGATAAATCGATTTGCCAACAGAGAAACCGTAAACTTGACTTTGTGTTGTAGTCAAAGGTACGACACCTGTTAGTATTACCCGTACCGGCAAAGTAGCTTTTCATTTTCGTTTTATTTGTGAAGTCTACAGAAATAGTTGTTTCTGTTATTGTTAGTTTCTTTTTTTGTCTGATGCAGCGACCGTGCATGACACGTTTTAAAAGAGGACTATATCTTTTGGTCGTCATTTAACTATGTTTAACTGCCATTCTATTGTACAAATTGTAGTGTTTCGCTGGTCCAAAATAAAAATTTACAATCGATACCTGGTCACAGCGGTAAACCATAATCTCTTCGTGGGAAAATTGTAACGTAAGATTCCCAAATCCGTTCGTCTGCATGCAATGACCCAAAAATAAACACACTTTCGAAACGTCTATTCAAACAGTGTATTCCAGTAAAATTAGCCCGAGGCTATCGAAAATAGGTGTAACGCCTACACCTCTAAAAAAACTGTCACTACAATACAGATTAATTGGATAAAAGACGGAACCTTTGTCCAGCTAGCAAGCACTAAGCCAACAGTTAAATGAGCGGCCAACTTTCAAGCAATCATTTTACGAATGACCAGAATAGATATCAATATCTCAAATTCACGTATGCAGTACTGTGACGCAATAATGAAAAACAATTATGAAGTCATTCAACAGGTGTTCGAGCTAGTGAACCAATGCATTCATGTTTAAACAGGCCCAAACAGGTCCAAACAGATTTAAACAGGTCTGACACAAGTCTTATTAACGCTGGTGCAATTTTGGCTCATGTTTTAGGAATTTCCATGACGTAATATTCAGTAGACTTGAACGGTTTTTATATGACGTTTGATTTGTACAGAGATTGGCCGTAACATAGCGACCCCTAGTTATGACAGTCTAACATGGCATAACTAAAAAAGAATTGAAGGACAATCGTGAGCCAATGAATAAAACACACGATACACAAATTTTTTGAATCACTCACGTTTAAGTTAATACGCAAATACAAAGGGCATGCAAAGAATGAACAGCAATAAGAATAAACACGACGATACATGAAATTGGTACCATAGGTACACGCTAAATGACGCTATATACAATAGTTGCGATAATAACCGACTGTTCCGGGCTCAGACAAGTATCGGCCACCGCAGACAAAACCAGGCTCAAACCCTAACACTTAGGTGTTCTTTACGGGGGCGAGGCACGAAATATCCCTCAACACGTAGTCTACTTTCACTTTCCCCGTACTCTCATCATAGTTGCAGACGGCAACTTTGGCTCTACGAACCACAGGCTTCCCTTTCCTAATTTGTGGAACTACCTCATGCACCCTCCCAAGTTGATACTTCCCACGTTTACCAATGTCTTGGAGAGAACCTACCACTACAAGTTGACCAGGCTCCAAATTCTCGGCCATTTTTAGCCATTTTTTCCGGCCCTGAAGACCTGGCAAGTAAAAATCGATCCATTTACTCCAAAACTGATGAGAAAGTGACAAATTGAACCGATAATCCCTTCTTAATTGGTCACGATCATGTGGTTGCCCAACAGCACAGTATGGGTCTAAGTATGGGGTCAAAAGTGAGGCAGGGGTGATGACAGTAAAATCCCTAGGGTCGTCACTCAAAGGTACCAAAGGGCGTTCGTTCACGATCCGAACGGCACTGCTGGTGTACATAAGCAGTTCAATAAAATTGGGCTTACGAATTGAAGAGTCCAAAATGTGAAAAAAGTATTTGGTCACATCAGCCATGAAACCAAATCTTTCAAGCCGAAATCTAGCCAAGACATCTGCCAGAGGGTTTAACAAGTCAGACAATTCAGGACAAGAAGACATTACATCATTTACACAAGTTCCTCGGAATTCAGATTGTTTTAAAGCTTTCTTCCTTAAAGCAGCAGCTCTATCTGACGCCAAAACAAATTTGTTAGGTAAATCAATATCTTCCTTCAACGGTACAGGTATCTCAAATCGACCATCTTTCAACTCAATATTCGGTTCGACAAGTTCTCTAGCCAAAATATCATTGCGAGACAATTCACAGGTTTCATTTTGCAAAGTCAAATCCTGAATGACTTTATTCAGGTCTGCTATTTCCATATCACGAGACTCAATTTTACGCTGAAAGCCAGAGATGACATCCGACTCTGAAGACGTCTGCACTCTGCACACTTTAGAAACGCTTTCAACTAAGGGTGACTTTCCACCACAAGCCAACCAACCGAGAGGAGTGAGCAAAGCATGCGGTTCACTACGATTGTCACCAACACGCTCTTCTTTTGCCCACATCAAATAAGCGTTGTCATTGCCAATCAGTACATCTACAGTACTACAATCATTCAAATGAAACATATTCACGTCATGAAAATGACGGAAACCACTTAAATCTTGTTTATGAGGTAAAGTTTTAACATCGTCAGCCCAAGCTGGGTTAACCACCGAGGTTATATCACAAAACAGTTCATCAGTCTCTAACGACTGGATGTTGAGTTTAACAAGGTCAGCACAAGTAGGTTTCTGACCAGCCAGAGTATCCATTTTAAACGACGCTTTATCATACGGTTTAAGACCAAGTTCGCACACCAAATCACTCGAAACAAAGGTCAACTGCGAACCAGGGTCATGCTGACAATACACCAACTTCGATTTGCCAGTCATTGGATTCAAAACACGAGCAGCAGTAACGCGGTTAAAGGCTGCTTTAACATTTCCAATCTTAACATTACGCACAGGAACTCTGGCACCAGCATCATCTTTACCGACCGAATCCAGAGAATCACGTGACGTCACATAAAAATCATGCAGAAGAAAATAGTGTTTCCTATCGTTGTTAGGCCCACACTTACGACAGTTATTTGCATGATTACAGTCTCTAACCATATGCTGGCGCAAACAATTCAAGCATTTGCCAGCTTTCACAATGACATCTCTCCGATCTTTAGGTGTCAAGCGCAAAAATTCTTTACAGTTAGACAAAAAATGATATTCAACTTGACCACGTGACGAACAACAAAAACATGCCGGTATGTCACTACGTCTGGCCACACCGCCGCGCGGTGCGCCAACAGCAGTCGAGTACTGCGAACTCCCTGAAATCACATTATCATGGGGTTTTACCGACGTCTGCCTAACCGGACATGAAGGCAATTTTCCTTTGCCAAACTTTTTAAATTGCTGCGACTCACCAGAATCGCCCATTAGCATAATGCTAAAATCAGTCGACTTGCGCGTTTCCTCTCGTACTATAAAATCAAACAAACTCTGAAAGGTAGGTTCCTCAGTGCTACCATACTGATCACCTAAAAAGTCAAGATAACGCTGCTTAGCGTCAAACGGGAGTCGCTTAGCCAAATCCAAAACAAAACGTCCTTCCAATTTGTCACGCTGACCATAAGCTTGCGCGTAAAGCAAACACTGCGATAATTCATCTTTAAACTCTTTCAAATCACTGGAAGAGATAGAAGTCACTTTGCTACCATAGCGATACTTTCTAATTTCTGGTTCTGCGAAAAGACCTCCACGAACTCCAAAACGTTGGGACAAGCGAGCTAACGACATTTCTATCCTGTCTTCCTCTGACAAGCCAGGAGTGTCAGAAACCAAATTAGCAATCGTTTGTGCAGCTGTTCTAACACAAGCTGCTTGCAACAAAGTCAAACGAGTTCCCTTAAAGGGCGAAGCTGCCATCAAGACCATAACACGATTTTTAAAGAAGACAAATGGCATATTATTACCATCGTAACCAATCAAGGCCGCCTTATCGAAGAACGTCCTACTATTTTGGTATTCAAAAAAGCAATCCTGTTGTTGAGAACTCGATTTAGCGGGAGAAGACAAGCTATATCCCTTAAGGGGGTGAGTGGGCTCAGTCACATGCACAGCCCGATCACGATCCTCAAACACGTTAAAATCAGGAGACACGATACGCCTCTCACAACCACCCAAATTACGTGTAGCTGGGCGATCAGCAACTAGCGGCGCAGAAAACTTTGAAGGGGGCCAAGCATTACTGCTAATGGCGGCCCCGTGACCTGTACGCTCTGGGGGAGGAGATCGGTTATAATTCACAGACCTTGGCTCTACAGCCTTCGGAAGACCCTTAGCCGCGGCCCCGAGACCTCCTGAAACATCTTGAAAAGATGTGGATTGTACTGGTCCACTTACAGATTGAACAGGCGTCTGGAAAGGGTTAGGTAAATTAAACTGCGATTGATGTTCACTTCTGGAATGCCTAGAAGAGCCCTTCCTAGAGCTACGCCGGGAGCCCAACTCAGAACGATATTCAGCTAAAACTACCTCTTTACGTTGTTCAGCCCTCAACTGAGCGTCTTTGAGTGCGAACTCAGCAGCTCTGGCTTCGGCCTGAGCTCTCGCGGCAGCCTCAGCTCGTACGGCCTCAGCTCTCGCGGCGGCCTCAACTCGTATGGCTTCAGTTCTCGCGGCGGCCTCAGCAGCTCTCGCTTCGGCCTCAGCTCTCACGGCGGCCTCAGCAGCTCTTGCTTCGGCCTCGGCTTGTATCTGGAGCTCCTCTCGTTTTAGCTGTAGGTTAATTTGTGCAACTATCCGTGACGAGCTCTCAGACATCCTAGTGCTTACATTTGAGGCGCTATCCTCAGGATGTATGTCAGCATCTAACCTATCTGAGAAATCACTTTCTTTTTGTTCGAAGTTATTTTTTAACGAGTTAAATTCGGGATCTACCCTATCACGAAGTTCTGCCAAGATTGCAGAGTTAACAATTTTACTCAAAAGAGCATGGAAATGCCGTAATTCCTCTTCTAAAGTAGATAAGTTAGATCGAAAAATTAGCAGTTCCTGCTTATCACTCAAAGAACCTAGGGCCACAGAAAGTTTCCCAATTTGAGTCAAAATATCCCGTCTAAGATGCCGGGCCTCTCGAACTGACTTAGCCTCATCGTTATTGGGTCCCTCCCCAGAATGGCCTGCCCGACCGCAAAGAACATCATCAGGCTTAAACTCAGTCGAGTCCACGGCGGTCGAGTCCTTGTCACCACCGAGTGTAGACATATTAAATGTTAGGGCTAAATTTAACAATTAAAAAATTAAGTTACACAAACACACAAAATTACAGTAGTTATAAAAAACTTAACTGCAAAGACCGTAAAAATACAAAAAAGAATTTAAATGCACGATACCGTAGCTGTACGAGTATATGAAGTCCAAAAGTCCACAAAACTTGCTTGGATTCTTCCACTTGAATCTTCAAGCACAGATAGATTGCTTTTAATCTTCTTTCTTGCCAATGATTGTCAAAGTTATTTTTCTTCAGTACCAAACTGAGAAGATATGTCTTTACTTTTTAGCTTAAAGTTCTTCAGTAGCCTACCAACCAACAAGATCTTCTTTATTATTCTTTGTGCTTCTAAGTTCCAACTGACAACAACGTCTTTTATTTTTTTATGCTTTTAGTGCTTCTTGGCCTACCAGCTAACAAGAACTCGTCTTTTATTTTTTATGGTCACAGCGGTAAACCATAATCTCTTCGTGGGAAAATTGTAACGTAAGATTCCCAAATCCGTTCGTCTGCATGCAATGACCCAAAAATAAACACACTTTCGAAACGTCTATTCAAACAGTGTATTCCAGTAAAATTAGCCCGAGGCTATCGAAAATAGGTGTAACGCCTACACCTCTAAAAAAAACTGTCACTACAATACAGATTAATTGGATAAAAGACGGAACCTTTGTCCAGCTAGCAAGCACTAAGCCAACAGTTAAATGAGCGGCCAACTTTCAAGCAATCATTTTACGAATGACCAGAATAGATATCAATATCTCAAATTCACGTATGCAGTACTGTGACGCAATAATGAAAAACAATTATGAAGTCATTCAACAGGTGTTCGAGCTAGTGAACCAATGCATTCATGTTTAAACAGGCCCAAACAGGTCCAAACAGATTTAAACAGGTCTGACACAAGTCTTATTAACGCTGGTGCAATTTTGGCTCATGTTTTAGGAATTTCCATGACGTAATATTCAGTAGACTTGAACGGTTTTTATATGACGTTTGATTTGTACAGAGATTGGCCGTAACAATACCTAGCCTATAGTGGCGATTCTACGGGGGGTGGAGCATAACCCAGTGTTTTGACCTGGTCCCCACTTTTGTTGCTCATTATCTTGAATGTATGCATAACCTTTCCTCATTGCTCTTTGTAACAATTCAAAACTTGTCAGATGAATAAAACCTCGAAGTTATACAGTAAATCTATAACCTCAATGTTTGTATCAATATTGGGAAGACAGAATTACCTGTTATTATCTTTCCGAGGTCAATTTTTAAATTGCCGTGAAACAATCAAGAGTGCAACCTTCAGTCTCAACTATAAATGCGGCTAGGTTGTTCAGGCTTCAACTTGACATGGCAAGGGCATATCAGCTCTTCATCTCTCCCTTTGTTAAACAACAGCATTGTTGAAGGTTTTTAAGTTATAGAATTTCAATTTCTCATAATTTGTGTTCGAAATGCTCTCAACGCATCAAATTCGATTTAAATTTTCTAGAGGAGACCCTCGTCGTTGTTTGTGCCTGGCTGATCACTTGCCTGAATGTCAATGACATCGCCCCCCCTAACGTGAATACCTGGATCCGCCCCTGCCGGAACAGACGTTTAAACCGGGACTGTCTCGGCCGCGAATTTTTTTTCCCCACGAGATTTCTGTCTCATTTACATATTTTGGTAAAAGTTTGTATTAAAAGCGTGTGAATGCAACATTTTTTGTTGGCACGGTTGGTTCAGTGGTTTCATCCTCTGCCTACTGACCGTGCGAACGAGGGTTCGACGCCCGTCAAAGTCAAACTTTTTTTTTTCTTTAAATTAATTTTGCGGTGCACAAGAGCTTTTCAAAAAAAGTAGGAAAGCTTATATTTTATTATTATTGCAGAATTTCATTGGCAAATAGTTATTTCGCAATCTGAATCAACCAATCTCTCAAAACACTTGGAAAATCTTACTTTTAGAGTGCCTAGAATCAATGAGACAGAAATCTCGTGGGAAAAAAAATTGCGTCCCGGCCAAACCGGGACGTATGGTAGGTCTAGCTATTGCTCTTTTTTCTTCTGTAATTACCAAACAAAGTTCAAAGTAATGATCGCCTCTCTGGTTAAATGCTGGAATGGTCACAATTGGACGGACAACGTAACATCTGATGGTTCGTGGTTGAATTGGATATCAGCATTCAGCATGTTAAAGTGTCTACCCAAAGAAGGCTTGAAGAGAATGAGAGAAAAAAGCAATTGTTGAGAGCAATGACGTAATGTCGGCCTTGACAAGGAGAAAATAAGAAACAAAACGATTCGACGATTAAAGACGCGCGGTCGCGTGCTCTTAAAAAAATACAGCTCACTGAGTAAAAATGGCATAACGCGCAGGGAATAACATGATGATGGCGCTGGGCCTCGCGAAGCGTCATTGCCATGTCACCAAGTCGCTTTTCAAAACTGGTTGACAATTTTGTGTTTTGACGTCATAGTAGGCATAGAGTTCGCAGTGGCATTTTTATCTGACAGTTTGGTAGAATGCAGATGGAGTATAAAGTTTTTCAATGTCAAGAAAAGCTTGTGTAAGCGACAAGCTTATCTCCCATGCAGAATAATCACATATTTGTGTGGTGTTGGCGAAGTTAACGTATTTTTTTTATTTATGAAGTGCTTAGTCTAACCTCAACAGCCTGAGGCTTGAGAAGCAGAATAGATAGTCACAGGGCAAAGTTTAGTTTGTGTAAATTTTTCACAATAATATGTAATTTGAGTAGCCTAGTTTTGTTTCACTTTAAATTTGTTTAACTGCTGACCAGTTAGTGTCTGCACCACTGTTGTTGAAAAGTTTAGATTTGATTCCACATCTGGTCGTAACCTACCGTATTTAAAAGCTTTAAATATGTAAAAATAATAATTAAAGTTGGTTAGAATTGCGAATTTTAACCATGGCTACCATCCTCATTGAAGTCTGATTAACACTAATTTAATGTTTTCAGCTTTTCTGCAAAAGCAATAAATACATCATAAGACTGACCCTTTTTTATGTTGTGTTACAGATCAAAACTGTGAAGTCCAGGTGCCTTGGAATATGCTTTGTGAATAGGTTACCGGTACAGCTAAGCCTACTTAGTGCTATTTCTTTGACTTTATGTTGACGACGGCCGACTGTTTCGCATTGCAGCCCCATAACCTTAAATCAGCTACGGTACTGGTTTATTGGCAGCACTGGTACCCAACATTTATGAAAGTTACGGCTTGTAGCCTATTATGAAACAGAAGGAAACAAGAATTTCAAATCCTTGCTAATCAGCTATTGTGTCAAGTTAGTTACAAGCCAAGAAGCACAAGGATGCCTGTTTCTCGAAACTTGTCTTTGCCATCTTCTATTGAACGAAAATTCACAAAACGACCAGGTTCGTCTATGTCTTTTCAGAAGTAAATTACTGTAGCTTAATTCATGGTGTATAATTTGAATCTTTTCTGATATCATTTTTATCGAGTTGTTAATGCAACACACATGCACAGTTGCACACACATTAACAATTAGTTGTTTTGGCACACAGTTTGCCTCTTGTGCCATATTTTTTGTGTTATGCCTTGCTTCATGTCGTGTGGTGCTTGATCGAGAACGTAAAACGTCACAACGAAACAGTGTTTTGTAGTTTTGCGCAAGACCATTGTTTTCGTTTGCACACCAACCCCCCCACAAAACTTCGTGGCTTCTTCAATGCATTAGTTTACAAACAAGCAAAAGTTATGCATAATTTCCCCCAACATTGACATTTTAATGCGTCTTACAGATAGATCCAGTTATTTGTATTACCAGTGTCACTTGTCCAAGCTTATACATATTTAGATGTTTGTAACAACTGATCGTCTACTCATGCAAATAACATGGTTCGTTTAAACGTTATTCTTAAAATTATTTTTTGTGTTGGCTAATAATAGTTGCACATTGAGGAATATGGTGTACTGTATAAACCTCAATTTGATGGATCTTTTGCCGTACAGCCCGCATCCCAATGAAAAATTGATAAATCTGGCTCGTAATTGACCTACTACCCCAATCAGGACCATGCAATTTTTGAAAAATCACAATAAGCTTAGAAATTAAAGCTTATTGCTTTATATTCTTTGGTTTTAAGCTTTATAATCTTTGGTTTGTTGAGAAGTTTTTGAAAAAGCGTTGTTGAGAGTCCTGCATAGCTTTATGCTTCATTTGTCACATGCCAGCACATTATATGGTATTTCCTCAACAAAGTACATTTGGAAGTTGTACCAGTTAGCATGTTGTAGCTTTTTGTTTGTATCGTGTTGTAGGCTTTTCTCTTACTAGTGTGGAGGCCGCTAATGATTGCCTTTGCATATTGCATGTTTTTAACTTTTTATGCTCCCGAAAATTGTGCCCCTCCGGTTATAGTAAACTGTTTTGCAAACAATGATAGGACAGTTCCCCAATTAATTTTTAATTTCAGTTATTCCGGCCCTATGTTTAATATTAAGCTGAGTGTTTTAGGTATAAAGTGACATTATAACAAGATTTCACTCCCTTGAGTAAACCGTTATCCGACATGATGCTTCATGGGCAGTGTGCCATGGTTAGCAAGCTGCTATGCAGTGAAATGCGCGTGTGCAGCGATTCAAGAGTAGACTGAGAACAGTGGCGTAGCCAAGGGGGTGGTTTTGGGGGTTACAACCCCCCCTTTGGCATGCGTGTGACGTCACGATATTGAGAATGATGCTTTCAGTCTCTTTATGCGTGAGAATGATGCTTTCAGTCTAAAAAAAAATTGCCTAATTTTAAACAAAACTGCATTAAAAGAGCGAGTTTTGCCAATACCAAACATTTAAACATCTCAGCCAGGAATTAGTAACAAGAAAACATAGAGACTTAGCTTTATTTCTGAAAAATGCCGAAGAAAACATGATCTTATCCATTTGCTATGCCACCGGACAAAGCACTATTTTACAGGAATATTCATACCCACATTTTTGTTGAAAATGCTTTCAGAATGCACCAAATTCAACGTAATTTTTCAAAATTTTCTGGGGGAGGCCCCCCAGACCCCCCGCCGCTGGGTCGCCAAAACCCCCCCTTTCTAAATTCCTGGCTACGCTGCTGGGTTAAGCTGTATGAAAAAGTCGGTGTAACAATGTGTAGTTGTGTACACATCGTAAATATAATGCAGAATTAAAAAACGTACAGCACCTGAAAATCCTTTTAGCATGTGGAGTAGCAACAGATATAAAATAGTGCTACCATGGCTTCCGGCATTGTGTGTATTGTCCAATGTGAGTTTTTTGTTTGGCAGCTGTTAGCTCAGTGGTTACTCTCAAGTCTCAGGGTTTGCGCTTGAGCAACGCATTTTCAGGATTGCTCTTTATTCAGCGGCACCTAGTGAATGGAATAATTCCCCGGCAACAACACTTCAACGATCAACAATCGGAAAACTTCACTCTGCCAATCTCGGTAACCGGCCTTGCGTCAAGAACCTCTGCAAGTATGCGAAACTACCCGGAATAACCTACCAGGGCTTTGTCAGTCCGAGGGTAAAGATTCAAAATCAACCAACCAGCCGATTCTCTGTGTGCAAGCAACTGCCCGTTTGTACAGTATGTCGTTACACACACTGTTTCCTTCTTGCAACAAACATGCTTGTGTCATATCTGCTGGAACAAAATGCCAGCAGTGACAGTTTCTGCAGTACATTGAAACAGTACCATTAAAAACCATCTCAGCATTGTTGTGTAATTGACAGACGGCTTGGCAAACAAGCAACTGCATTTGCATTCTATCTGTAAATGCGCTCATGCGTGCTCGAGAAGCAATAAAATTGTAACTATTTGTTCGAATAGTTTGTATCACTGTCATTTTCTTTGGTATGAAAGCTTCCTTAATGACAACTTCTATCATGAGAAAGTTATAGATGCATTTCATATTCTGCGAAATGTTATTTTTGTCGTACGCATTAACGTCACCACAGTCAGACTCTATGTATAACGTCAGCTGCCCTTGTGTAATCGGTTACGTCATTACCGCTGCGCAACTTTCAAATAACAGACGACGACAATTACTTAGCAGCCGCCTTATCGAGCGTGCTGCTACTATTGTTTAAGATAGCAATTGCATGCACTTTATTCATCTATCTAGAAATTGTTATAGATTGAGTTTCGCTTTTATCTAGAAATTGTTAGTTATCGCAACTGCTACGAAAAACCCAGAGGTTGATATCAGAGTCAAGTATTTTTACCTCTAGTCACGTGTAGCCTTATGCTGTTTCCATTTGCAAAAAAAATAGTTTATTTCAACAAGCTAAAGACAAAGCACAGTTTGAGTGGATTTAATTTTTCGCTTTGACCGATATTTAAGTTGTTGATCAGTTCATAATGGAGGTTTTATATTTAGCTTTCTACAAAAACCGTGTGAATTGGCCTTGGGCTACGCACAGATGATTGGGTTAAGTTTAACATTGTGTGAAAAGCTGCTATTGTGGTCAATTTAAATTATTTACGCATACACTGAAAAATAAAACAGTAGTAATTTCTCGTAATCACAAAATGTTCATCAGTATGATACTTGGTTGGCATTTATTTTCACTTAGCGCTTAACGAACGATATTACACTTTCACATTCAGCAGTTTACTTTCGCTTTGTCAGAAATACTGCACATTACAACAGATCCATTAAATATCGATTATTTAGGGTTATAATGCTGAGCACTTCCTGTCAATGATTTCACGGTACTTTTTCATATATACAATCGCTTTGTTGTACTTCAGCTGTGGATTACGATAGACGACGAGTCAGTCTACTATCTATTCAGTAAATCATCTCCTTTTCATCATTTGCGTCAAGGTAAAAGGACCTGATTTGATGGCAGGGCAAAAGTAAAGAATCACAGTAAAGATAGCGGCTGATGGCTAAGTCACTTCGCACGAGATCAAGAACTCGTTATCAAAATGTAGCTACTGCATTGGCAAAATGCCAGACAGAGAAATGCAATCGGGCATATCCACCAAATTCGAAAAAACCCTTAAGTGTTAAACTTATCCTACATAACCTTCATTCTTTTGTCACTATTTTTGGTCAGCTTTCACCAAAGCAAGAAGTAGCACAATTACCATCTCACCTACTGTTGTATTCTCTGCTACCTAAAAAGGTGATCTGTTGTGTTGCTTGAAAACGTTAACCTATGTAGAAATGTCAGCATCGGTTAACACTCACTAAGCAGATTACTGTTCAAAAATGTTTCTTTTTTGAGTATGTTATGCTCTGTTTATTTCTTGTTCCACCAGCAGCCTTAAGTTCAAACCATAGCGATCTACACAATTATACAGGTCTTGACAACGTGCCAACTGAAGGCGAATATAATTTTGATTTTGAAATCTAAGGTAAATTTACTTTATATTTCTTTCAAATCAGGCCTTAAAACTCGTGTTTTTTTCCGGCAGCCATCGTGGCCTACCGAGAGCTCCTTCTCGGCGGCCAAATCTGCGTGCTTGGAGGCCAAAATACAATAACGATAGCACAAGTAAATAGCATTAAACTAGCAACAATGTTAAAATGATCACTTAGCGTTGTTGAAGTCTGGGCGACGTCCTGCAATAGAATCGTTGTACCACGCATTAAATGCTTTATCGGGATTGTAATCCGGTACTGCGGGACCATCTAACGACCCTAAATTGATTTAACTGCTCGCAGCTCAGTAAATTGTTTCAACTGCATACCGCCTTTCATAAAACCTGACCATTTATTCCGTTATGATGTCACCATTGAGGGTGTGAAGTCACTAACCCACAGCGTTCTCAACTATGAAGACATGTGTTTTACCAATGGTTTTACTCACGGATGTCAACTAACCTAGTTCTCCTTTTTAACAACGATTCAATGTCCGACAACATTGAATCGATATAAAAACGACAATATTGCCAGCTGATGTAAATTAGCACTTCGGATTAACACTTCGTTAAAATAAACATCGGGAATTGCAAACAAGACTTACAGCGCTGGTGATCGCAGCTGGATATATTCAATACAACAGTAGTGACTATGATGCGCTGGCCTAATTCTGCGTCACTCTTTGATACTACATATTTTCGACATTTAATCCACGATCATTCTAATGCGAAATTAAATAATTGGCTAGAAGAAACCGGCGGCCAAACTTGGCCGACCGAGGAGGTAGCACCGGCGGTCATTCAAGCACTACTTAGCGGCCATGGCCGCCGGCTGCTTTAAGGCTTGCAAATGATAGTTTTGAGAATCTAAATGGTCAAAGGGTGATTTCTGAGTCTCAAAACACTGCAAAACTTTTAATATTATGTTTAAAAAATGACAAATTTTCCCATTTACCAGTATTGCCAGACGCTTTTTGGATTTTCAGCACAAGTGACTAAATCTACTCTGTTATTTGAATGGCAACAATAGCACAGAAGTAACTCAAAATATACACAAGACTATATTTATCAATAAATGCTCAAACTATCAACTTATACTAGCGATTTTAGCTACTAACAGATCGGCCTTCAGTCAAATTTTAAGCTGCACTTTGTCATGGCCTGTGTATAAAAGTCGCCATGGTTAAACCAATTAACACTCACGTAAAATAATGGCATGTGGAGGTAGACTTATGTTTGCATATTTAGTCACATTACGGTATGCACATATCGTACAATTCTGCTGTTATTTTTTTAAACACTCCATAAGTCCATATAGTATTGATAGGCAATTGGAAAGGCAGTTACAGACCTAGCGGTGCAGAAGGGCTTTGGTTAGACTCTGAGTTCACGGTAAAAAGTTGCTCTAACCCTTAGAGGAACACCTCCAATTTTGTGAAGGGGTTTGACAGTGGCGTTGTATTACTTTTCCAATGTGTACTCCTCTTTCTGTGATATCTTTGTTTAAATCAAATTTCTTTATCATTGAAACGTATTTCATTTAGAAATTTTCATTACATAATTTCTTAACCATTCCATGACGGAAACAAACCTATAACAAAGCAAAATGTGACAAAGACCACGGTGACTCATTCAGTAATTTCCTTTGTATTGGAATGCTTCCGCGTTATTTCGACATGTTTATAATTCTTGGCCACGTTGGTATGTAATCCTATAGTACAGTTTCTTTACTGGTATGACAAGCGTGATTCAGATGTGATGAACGAACATCTAAAAATATCCATGAATTGCCATGAAAGAGTCCTCAAACAAAAGTCGTCATTTAATTGCGGGCTCATTGTTGGTCGTGCTGTATTTACCCATGAAAAAAATAACTGAAAACTTGTGTGATCTGACTGAATAAAGAGCGGCCAGGTTTTAGCAGATGATGTTGTCTTGGTTTTCGAGTTCAGTTGCTAAACACTAATTCGCTAATCATTGAATAACTTGCCAATAACCTTTTTCGCTATTCAGTGCCTTATAAAATCAATTGACACTATGGCAAAATAAACAACAAAGCACGGTACTTTTATTTCGTAACATCTAAAATGATCGTCTCTGCACTGGCAGTTTGAATGCAGCCATTCTCCAAAAAGTGAGCAGGACAACATATGCAACTGCGATAAACACAACAATTGCCATTCAATTTCGCCTACGTACACATGGTTTACAACCTTTGCTTGTTGAAATTTCAAATCAGTGTGTTTCGTTTTTATTTTTTCTTATTAACACTCAGACTCGTGCAATGACGTAACGTTACAGTCGTTACTTTAGATTTTAAAACGACACTCATTTCGCGTTTTAAAACGCGTCACACTCTTCAGGTTTTATCGCAACGAGATACGTTCAAGTGTCTCAAAGTGGTTGAGAATACGATTTCTGCATTACTATTTTAAGCAATTGAGCATTTCAAGTTGTCCTTCATACAATTACGCATAACATGACGCGTTGTTGTATTCGATTTGAAAAAATAAAGCCTAATTTGTGAGACAGAAGCAGAAATCCATTTAAGCAGACGTTTAAACTTTGGATGGCAAATGTAGGTGATATCAACACCTGGTACGGTACTGCCCTTTCTGGCAGCTTCAAATACTGTACTAGTGTTACCTTCTTATAATAATAATGAATGCGGCGGCTATATGCATTGTGTGTGTTTTGAGTTCTACTCGGCGTGTATTGCTAAAGAACAAATGTGCGATTTATGGCTTTTGTATAGTGGTTATCTTTGGCTTTGCTGGTAAAACTTCTCACACAGTGACGTTAGACCCCTCCCTCCCGACCAACCTTCTATGCAGAGCAGCAGAAATACTATACAACTCAATTGACTTTGCCTCTTTAAAATGGCCTGATTTAGTAAAACTACCACTTACCACTTGTATTTCTTACCATCCCTTTTCAAAGACAAACTTACTGAAGCCAGCAGCTTTTTGATGAGGTGGTTACTTAAACAATCACACACCCGGTAGTTTGGGCTTTATAAATCTATGTCACAGTAATTGTAATCATTGCTTACCAGAAAATGTTGAAACCTACCAGAGCACTTAACAAACGCTTTTGTAAATCAGGTGTTGTTTTATACTAATTTGATGGTTCAAAAGAGAAATTGATACGATTGTTTCGCTTGTTGGAGAGGCTCATATCGTTCTTGTCTTCAAAAACAATTCACATCAGTTGATGCCAATTGCCAACTATTATCCTGGCGTAAGAGTGACTTATATCTGTTTTGAAAAAAAAACTATGTTTGTAAATGTTATCTATAACATGAATTTCAATTGTTAGATGCTATAAATATTCCACTTAGTTTCGGTGTAGGCATGCTATAAAGTGTAGATGGTTTTCCTATCCAATTTGTCTATTTTAGAATTCTTCTGTTTTTATACTGTCTGAATCGTGGTTATATTTACAAAACGTTCGGCATGAACGGATTAGAATGGCTGCGCAAGCTGGTGCTGCGACGAAAGCGATATATTTAGTCTTGGATACTCCCATTTATGTAATTGGTTATGACGCCCATAAGGGGTATCTTAAACGGCTCCCTTAAAAGTAACCTTTATATCGGGTGGTCTTTTGCTCTTGATATGAATACTGATGACTGATGAGTTAACAGTTTCGTCATCGCGTTCTTTCTGGTAGGCGCTGCTAGATGTGAAACAGACAAACGGCGTTAAACGCTTTTTTGCCATCCAGCACTTATTACGTATTAAGGAAATGAAATTTAAAAACTTCTTCAAGTTATTGTGTGGTGGTATGTGTTTTCAGCAGCGATATAATCTAACTGAACGATTCTAGTTAACAGAAATTGTTATTTGTATATCGTAATACCTCATTGGACATCGAAATGCTGTAAAATTGACATCTTGCGAATCGGATGATTGGAATTTCCATGAACCAATTTGTCAATGTGATCACAAATCAAATTCTACTTGACTTGCATGGAGATTTTTGCAAAAACTAAATGGAAGTGTAGGCTACGAAGTGAGCTAACAGCGAGTTAACTTCTTGAAATAAGATTATTATTTGTTCGGTTGATGTATGTCGCTCAGCTTATCGAACTGCGTGACGTTGTTTTTTGGTCGAATACCAAATTGACAATGCCCCTCGGTTTTGTTCGTCTTTTTCTGAATATAAAAATTAGCTGACCTCAATTAAAATAGCACATTATTTCAATTGCCGACCAGACTCTTACTTCTGAATTTATGTAAGGCTAAATCGTGCATGGTAGCAGTCATTAGTAAAATCACCCACGTGCCGTTTTGGTCCATTGGTTTTTGTACTTTTCCACTGCAAACTGGTAATGCATGTACGGCGCGCTCTTTTCGCTTCTAGAGATTATGCAATTCGAAGCGATTACTGGGAAAAGCTTAACCCGATTACAACGTTCCAGTCGCTAATCTATTCCATGACTGATTAATAGCTATTTTTTGTGAACACAATTAGTACTACTTACCAGCCATCCAGCATATTTGACAATGCGTTTGGCCGTGCCCATTATTGCTCTTCTGAACCCATCCCTATATAACGCTACACAAGATGAGACGATTTCCAAGAGGGGCAAAAATGGTCGTACCGGTCACATTGTTTATGCTAGTGCCATAAAAGTACAGTATTATCAAAGAGAGGGATAAGGTTTTACACTCAGCTTGCATGGAAAGAAGGGGCCTTTGCATGTGTCTTCTGGCTCTCTATTATGCTCTTGCCATCACTACCTAGAGTAGTGAAGTACTATCGCTGAAATTTGAACGATCTGGGATACGTAACTTGCTAAATTGTGTAGTAGTCATCAAGATAAACTGACATGCTGCACTCGACATTGTCGAGCTAATACCGTTTAGTCGCTATTTATACTTGAATATGAGTGCCATTTAGTTTTGTAATTGGTCTTTCGCAACGTATTACCCAGCAAGCAAATCAGTTATTTCTTGCATTGACGTCTGCAGACGTTGTATTTGAAGCAACGTAAAGATGCATGGTTTGCGCGGTACTATAAGCACGCTGTGCAACTGCAAGCAGACCAAACCGCATTTAGCTCAATGGAACGCGTCTGGCGTTAGTTTGGTTGATGTTGTTGCTTTTCAATAATTCACTGGCGTGCGTCATTGCGGTTTTCAAGCAAAAACCGCAAGGCTTTTCACTTCTTGTTAAGTCTCACACTGTAACTTCGCTAATCTTTGTGGAGATGCAATGCTGCAAAATTCTGAGTGAGGCATACGGCAACTTATATTAAACACCCATATAGTAGAGTCTAGACTAAGGTCTGTTGTGTAGAATTTTCGAAAACTGCTACCTAACCATAGTTTTAAAAATATATTTTTACTCACGTACATTCATGGCATTCTGTTTTGTTTTGCAGAAGAGCTTCATGATTTAAAACACTGCTTTTCAATGCCGTGCGAACTGCAAAATTCTACCCCTGGTAACACTGACGATGATGCCTCTCAAAAAGACCAAGCTCATTCACCGATGGATCAGAATATGGCGGCATTACTCAAATCAAAGAATTTCCCTTTGAATCCGTCAATTCAACAACAGGTGTCCAGGACATCATTGTCTCATCCGTGTCTGTCTGACCGGACCAGCGTTAGTGTGACCTGCATACTTCCTCACCTATTTTTGGGTTCGCAAAAGGATGTTGCAAACAAGGTAATTTTTTCTGGTTGAGTGTCATACATGTTTTTACAACAAATGTTAAGATTGTCCGTAAGTGTTTATCGTTTCCACACGTCGTTGTTCTCTACTATAACGTTGACATTCACATAGACTGTATTTTGTGCTAAACCGGTTTTTAAAGTGCAGTTTTACTGTCCGTCTATTTAACTACACCAACTCTGCACATTTTTTCTAATGTGTCAAAGCACAGAAAATTATTACTTGGTTATGCAATCCAGTTAAAGAAATGACCGCTTAACCTTACAAACATCGATATTTGTTCAATTCCTAAAGTCGTAGGATTGCAGAAAGCAAATTGTCTTTCTATAATAATCCATCCTTGCACGCAAAATTGAAAACTGTTTATTTTACTTTTGCTTTGTCGTGCTTGTTCAAATAGGAGATGCTGAGCGAAAATGACATCACCAATGTTCTCAACGTTAGCTGTAATTGTGCCAGACCCGAACACTTAGATGATCGCCACTTTCATCGCATCGCCGTACGAGATAATTATCAAGAAGAAATCACACCACACCTTGACGAAGCCGTGAATTTTATAGGTAAAAACGTTAAATAGTGGATTCATTCTTCAACTGTACAAAGGTACTATTGTGTGAACACGTAACTGAGGCATTTTCACCGTTTCTGTCACTAAAAGTTTCTCAGTCAGCAAACCACTTATTTTTTTATTCAACGCCTGTAGAAAAAAGGCAAAAATATAAAAATGGGTTGGTTTGCTGGTTGGAACAAATGGTGATGATGCATGAAAATTGTCTCCAGAGTCATGCTCCCGAGTCTTCATTCTGAAGGTCACTGGAGTACATTTGGCAAATGCAGTTTTCATGTCAGAAAATGAGAATTAATCCTTGTGATGACATCTCTTGGCAATATGATTTCCAATATGTATCGATTTGCTCGCAGAAACGGCAAGGAAAAGAAATGAACGTGTTTTGGTACATTGCCTCGCTGGCGTATCGCGCTCTGCCACTGTGGCAATAGCTTACGTCATGTATTATCTTAACTTAAGCTTCGATGACGCATATAGGTGAGTAAATATGTTTTGTTTAAATTGCTGGCATGATTGTGGTAAGGCTTAGCTTTGTCTTCATTAACAAGCCTCTAGGTTACCAGACACGTTGTTGTAAATCAGTATTGAGTCGTCGACCGTTAGCTCAATTTACGGCTACGTCATCAGAATGATTATGAGGTTTTTTTTAAAAACCAACAACGATGTAATTGAGTTTGTAATACATCATTTGCAACAACTGCAAAAATAATTAAGTTTTGAAACATAGGCTGCTAAAGGAGCACTTAATACCTTTTTTTCCTATTAGTGATCTGCTTGGGTTTGGGGCAAACCTGCTAGACTTGTGGTCTTGTTTGATAAATCTGACATTGGGGCAAATTATTCGTGTAAGGTTAAGAACCCCTGTTCTAATGTGAACCATAATGACACGGAAATGAAATTTTTACCAGTTGCAGACGTTGATTCAATGTAAAAACGACACTTTTTTCTATCTGGTGAATTGAAGTGACGTACCATAAATAAATGACCAGATCAATTAAATATTGATGAACCTTGTTCAGAAGATATATTGTGACAATAAAAGGGAAATACAAATGCATTCCACGCTTCTCCAAACAATTTCTCCAGGTTGATGCCATTGCATCATTATTAGCATCAGATGCTGGCTGGACAAATTGCATGAGTACAAAACCATAAATTAGGAAATAATGCTTGTGAAATAGTGTTCGTTCATAAAATTGCATTTGTCTCCTTTTCAAACCATCTCTTGACAGAAAAAAATTCACAAAACGCCTGAAGGCACATTTTATTGTGTGACGTGTTGGTTTGAAAAAAAAAAGATGGCGTTCTCTGCTCTCGTAAAATTCCCCACTGTAAAAATCGTTACATCAATTGTTTGTAAAAATACGTTGAATGACCTTGCATTAGCGTATTTTCCCAGTTAGCCAATTAACCTTTTTTACATTGATTTAACGTCTGCTCAATGTGAAAAAAGATTAATTTGTTTTAAAAACTGAAATAGTTTGACTTGATGACGAGGCTGTCGTTTAGGATAAAGTCACTTTGGAATGGTTGGAATGCAAAGAACGCCTGTCATTTTATTTTAAAAACTTTACCATTACGTAAGCTTTAAGTTTAAATGCACACAGTGGTCCACAAAGAACGTATAATTATTTAATGAGCAAATCAATGTGGCATGGACAGATTAGCCAGCAATCAATGCTCTGACGTAGACGCAGAAATCGATTCTGCATTAAAGAAATTTGAGCACTAAAACAGTAAAACACGTAAATTTTTAATTGCTTAAACGCCATCTTACGTACCTTGTTTTATTACAATAAATATAACAAGTGATGTTTTAATACGGTTTCATGAAGAAAACAAGTGATTTGGGCTGGTTAAAACAACAACATTTTTTAAATAACAACAGCAGAAGCTGAAACAACAACAAACCTGGGTTTCGTTTTCAACATCTTGTGGTAGCCTAGCCATAGCCTGTAGTCACTTGAAGAACATTATAAATTTTGTGAAACTATCATCAACGATTAACGTTTTACGCGATAAACGTACATTTTCGATGAAACACCATCCAAAGACAATTTATTCGGTCTTGCAGTGTTAGTCAATTCATGACTAAAGAATGTACTGAAGATTTTTCACGAAGTAGGCTATCATCACACTATAGCACTTGTGGGGAACAATTGCTTACATGACAATTAAATTTACGCAAAAGGTCAAAAATTTGTATTTGAATGCTCCCGTCTGTGTGCATGCTGGCAATGCGAGTGGCATCCGTCGTGGTATTTGAGAAATAAATTTCATCAGATGTCTTTTGAGTTTGTGTCGTGTCGACTGAAACTAATGAGCTTTCTGTTAATGCAGGTTCGTGAAAGACAAACGGCCAACCATCTCACCAAACTTCAATTTTGTCGGCCAACTATTAGAATTTGAAAAGAACCTTCGCGTACGAAATTCTATCAACAAACCTCCCGCTAACGGCCTTCCTAATGAAGACACATCGGACTTTCCGATTCCTGGCGTTTGTGTTCACCGAAAAGAAAATACGAAAATTTTCATGGCTCCAATGATTGAAATTACAAAACCAATATCGCAACCAATCAAGTTTGAAACCGCGGTTCTGATAAAGCCTTGCATTGTCACCCCAAGCGCGTGTGACAATTCCGCCTCCACTTCATCGTCATCATCGTTCTGTCGGCGGCGTAAAGGACCAGCGTTAGAGCGACTTTCGTTTTCAAGAGACGCTTCATCAACAGGCGCACTTCGTGAATCTAACGATATCCAAAAAAGAAGTCATCCTGATGTTGCAACCCAAGGAGGAGCAGGAGTAGTTTTAGATCTCCATGTGTCTGCACCCCATCCAGAACCATATTGCCGGAGGTTAGGCAGTGATGGCGTGGAAGATGATCGTGAAGACGACGAAGCCGATCATCGGTTTAATCCGACGATGTTCGGTCATAAATCAAATAGTTTTCCACGATATAGATCTGGTTTATCAGAAGAACTTATTGGATGTAGAACTCTTCCAGCAGATAAGCTCTCCTTAAGTTTTCGCTCCTCAACTGCACCCAACACACCATCCACGGTGTGTTTGGAAAGCAACATAAGCTCTTTTAGGTCCCCAAGTTCTGCTGGTCTTGACTCTTGTGAGCGACCGTTTCCTAATGACACTGAAATGACTTCTGTAGACGACGACACATTTCCACCGTCGCCAGAACGATCACGTCACCACACCGATAATGCTAGTGCGTTGTTAGTAGCTGTACCTCGAATCGCTGCCGACGCTTGCTGCTCATCGTTGAGGTCACCACTGCATGACAAATTTGTATCGCGAAAAACGAGAAGTCCTAAAGTTCTCAAAAAGTCGTTTAACCTCAACTTACGGCCGTCATATGGCTATCAAGCCTTCCGAAGTACAAAGCAGGTCAATCTTCAAGGACCAATCCCGTACCAAAATCGAAGCCAGGACGCAGTGTCCATACGCCACGAGGTGTTGGGGAAAGTTGCAGGAAAAACACAATGTGAGAGTCCAAGCACGGACGGAATATCCTCTTTGACTTTGTATTCCCCAGGAGTTGTGAATAACGACCCATTAGAAATTGCAGAGAAAAACTGTCTTCAAGTCAGAGACAAAAGCAGCATAAGAGAAGGTCCAGTGGCTTCATCTTCAAATGTTACCGTGGTAACGCAAGATATATCTTACGAAAGAAGAGACAAACATAACATGGGGGCCGTTTCAACTTCGAAAGTGGGCACAAAAGAACCTTTCAAACTTATATCTAGCGCTGATCTCAAACCAAAGTGGCGACACCGATCAAAAGAAAACAAGTCCAGTTCATCCGGAAGTAGCCCACCTTCGTCTCCCACCGTTTTAAATCATCACAATAATCTCGAGATATTAAGCTGTTTTTAGATACTTCTCGTCGTATCACGATAAGTTACCTGCCTGCTTCTGGTAGCAAGTTTTATGTTATTAGCCAGCGGTAATTAGGTTACTTTCAATCAATAATCTTGCCCTTTTGGTCCTCAAAGAAACAAGTTATTTTGGTGTTTCACTCGCCATTGCACCTACAGTGAGATATATCACGGTGCAAATAACAGCGGGGTAAATTGACACTACGGTTCGTTTGAGCATGATTCAGTTTATAAAAGAAACTTGAGTTCACTAATAATTGTACTTCCACTGCATATATTTCACAAAATTGTCGCAGCTCATCTATGCAACGGTTCAATCTGGTGCTAAAATTCGCTCCGCTTCTCGGAGTATTTCTTTCGCACTTTTCCTTCGCTTTGGGAGCATCCATTATTTTCCCATCTTGTTTGACGCGAAAGCTTTTGATTAAAGCTTAATTTTTTTTCCAGTGTTGTGCTACTTCGTGTCTGTTGACATCTTCTAAGGACACCTATTGACTCGTGCAATTCAAATTTTTTGTTTTATCTGCGTAAAATATGATACTCTACGAACTACGTTGTTGTCATTGTTTACAAAATGACGTTTGTTTTTGTTATTACCAGAGTTTTGTTGTTATGACGTATGAAAGTGAAACGTTTTGTTTCAGCGTGAAATTCGCCAAACTTAACAGTGAGCACTTATACTCAGAATACCAGCTTTTTTGTCTCATAACACCGTCTTGAGGTGAAATCGTTGTAATAAACTATTGCATGTTTTTATTTTTACGTGTAACAGATTTGCGCAAGCCAAAACACTTTTTTTTATTAAGCTTTGAAACGAAACTTTTATTTTACTAATTTTCTCATTTTTTACATTAATATTAGGCTATTTTTTTTTGCAGTAGTTTTATGTTTTGCCCAAGCATATGTTTATCCATGAGAGTACGATTTAGAACCTACCTATATGCCCGGGGAAATCTGTACAAAATACAATACAAAATTCACTACGAAGGAAGTTATATTTGGACAGGTCCTGTGAGGATTTCAGCAGATATATTGTTCGCAAACCATAGCCCAGTTAGCAAAAATTGTCGTTGAAACAATATAAGAAGGGAAACTCTTGTCAGCTGGATGAGCTAGGAAGTGGTGGCTAGCCTATCTGTTTAATTGCGATAATTTTAAAATAATTTCGCAAATGTCAGTTTCTCAACACTGACTGTCTAATAATAATGAAAGATTTTTGGAAGCAACGTTTTCGGAGAATAAACGGCCTCTATCAAGCACCTTCCGAAAGAAATAAACATCATCAAAATTCTAAAAGTTGCGCGAGCTGTAATTACTCTTATTTCTATTGTAGCTATTTTCTTCCCTCTGCATATCTGAACCCTCGTAATCAGTGTGAGTTGGTATATTGTTTGAGTTTAACCTTAAACGAGATAGCAAACACTTCGTATTTCTGTACTTTAAACTGTAAGCATCAAAATGCCAAACCAATTAAGGTGCTCGCATGGGGGTTGTTAAAAACAAAATATTTGGTTTCGGCACAGAATTATGTGTCTTGACTTTCGAAAGAAAGGTAATTTCCTTTAATAACGATTTATCGTTTATTGAGAAGTAGCCTATTCAACACAAAAATAGATGAAAAAATTTCGTTTCCATAATAAATGTGTTTTAAGTTTTTTTTAACTTAATTTGATCGATTTGCTTGGATGAGAAATCGATTCGAAGACCCTTAACAAATTTTACCTATCTTGAGATAAAAATTAGGGACTGTAGGAATAATAAAAATGTTGATGGATTTTGCTTTTCCACGCTTCACTTTTGTAATAGAGATAGAAAATATTGATGTTATATTGTGCATGTAGAAAGCCACATTTTCACGCGGATTGAAGCTTGCAAACATTTCATAGCGCTCCAACTCAAGCAATCTGAAACTAATGTCTTGTCCGAGTCAAGATAATAAAAAATCGATGAACATCACAACAGATGAACAAAATGTGGCTTTGACAGATAGTACAATCATGAACCAGCCAGGGCCAGCTTTTTGTCAATCAGGGGTGGCCAAATTTGTCAGAGCGAGGGCTAAAAACGTTTTAAAATTTGACAAAAACTTGAGAAGTGGAACCCTACTTCTGTTACAAACGCGCCAAAATCTTTGACTGAACAGGCAGACTACGCTGTGCGCGTCCACGACAAAACGTCATACACGTACAATCATTGAGTTTCCACCTCTATCTTTTCCGCGATCAATGCGTAGTGCTGTCTTCAGTAGGCTACTTTGTTGTTTTGATGAAGTGTTGATCTACTAGAAGTAATTTTTTTTGAAATTTTGTAGCAGTATTTTTACTTTTTTATTTCAAATACGCTGGAAAAATTAAAGATGGGTGAGCGTAACGCTTTTGTTCATCAAACCCGACAGTCTATAAAACGGGTATGCGTATGACATTTAGGCGACTGCCAGCCTATATAACGCAAGATAAACACAGCACACTGTGCGTAATGCGATATTCAGATAACCTCTTAAAAGCGTTTATTTTCTACCCTTATAAGTTCTGTCATCCAGCGAAGTTGCTAAACCGTTCAGGCCACAGGTGTAGAAAAAAGTTATTTTTGGGGGGTGGGAGAAAAATGCTGGGCAAATGTAATAAATGTGCCCAAAAATTTTTTTCAATACAACATTCTCTACCTCAAAGCATGTCACCATTTTTGTGCTAGTACAGTCGGTCTTGACTGCTGATTTTGATAAACATTAAAAATGGAGGATTACACACCAGGATGTGACCTAAGAAAGTCACAATGTCGATGCAGGACTACAGTTCAGTTTATTTTTATTTCTGACCATCACAACGAAAAAACAATGTATGACAAACATAGTAGGCTAGAGGTCTAGAAAAAGGTAGAAGCGACAAAACGCGGACGTTATAACGTGCATGATGCCAAAGCAGGACAATCAGTTTAAAATATGGCACGGTCGCAACACCTCTATAGGCTAAGTGTTCGAGCTTCATCAACACCATCAGGACATCATCATCTACCAGCTCATCCATTCCATCACCTACCAGAACAAGAAACAATAACTTAAACTGGATAACAAACCTCAATCGTCTTAGGCTAACTGTGTGATGTGCAGTCTGACCAAAGAAAGAGCTCAACACCTGCTCTCCTGGGCCACATCGAAACGGGCTTTGGCCTGAGGATGGGTTTCTTTTATGTCCGGTTTTCTTTCTCCATCCTATTATTATGACTGCTCATCCACATCAATATTGGAACTGGCCAATTTAATCCACAACACTTTTCATTAGGCTGTCATTCATTACTACATGTGTGCTTCTCTCTGTTTTTGCTATTTGTTTTTTGAGTTTTGTGGCCGTGCTAACTACTGATATAGGCTAGGCTATAGCTAGGGATTGTAGATCATAGGGATGCGAAACTCCATCCGCTTTTGGCTTATCCGCAACACTAGAAGGGTTACGTTTTTTTGTAATTTACAAAATATTTTACTTTTTATGGGTTATATAAGAAGAGTGAAGTTGGTTTTAAAGTAATTTAAGGTTTTTAGTTGAAAGCAAGCCAGCAGTAAAGCGTAAAAAAATTGGCAATTGACCCTTCTAATGTTGAAGGAACAACGGAGTTGCGCGTCCCGTAATGTACCGTCCCTACTATAACCTACTACATAATTTTTCATTCAGGCACGTTTTAAACCTTTCAAGGTTTTGCCACCTTTTCCCGTTCATTAACGTGCTGGTAGGTCTATATCGATTTTTGTAGTTAGGGCCTAGTATCTTTTTCGTCCCGGACGCGTTAATGACGAAAAATGAAATGATTGATTGATGAAGTAACAATCCATAATAAAAAAACACGCTTATTTCATATCTGTCTCGGTTTATCATTGAAACCCAAAAACACACTCACACACAAAAACATCAAACCTGTCACTTTTTATTTGCAGCTTCAATCCTGGATCGACTAAAGTTACATTTATCTTGCCATGGAACTATACATCTTACAAAGTGTGCAACTTATTCTAATATTGCTACTACTATACTAACTTATTTATATGCATGTGAAACTGTGAAAGACTAAATTTGCAAAACATAGTCAACATAGCTTACTTAAGAAGCAGAACCTAAATCAATACATCAAAGTTTCAAAAGATTTCTGTTATGTTGGGTGCTGTAGAGCAATGTTTTTCAACCTTTTTGAGCCACGAAACACTTTATGCATTAAAACAATCTTTCGGAGCATCAAACGAAATGTTATAATGATAAAATAGACAACACAACAAGGCTGCAGCAATATGTGTTCCATACTGCTCTGACTAACTGTGCTCAAATTTTGTTTACAACTTTGACTACTTTTTTTGCCTAAAATTTATACCATATGAGTTTCGAGGGTTACCATACACAAAACTAGGTTGAGTTCCATTTAATATTTAAAGTATAGAATTATAGTTACATATGCTTGATAAAATGCTTTTTTTTTATTTCAAAACTTTTCAAACACTTGAAAAAATATTTTAAGCAAAGGGAACGTTCAAATATTACGTAACGCTTTTTTTCCGAATTTTTGACCCCCCCCCCTCCCCCATGTAACGCCAACGTAACGCTTTTTTCAATCCCCCCTCCCCCATGTAACGCTTTTTCACTACGAATTCAGCACAAAAAACTACCATTCCGTACTCGAAAGCGTTACGTAACGTTTTGCTTGAACCCCCTTCCCCCCGATGTGACGCTAACGTAACGCTTTGCATAAACCCCCCCTCCCCCTCGAAGGCGTTACGTAATATTTGAACGTTCCCAAAGGCTATAAGTAGGCCTTCATGTTAATCTGCAATCGGCTACAGCCTTCAGTTTTGAAGGCTTGTGGACGGTGTCCAGGCCATCCACGCTTATAATGAAATGGCACGTCGTTCCAACAGCCTTTAACTGCAGTAAAATAAAATACAACAACAGTAACTAAGCGCCATGTTTTAAACTGATTATCCTGCTTTGGTATCAAGCAAGTGATAACAACCGCGTTTTGTCGCTTCTACCTTTTTCTAGACCTTCACTATGTTGGGCATGTATTGTTTTTCTTTGTGATGGTCAGAAATAAAAACAAACTGAACACTTCTCCGATGTAAAAACTGACCACATTCAACAAAATCGAAAACTTGTACTTTAATTGCATGGCGATACACAACAAAGCTTAATCTCTGACAACAATATGTAATAAAATATTTCTACAAAATATACAGTATATTAAGAGCTAACCATGCGGGTTTGCATAAATACAGAAAAAATTGTCCCAGTTTTAGCTTTGAAAGGAAGTTAGGTGATCACAAATGAACAAAGTGATATTGCCCATATGAACATAAACGAGAACAAGCGCGTCCGGAAAAGAATATTGTACACCAGCCAGCAAATCAGCATTTTTCGCATAAGTTTATCGTTTGTAAACGGTGGACTGATGAAAACAACAATATGCTGCATAAAAGAAGAAAATACTGGTTGTAAAGTTTTACATATCGTAAGGGGTTCACACAACTTGAAGATGTCGAAAAAATCTAGTGGCATTCAAATAAAATTGATCAGGTCAGCGCCTTGCCGAACTCTTCCATCCTGGCGCCCTCTCAAATCCATTCTTGCCCATTTGAAAGTCGCGAAATGTCATCTCGATCTCTTCTTGCGTGTTCATCACAAACGGACCTGAAAATAGCAGTTGGCTCACGTTGCTGCAATACGGCCGCCCATTGTGTGGGCAGACGTAAGTCATGCATTAAGTAGTACAATTGTACAAACTTCGTATTTTCAAAACTTGACTGTACTGTATGAACCATTAGCAGAAAGTGAATTTCTTCCTGGCAATCAGCATTGGTCTGAGCATACTCACCAGAACAGTGAGCATCGTGATTCGCTAATCATATCGGTGTAGCCTTCATGCTAGCAAATCCGATTATCGAATAGCAAATATTCACATTGTACTGCACTTAACTACCATTCAACAAACAACTACAGAACAAAGAAAATGGAGAAACTCGTGTACAGTTTTCACTTATGTCTGGTACCGTCTAGAATAACATTCGCGCTTAACGTTTCCCCTCACCGTGCTGAACTATCGGCTCTCGAATCGGTTCACCAGCGACGAGGACAAACCGACAAGTTGCGTTTGATTTGTTCTCCGCAACCACCGAGTCACCGTCACCGAAGACAACGACGTGATGAGCTGACACCTGGAAGGTTCGAGAAGGAATTTAAATTTGCTACAGGAAAGATCGTTGTTAATTTCCTACATTATGACAACACGAGATCGAAAGAAACAGAACAAGGCATCGATTTTACAGGAATGATTGTTATGGTCATCACGTCAGCTGCTTTCTTGATGATGTGAAGATTTCGAATAAGTAACAGCCCACTTTCGTATCCACTTCTAGCATACTTGCAAGAGGACAATACAATGGTCAAGGCAACGGATGGTCATCGACAAAGTTCTACACGATACAATGCCATTGCGCGATCCGCGATGCAAGGCTTGTCTTAAATGACGATGTACTGTAGCCTTTGACCGCTAATCGTTTAGCCCAACATTTATAGAGCTACCTCTGTGAAATTCAACAAGCGCAGTTCTCAAACGTTAGCCAAACCTGAAATTTGTGACACTTTGCCAATCGGGAGCTTGGTTAATTACATTTATTGCAACACGTATCAAAAACGATCCCGAATAATTAAAATGGTCGGGAGTGGCCAAGTGTGAATAACGTCGTTTAAAATACAAAAGTCTCTCTTCCATGCTCACCTCTTCCCCACCCAGACACGCTGTACCCTGCAATATGTACGCAAACGCGGTCCATCCCTCAGGAACGGGTTGTGTATGCTTTGAACCTTGTTCCAATGTGAAGTCCAAGAACATGGTTGGAGTTCGGGTGTAAACCTTTGACTGAAAAACAATTCGGTCGATATACAAAGTCAATGTGTTGCGCAACATTACAGAGATATCATTTTCAAGGAATATATGTTTGCCGCAGGCGCCTCCTATCTGCTAAATGTCTTCACGTAATTTTGCGTCATTGATTTGTGTTTTTTTTCTCTCTGAGACAACAAAGCGTCATGTGATTTTGCCTCTCCTCTGCCTTGCCGTTTCATTCTTATGCGTTTCTTTTTTCAATTTTTGTGTGAAGAACATCAGTCAGTTGGTTGTAACTTGAAAAGGGCTAACATGACTATGGCCGAAAACGTTTGTAATTTTTAGTTTATTTTCATGTTATTATGTTAAATGCCGTGTGGTCATTAGGTTTTATTTGTGTATGGTTAAAAAATCACCTATCTACCAAAATTGTATAGGCCTTGTCAAATGTCGCGGGTTCACGACAAATCGATCATTTTTTTCGTAATTTGATGCAGTTAGTGCACTACATTATGGAAAGCAAAAGATTAACTTTGTATTCGGTAAAAATTGAATGTTTCATATTTGCAACTCCACTACTGGGAGACCTTCAGGCAAGGTATGTAGTGTACCTTCACTTTTAACTATACTTTTTCAACCTGACATAAAGAGGGTCATTAGTGCAAAGGAGGCTCCAGTAATGACATTATTACAAAAAAAAGATCAAATTATTGCAACAGACTGTGAAAAAACTTACCTTCACGCCTAGAGATTCGCCAGATATCACGGACACTGTCACACCGTTTTTGCTTGGCTTTGGAATGTCTTTGCTGAGTAATTCCTACACAAAACAAGCATAATGCATGGAAGAATAAGCCGGTTTAGCGCTGAAAGAAAATATGAACATTTTATGATCCATTACCAACTCAAGACTCATGTTGCAGCCAACAGCATCTTAAGAAATTCTATCACAATAAACAGTTAAACACCCTGTGTAAATTAAGCTAAAAAGCAAAGTTGCAGTTTTTAAACCGTTTCGTTGCCTAACAACGTTGGAATGGTGTAAAAGAAGCAAACTTTGCTATCAAGGTACATATATTAACCTGGTAGGCAGGCTCGCACATTTTCTCATCCTTCTTCAAGTTAACCCACAATTGCAACGCCCAGCTCTCATCATCGCCATGTGGCATTTCCGAATGAAGAATTCCTCTCCCTATTACAATTCAACATTGTTTTGGATATCTTTGTACACCCTTGTGCAATGTGCATATTAATTGACTTAAACATGTTAAATAATAACAATATCATTTTCACAAAAATATAATCGTTTATTTGCATAACTTTTTATTATCTTTTCACATTTTAATACAAACTGTGACCACCTTTGTTTAATAACTGTAACTCCTTGTTTAATAATCCGTGAGACTGAGCGCTGACTGACACTAACAATTGTAATGATCTCTCTCTGTGACTTCACAGTATGCTTGAATAGTGTATGAATCTTCGTCCGTTTCCTAGGAGTGATGTCTATTGCCTTACAAAGCTTAATGATCAGGGCGAAGTAAACCAATGCATCTGACGTAATGCAGTGTGCTGTATAATGTGTAATCTCTTTAAAGTGCTCTTATTAAAGCCTATGAACTAACATGATTAAACAACAAGACTACCATAATAGAAGTCGGTTCAGGATTGAATGATACAGCAATATCTTCAAAAAAAGAGGAAAAAACAGTCCTGAGTCAATTACTATGGCTGTATACCAACTGATATTTGGTCACACATTTTTCCACTAATGCTTGATTAGCAAAAAAACTCGTTTAGGTATTATATTTATAAATCAAAGCGCACGAAAATACTGACAATGTCGTCTAATAATGACTCAGCAAGTATAAAACTGCAAGTCATAAAGCATCAGCAGAGGTTACAATTTTTAAAACTTTTAAAGATTTAAATTCTTTGTACGATAATTTTGTTGTCACGCATTCAGGCTAATTTTTTTAAACAAGTTCGTATATCGTTATATTACAACTTCGTATGTTATATATTGCATTGTTACAGTAAATTAAATTTATAATGGCACAAAGTAACTGACGTCACACAAGTCGAAGTACCAACAAGTTGATTTACAACCAAAAACTGTAACAAGTAACATTGGCAACAATTGCGCTAAACCAAAACTGAATAGAAAATCTCCATCGATCAGCAACACTTCAAGTGTATGGTAAGTAATGCCGTGTTTAAAACGATTATATATATCGGAGCTCAATCAAAAACATTCCATTTAAATTGCTGCGGCATATGGTAGACGTGAAATTCATTGATGTGAGCCTACAAGCATGGAAAACCTCACCTGCGGTCATCCATTGCAGATCACCAGGTTTCAGCACACCCCTGTGACCGCAAAAATCTTCATGTTCAATCGCCCCACCCAGAATGTAAGAAACTGTTTCAAATCCTCTGTGCGGATGATCAGGAAAACCTAAATGCAGCAATCAGGTTGTTGAATTTGACATAGTGACCATGATGTTGAGACAGTTCTGGCACTACAACGCATTCACAGTTCAGTTTGTTTGTTTTTCTTGGGGAGAAAAAAGTGCACAAACACAAAGAGCAAATAGTTTGCACCGCAAGGATGACAGCGAAAGACTGAAAGGTCACCAGACTACTAATTCACCGTGATGCTACGATTGCTGAAAAATAATGATGCAATAATGACAAAATGTTGCAAGTAGAAACCGAAACGAACTGGAAAATGAAGTACGCAATCGGTTAAATGAAATCACAACCATTCAGCAGATCATTTTTACATTCTGCAGACGTTGAATCGATGTAAACAAGGACTAATTTTCTTCTTGTGCAATGACCACTCGAACAATGATTCAGCAAAAACTTAAGCCTCCATTAAGCTGCAAACTGTTTTACCAAGTTGTAAATATAGCGTCAACAGCGCCTGCCTGATGGCAATCTTTTGTTGAAAATACTATGAACACAAAGTGAATTTATTGCACAATTGTCTTGTAAAGAAGGAAGATGTTGATTTGAATAAGTATGAGTGAGGATGTTATGTTATTATCGTATAAGGCGAATCTTCAGCTGGTAAAGGCTAGAGCTGGTAAAGGCTGCTAGAGCTCAAGTGCCTAGAGCTAACTTCTGTGTCCACCTTTAGCTATGTCTAAGTGCCGTTGTCAGCGACACATGTTAAAAAAAATGCTCCACAGTATTGCAAGACGTGTAGCCGAGTCATTTACCTCAAACATTGAAGTATGTTTAATACCCGTGAAAGTACGTTGAGTTAACTGTATAACGTACCATATATACAGCAGACTTTAAACTATATCCAATGATATCAACCGCATGTTTATGAAATTGAACATATTAAAAGGTTCTTCAATGCCACAGTAAAACCAAGAATGCATAATTTCAACCCCTAGAATTAGAAACCCACCTGCTGGTTTACGCACTTTCGCCTCATCTAGCATGAGAAATGGGTCAAGATTGCGGAGTTCCGGACGACCCACGGATCTTCTGACTCTTGCACCTCTTCCTTCGCTCATTTCAACACTTAGGACTTTGGTTTTGATCTGCAAACAATAGCCTAGTTGAATTTTAAATGCCATAAACAAAAAATGATGTCCATGCAATATAAGACAATTTTCAGGGTAAGAGGGGGGGTTGGACATTTGGACAAGTACCAGAGGTCTTAGGATATAGTGTCATATCCTAAAATCAGTGCCTAAGCTGAAATTAAAATTAACGCCCCCTCCCTTATGTCAAGAATACCCTTGTTTGTCCCTTATATCAAGAATATCATCAACTATCTTGCATAGACATAGGCCTAGTCACAGTGTCACACGTTCTCAATAATTGTGAAACATACGGTAGTCCATCAAGCAACATATCGCTACACTCACTGTTCAGTCGACACACAACACATCATAAAAGCTTTTGCTGCATTTAAATAATAAAAACACATAAAACACATAAAAACAAAAACACATAAAAACAAAAACCAATTTAAATAATAAAATAATAAAATTTAAATAATAAAAACACATAAAAACAAAAACCATATTATTCAAATTTTGGTAGATTAAGTGTGATTCTTCCATGGCACTACAAAACTCTTTTGTCAAATTGAATTAAACTAATTTAGCAAGTGCTGTTTTTTATCAACATGACTTGAGATTCTTGTTAAAACTACAAAAAGATTGCACAATGCCTGCCAACCAGAACAGATTCTAGCTGATCAAATCACCACTGTCCAAAAAACCTTTGCGACCTGTCTCACCCCAAAATAAAATCATGAACACCTGTTGTGTCAGCAATATTGTACAGCTGTTCTTCATTAAGTCTGCCTGAACTTTCAGATGATCCCAGAGATGGCCACTTCAGGGTGTAAAATGTTGTAACGGTTTCTTGGATAGCGATAATATTTACATAACAATTGTACAGAAAAATGGCAAAAACCATCCACATTCACAATTTTACATTAGGGTGTACCTTAAAAAAAAAAGTTGAATAATTTATGCTCTCACCCCCTACATTTGTGCCATTTCACCTAAAAACAATGTCTTTTAAATTTGAGACAGATCCATTGATATTTAGAGGTCAACCTGGAACTTTCAATTTTTATACTAATGTCATGGATGGAGAGTACCATACAAAGTAAATTATGAAAATACAATTATGAATTAATATGCACAAAATTCTTTGCAAAGAATATTTTTTAAAACTATAAACCTATTTAGGTAGCCTACTTTCCTGTTAGCACCCCACCACATTTGCTTCTTGACTACTCCGGCTCGAACCTCCTACATAGGGTTAAGGAGCAGATATGTAAAAAAAACGTTAGAACAATTAAAGAAGATTTATTGAGGTATAGGAGTAATGGGTGGTGGGGCGATAGCAGGAATGTACCCCTAATAATGAATAATGTTGCAGAGTTTAATATCAACCACATGCCAATTCATCGCAGGCGAGAAGAACATCGTGCACAGGTGGTACATTGTTTACAGAAAGAGTTTAAGGGAGATGAGGCACTTATTGTCCACTGTGATGGAAAGTTAATGAAAGATCTAACGACAAACGAGTATGTTGACCGCCTCCCAGTTCTTGTTTCTAGTGGAGGAGAGATTCAGCTCCTTGGTGTCCCAAAGATGGGGTCAGGAACAGGAGAAGCACAAGCTTCAGCTGTATTGTCTTGTCTTAATGACTGGGGTATCTGTGACCGTGTCCAGGGTCTATGCTTTGATACCACTGCATACAACACTGGGAATCGTGCTGGTGCATGTGTTCTCCTGGAACAGAAGTTGGATCGGGATCTGCTGTTTCTTGCTTGTCGGCACCATGTTTTTGAATTGGTCATTGATAGTGCCTTTGAGAAGACATTTAGGGCTTCTTATGGTCCATCAGTTTTACTTTTCCAAAGGTTTCATAAGCAGTGGGAATATATTGACAAGAAAAATGTTCAAGCAGCTGATACAGATGAATTTATGGCTAATGCAGTCTCCTCAGAGAAAGCACAGCTTCTTACATTTGCAAAATCTCATCTCATGTCAGCGCAGCCTCGAGATGCTTACCGTGAAGTCCTTAAGCTTGCCATCATTTTTCTTGGCGAATCTTCAGGCTGAGGGGGTTCATTTCATGGCCCCGGGGCAATGCACTATACCAGGTGGATGGCAAAAGTCATCAATGTGATAAACTTCTGGTTATTTCGCGCTCCATTCCAGTTGACCAACAAGGAGCTTCAAGACACTCGTGACTTAGCTCTTTTTGCTGTCCTGGTTCATCTCAAAGCTTGGAACACTGCCCTGGTAGCTGCTCCATGGAATGATCTCCAACATTTGAGTGAACTTTTTAATTACCCACACCACAAGGAAATCGCCGAGTGTGCTAAAAGCAAGAAGATGGCAAACCATACCTGGTACCTGTCAGAAGAGTTGGTGGGTCTGGCATTTTTTGACCCCTCTGTCCCATACTCAACCAAGAAAGAGATGGTTCTGCGTCTTCAGGAGGAAGGTAGTGATTATATTTTGAAGCCGCCAAAGGTGGTGTTACATCTTCGGGTAGTTTGGAATCCTTTGTGACTTCCAACACCAGAAGCCTTTTTATCAAATTAAAGATTGAGACTGATTTCACAGAAGACCTGGATCCAGAAAGTTGGAATGTCTGCCCCAGTTGCAAGTCAGCACAGGCCAAGTTGCAAAACCTTGCAGTGATCAATGAGTAGAAGTAGAATTCAAGATATGTGTAAACCTATTGTGTTAATTGCAAATATTTAGGCTACTCAATGGTAATATTGGTGAAACTTCAAACTCAGAGGTTGACCTCTAAACCTTGTTCGATTTGTCTGAAACTTTATAGGATTTGTTTTTAGGTAAAATGGCACAAATGTAAGAGGTGAGAGCTTCAACTTTCCAAAAATTTTTTTTGCCTATGTAGCTAAGGTACACCCTATTTTACATGTTATTGATACAAGGGACATTTATGAAGGTAGCCTACTGTACTTACTTTTCGACTTGCTGTCATTTTAAAGGACTCAGTGTCCAAAGCAGATGAAAATTGTTGCTGTAAAGACTTTTTGGAATGGGAATGCAGTTGCAACTCAACAGTTTGTGTAAAAAGAACAATTAACAGTAACCGAATCTTAACCATACCCTAAAAAAAGATAAGCAAGTAACAAAACAATAACCCTTTGTTCAAAGCGCCAGTCACGTTTTTATTTTCAAGTTATAGAGCTTGACAAATTTTGCAGAATACGAATTACGGTACATAAAATTATTTCATTGTTATCTTAAGCAGTAATGCATGAAAAAGCGGTACTGAAAATTGTTAATGACAGTTGGAGTCTCCTTAGCTAAATTTTGGTCAGACTCATCAGCTGATCTACTTTCTAAATTGGAAAAGCAGTGTTTATAGTTTGCAGATCGGTGAGACATTTTCACTTCGATGAATGCTATTTTTTAACTAACCAAATCGAATAATCAATCCTGAAGACGTTCAATAACGTAAAAATTAATTACATAAACAAGATATGCAAAAGTCTACATGTTATATCAAAAAGTTGAAAAGATTTTGTATATACAATATTATAATTGTTTGATGGGTTACCACTTTAAAGGAAAGTCAGGTTTAAAGTTTATAGGAGGTTTTCCAACTAAAGAAAACATCACAAAAAGGAAAAAATTAAAACTAAGTTTCAATCTAATAATTCGTAGTCACCCCACATTAAACAAACCCAAAATAATGCTCCGGGGCTTGTAGGTTTTAAGCCGCTCGCAATTTTATGAGAAATACAGGAGAGACGTTGCCGACCATCGGGCATGGGTGACTTAAAACCTACAAACGCCAGTGTTCCCAAACTAAACTAACACCACCAAAGTTTTATGACATGTGACAATTCATTCAAGACTTATAGCACAATCAGTGCTTGCCACAGAGAAATACGGTAACTATTTAATTCCAAGTTGGAGAACAAAAAGCATTTAACAGATGGCCGAGTCTGTAATATCAGTGGGCCTTTGAAAAATATTGCAAATCAACCCTGCATAAATAGAACATATCAAGATCATGTTAAACTGATCTTCTAACTGGATGTTCCCATTTAACATAGTTTTCTTGCATAAAACATAACTTGAGACCAACAAAAATGGTGCAATGAAACATAACTGATTGAGCAGGGCTGACTGCGTTTGAGAATATTATACATTACAGCTAATACAAATATGGAACTTGTTCTCATCAAAACGATTTTCTTAGGCTACTTGTGAAAGTTTGTGTCAGCAAGAACAAAATTTTGTTAGTTGAGGGTTACAAAAATAAACAAGTTTGCAAAACTACACCACCCTTACAAACCCTAGTGCTTTTTACAAATAATAAAAAAGTAAGAACAAAACAATCCATCCAACACAGTGATGTGTTCTTACAATTTTCTATGAAATTGCTGTCCCAAGTGGAACTGAGACTGTTATAAATAAGAACATAAAAAGGTTTACGTCATTAACAGAAAAAACTGCAGAAATGATCGGTGACATAAAATGAAGCACATGAAAATTTTGCAACACCGTTTACCAATTAATGTGCCTTGTCATGACTCATGAAGTAAGAAGTTGATCAAGAATTTTTTACATTTTTTTTTGTTTATTTTCAAACACATCTTCCTACTCAGAAGTCAAATGCACAAGCTTTTCATAACACGGTGTAATGACTAATCATACTGAAAAAATGTTTGTACAATACAGGGTTGATCTCTAAGTGGTCAAAACTGGGTTTTGACCACTAAGCGGTTTAAACCTGGTTTTAACCGGTCAAAACTAGGTTTAAACCGGTCAAAACTGGTCAAAACCCTGTAATGAGTTGCTTGATCGTGTTCGCCAGAAAATCACTGAAAATGTGAGGGAGATGGTAGAAGGTGAGGGAGGAGGGAGAAGGTGAGGGAGAAGGAAAAGATGAAATTGACTGGTGAATGAAGCATTTGAATATACTGGAGAGACTTGTTAATTCCAATTGTTCAATTGAGGTGTTCTAACTTACATAAAGTAGATAGGCATAGGTAGGCTTCAAAGAACGAATCATAAACTATCCTGTCTTTAATTTTTAAAGCATCTTAGAATATGCATTCGCATTGTTTTATTTTAACTGGATAAAATTTGATGGCAAATGTTTTTCATAAAAAAAAATGTTGGAATAAATTCTTGTACTTCAGTTGGCTGTGCAAATTGTTCATCGTTCTACCAAGCATTTTTTTGTTCATCAGAAACTTATTTTTAGAATTTGAATTTTCTCAATAATTAAAATAACCAACTGATTGAAATATCAAAAACAAACAGAGAAGTTGTATATTTTTTGTTCCAAATCCAGCATTTAGGTTATGTTGATCAAAACAAAATATAGTTGAACATCATTACTAATAACATGGAGGGTAATGCTTTTAATTCAATTGAAAAGCAACTTGATTCATACACTAAAGGGGTTTTGACCAGTTTTGACCAGCAATAGGTGGTCAAAACTGCCTGGTTTAAACCAGGTTTTAACCGGTTTAAACCGCCCCGGTTTAAACCGATCAACCCTGGTACAATAGTCGGTAATGTAAGCATTACAAAGGGGTATAGCTATCAACCCAAATCTCATCCTCCCCATGGCAGCACATGGGTAAGGTGTGTGTGCAGTTTCACACTCTTTCGTGAGACACGCAGGCTTTAACTAAACAGAAATTTATCATCTACAGCACTACAATAGAGCTATTAGACAAATATGTGATGTCAATCTCAAAGATCTGACACCAATCTTATTTAAAGGGGAGGTTCTGTTGATATAGACAATTAGACATGTAGAAAGATCAACAGCATGCAAACGTTTGCACGCCATTAACACATTCCAGAAAGACGTAAATTTGGTTGGTCTATGTTGAGTTTAAAAAAACCTACAGTAATGTTGAAAGAATCACAAGAGTAGAATTTGTTGGGACCTGATCCTTACGTGTGCAGCTAGTTTGGAATGGCCCGTTTCGGCGAGTCCGATTCGACTAGTCCGATTCGGCGAGTTCCCTATTCGGCGAGAGCCTTTTTCGGCGAGTGCCCTATTCGGCGAGTTTTTGAAATTTTTAAAAGGAAACTATCGGGTACCGTAGCCTAATTACAATTGCCGTTTTTACATCGTTTTAACGTCGCTAAACGTTGAAATCGTGCAGAAAAGAATAAAAATAAAATGTTTGAACTATTAAATTAAAATTCGTCATGTCAGCTCAGTTATTTTTATTTTTCATATCAAAAACAATACACGTCAACATAGCAAAGGTAGAAGCGACAAAACGCAAATGTTAAAACGTGCTTGAATTCGTCATGTAAGTTCAGTTGTTTTTATTTCTGATCAAGATATCAAAAACAATTCACTTCAACATAGCAAAGGTGTAGAAAAAGGTAGAAGCGACAAAACGCGAACGTTAAAACGTGCTTGTGACCGAAGTAACTTAGCCTATTGAGTTGAAAGAAATTTGGTACGGTCGCAACACCTTTAGAAAAATTTAAGATATGAAGGGAAAATAAAAAACAAAGAAAATGTTACAAAAAAAATCATGTTTATGTCTATAAGTTAGTACTTTTGAATAGTTAAAATGATTAGTTTGGATCAACAAAAGGGCTTAGTGTGAATGTTTCTCAGTTTCAAAGTATCCTAGTCAGCAAAAGCTCCCTTTTCTACACGATTTTAACGTTTAGCGACGTTAACACGATAGGCCACACATTTGGTTAGCCTTTTCATTCTGTTACTACAATGTAAAAATGAACTGTGTTCTTGGAACAAATTTTTGCTGGTCGGGATAACTAGGCTACGGTACCCGATAATTTCCTTTCAATCCAAGCTGTAGGCCACACATTTGTTGATCCATTGAAAACTAATTTGAAACTGATTGAAACTAATCATTTTAACTATTCCAAAGTACTAACTTATAGACATAAACATGATTTTTTTTTTTTTTGTAACATTTTCTTTGTTTTATTTTCCCTTCATATCTTAAATTTTTCTGAAGGTGTTGCGACCGTGCCAAATTTCTTTCAACTCAATAAGTTACTTCGGTCACAAGCACGTTTTAACGTTCGCGTTTTGTCGCTTCTACCTTTGCTATGTTGACGTGCATTGTTTTTGATATCATGATCAGAAATAAAAACAACTGAACTGACATGACGAATTTTAATTTAATAGTTCAAACATTTTATTTTTATTCCTTTCTGCACGATTTCAACGTTTAGCGACGTTAAAACGATGTAAAAACGGCAATTATAATTAGGCTACGTTACCCGATAATTTCCTTTCAAAAATGTCAAAAACTCGCCGAATAGGGCACTCGCCAAAAAAGGCTCTCGCCGAATAGGGAAATCGCCAAATCGGACTAGTCGAATCGGACTCGCCGAATAGTAGCAGACTCCAGCTAGTTAGTGATCTATAGTGGGACCTATGAGTGTAAAACGCCCTGCAAAACCTGCACATTAAAAAACAAAACTCAATGATGATGTACTGTACAAAATGTTTCGTTCACAATTTAAACATACAATAATTTTAAATAAACATAATTTGTCGCATTTGTCTTACTTAATAAATAATAATGTTGTTGAAAAAACACATTATTTCAAGTGTCTGCTATTGCAAAAGGATCTCCTTGCAGAGCAACTGGAGAAAAGTGATTTGTATTTGTGTCAGCAATGTCACATGACACAGTGACATCAGCAGCTAAGTCTAGTGTTGAAAGTGCTACCGGTTCTTCTAAGTTAGAATCTAACTGAGCACTATCATCTAAATAACCAGCAAATTTTTTTTTGTTTTTAGTATTTTTGTTTTTTTGCAGTAAATTAGTTTTTCGTTTCTTCTTGGGAGGTTGAGTACTACTTCTCGCTTCATCTTCTGATGAAGATTTTGGCATAAACATTTCATTTGTCCATTTGCTGAGATGCTGTGACTTTAATGCTTCATCAACTTTTGCAACATTTTTTCGATTTTCAAGGTGAAATTTTCTTCTTAGTTCGTCTCGACTTCTGTGACGAAACATTGCACTCATCAGACCAAAATCAGCTCCAACTACGCCCAGTGCAAAATAAAACTTTGCAGTCTGTTTTTCTGTCCAACGAGACTTGACAGGTTTCCGACGAAAGCTACATTGGTTAACATTACTAATCTCACTTTCGTACACTGCGGATGATTGAAGAACAGGTCCTCCTGGCCTTGGGGGTGATTTGATTGTTAAGCTTTCTTCATCTAAAACAATAGTCCCATCTTCATTAACCCTTATCTGAGGTACAAGTGACTGTTCTTCCTCATTTTCCTCAATACTTGATTGAGTTGGAGTTGGTGGGGAAGGTGATGGCTCATTTTGACAAACAGCCACACCTTTATCTTTAAGCTGTCGAAGTTTTGCTCGTATTCCCAACTCTTTTCCATCAGACTTTGATGGATTGATATATATTAAATCACACATTGAAAGCATGTTTCTATCTAAATTTCCCCACTTATTTTCCTTAGTGATTTTATCAAGTTCCATGCGTTTAAGTTTGTTGAGTGCAAGTTGTTGTCTTGTTGCTTTTGTTTCTGCTCCGTCTTGTTCCTTTGTTGGTTGTTTTTTAGGCTTAGATGAACTCACTGGTTTTATTGCCACATTAACAGGAGGGCTTTTATGAGGAGAAAGACTAAGAGTCTTTGCACAAAGATGGGAAACTGCAAGCGATGATGTGGGTAGTAAAGAACTGCCTGTGGTGGGGGTTTGTGTTGTACTTTCAAGACTACAAGAAGCACTTTGTAATAGCGCAGGAGAAACTTTGTCTTGTGACTGAGTAGGGGAAACAATGGAACTCTCCTCTTCCAATAGACCAAGGGGAGTAGATGAAGTGTTACATGAAAGAGAAGATACATCAAGAGCTTGAGTAAACGCAGGCAAATCTTCTTGTGACTTGACAGCACATGTTGATTGATCACTTGTTTCCTCAGCTTTCTTTTTGCACGCTTCATCAACTAAATCAGCAATCTTAGGGACAGCTGTTAGTGTATTGGGCTTTTCAGGTACCGGTATGGGTGTGACAGCAGTCCGTTTTTGTTTTGACTTTGAACACAACGTGGTAGCCCCAGCTGATTGAGGTAGAATGGGCTTAAAGTTGTTCTTCCTTCTCCGCATCATCTTGATGAAACAGTAACAACCACTTCTTATTGTCTTACTTTCTTCTTTTAAAGGTTGACTATCACTAGTTACAAAACCATGCCAATTCTATAACAAAAAAGTATATAAGCATTTAGACAAGTGTAATGCTAAGGTTATGCTGGCAATTATTTAGATGGGATTCAAACTGCGGTTATTTGTATATTACGTCTATTTGTCTAAGGATGGTTTTATTGAAATTTTATATGTTAATTACCGTCCAATGAAATTCTGTCTGCTTGATGAATATTCTAGCTAATTTGATTATATGACTCCACTAAACCATTGCTACAAAACTATTTACTCTACAGTTAAACTTCATCCATGACAAAACAACTTTAAAATACTGTAGTATTACTATTAATTATACTAGTGAAGCTCAGCTGTGATCTCTGCTTAGAACATGACAAAACCGAAACCTATCCTTGTTACTAGTTTGGCAAAATGCCCGTATTTCGCGAAAAATGTCAAAATCTTGATTCAATCAATCATTTTATTTTTTGTCATTAAAACTAGCCAAAAATGCATAAAAATCACAAGTATCAACTCTGACTAAACCAAGGGTCTCAAACTCAAATTGCTGTGAAGGTCAAATGAACTAACACAAGAGCGGCAATACTTTTTTGCATTGGGGAAAGTTAAGCCTGTCTCTCTCTAGTATAAGGCATATAATTTGTAATATGCAGGTCGCTGCAGAAGATGGAGTGTTTTGACCGGTTATGAGTATGACCAACATTTTTGGGGGGCAAACAAAATTTGCCAAATTTTCCCCAAATTTGGCCTTTGCAAATATATTGTCAAAAACGCAATATTACGGTAGGTCACAATCTCTGAGGTGGTAGTGTAGTCTAAGAACTCCACACTCATCAAATGTAAGCCTACCATGAGGTAGGCTATGCTACCTACTTTGAACACTTTTCACATTCAGTTGAGTGTATTCTCTAAAGTATTTATGCTAAATATCTCAAATTTGGTTATCATTGGGTGTAACCAGACAATAAACTCGCTGTCCTCTTTCAAAAGCACTACAAACACATTGATGCAGCCAAACAAAAATAGGTGGGGCTACTTTGAACATTGTCCAAACTTATGCACACCAACACAGCGCTAAAAAAAACACTAGATCTAGTGGAAAAACACTTGGAGTGGCACCACTGGTTATCACCGGTATGGACGCTGACTGCGCAATGCGCATGCCTGTTCTTGTGTGAAGTGAATCACAACTCACAAGTTGTGATCCAGTGATCCTTCTGGCTGGCAATGTTGCCACTTTCTTGTTATGGAAAAAGTACTCACATTTGACCAGGGAGTCGAACCGAACCCGAACCGAATTTTTGTAAACCGGTTTGGTGCGATTTTGTCTGAACCTTAACCGGAACTGAACCGAAAATTTGAGTTAGCTTAAACCCTAACCGAGCCCGAACCGGTTGAAAAAAGCGGTTCACTCCAGCATTACGTCATTGTTCGCATTGTGGTAAGTGAAGTTGTACGTAGCATGTTGTTATCTTGGAGGCCACATTGTACGGATGAATTATAGCCTATTCCGTAACACACGATCCACTATCATCGATGCTTTGGAGAGGAATTTTTTGAGGTAAACAACTTCTGTTCTGTGACATCATAGACAGGGCTAGTTAGTAGTTGGGCAATAGTAGGCCTAGGCCTAATTTTATCGGACCCGAACCGGAACTTATAAAACCGGTTTTAAGTTTCTTCGAACCTGAACCGGAACTGAACCAAATTTTGAAACAATCTTTGAACCAGAACCGGACCCGAACCGAAAAAATCAAACGGTTCGACTCCCTGCATTTGACTGAAAAAAACACTAACAAAAAACACTAGTATGATAAATACACGATCATTTACATGCATAATGTACAAAAACAACAGTCAATGGCGTTAGTGAGTGTTAAAAGTCTTTAAAAGTTCAAAATACAACTAAATTTCCTTAAAATAAAGAATTTTTTTAATGTAAGCCTACGGTACCGTAAAACAAACAAAAACACAGCGTACCGTAAGGTGGGGTTACTTTGAACACTTTTCACAGTTATTTGTGTGTATTTTTGCTAAATTTGCTAAATATCTCAAATTTGGTCATCATTGGATATATCCGGACAAAAAACTCGCTGTCCACTTTGGAAATTTTTACGGTATTGAACGTCTTCTTCAGGATTGATTATTCGATTTGATTGGTTAAAAAATAGCATTCATGGATGCGAAAATGTCTCAGTGATCTACGAACAACAAACACCGCTCTTCCAATACAAAGCTGTTTGGTCTGCACAGTGATGGCATTATCGGCGATAATTATCGGCGATAAATTTTTATCGCCTATCCTTATCGCTCAATTATTTTTTCAGTTATCGTTTATCGTTATTATCGCAATGTTTGATTATCGCCGATAAATTTTATTTCGGATCAACACACAAGTGGAAAGACCATGAAAAGTAATATTTTTACTAGCCACCTAGTTAATGAAATGATGGGATGGCGCAGCGCCAATCAAAAAAAAGAAAAAAAAATCGTTATCGGACATTATCGGCGATAATTTTATCGTTTATCGTTAGGCCTATCGCTTAACTTTTTTTTGATTTATTGTTTATCATTATAGCTTTAGGCATTTTTCGTTTATCGATTATTATCGTTATCGCTTAACTGAAAAATGAGTTATCGCGCCCAACACTGGGTCTGCAATAGGGTTTGTGACAAATTTGCGGCAGTGACACTTTCCGCGACACCTGTCGCCGACAGGTCGCCGCGACACGATGCAGCGGCACTTGTCACCAATTTCAGTGACAGGTGTCGTACAATTGATAGAAAGCGTCACCGATTTGCGTTGCAAGTGCCATTGGATAGTGCGAAAGTGTCACTCTAATGTGCTTGAGAACTAAAGGTACATATCACCGATTTGCGTTGCAAATTGTCTGACTATCCTACTCTTTAAGAAGCTAGGTAGGCTAAACAGTAAACATTTATTGAGTTCCATTAGGGCTTAGCAGTAATGTAGGCCTACGCTTATACAATAAATCACATGGAACCCTGTCAAGTAACCCGTTGATGCGCAATCTGCTGCAAGCGGAGATAGCGAATGATTACGCGTAGGCTATACAAAAAATATTGACACCGTTAGCGTAAACGCAAACGTTCGAAAAACTATAGGCCTACGCCGTATGCGTCAACGTAACTTGTAAAAAAAGTTGGCGGCGGCGTAACTCATTTTGTTTGCTCGGTGCCAAACATTCACACGGTATAAACCACTCGAAACAAACAAGTTTTAGTTTGAATTTGCATGAAGAAACACAAGCATCTGAAAGTGTTCATCTGACATTTTGCGGTGTTTTGGTTTCAATATGTCTTTGCCCATCAAAAACATTCTTTCAACTTATCCAAATTTTGGAAAGTTTGATAAAAAAAATGCAAACAACAGCTAAGACATTAAAAAGTACACGTTGACGCACGCTATAGCCTACGCTATAAAACCGCGAAAACTTTATGGCGTAGCCTCAAGCGACAACTATCCAAAAAAATGTGGTCGTAAGCGTTAGCGTAAACAAAAAGTCTACGCCGTAAGCAGCAAGCCAGCGATTCTCCATCAAGTAGGCTATCAATTCAGTATTTTTTCATTATTAAAAATGCATGGAGAATTAGCAGAGCCCTATTTGCTATGGCATATGCATTTCGCTCTACTACTGTTGAGCGAAATTTGTGCATCACACAAAGGTTCGATTTCCTCACTAAAAAAAAATAATGTAAAAGAGTTAAATCTGTTATAATAGTCTACTGCTATATGTTGGCCAATGTTCACCTGGATTATTTTGAGACAACAGATGTTGACTCCATGCTTAATTTAGAGATGCAAACGTTAATCAGCTAAGAAATATTGAATAGGCATAAATGCAAAAAGTGTGAAATTCTTTGTAAGTAATTACCGTATTTACTTGATTGTAAGCCGCGGATCGCGGCTTATAAAGTTTTTTTTCCATCATGTTTGCGGCTTAAATTCAAGGGCGGCTTACAATCAAAGGCGGCTTGCATTTTTTCTTTTTGCCTTTTTTCTTGTCGACTTTGCCATAGATGTTTTGCCGCACTGCGTTGTCTGATGCCGACAATGGTGAAGTTGTGATGTGCATTTTAAATTGTCACATGCATTTATGACATGCACTCGAAAGAAAAAAAGGAGTTGTCAGTTTTATTTATGGTACTTAACAGTAAACAGTTTCAGCTTTGCGTGTAAACAGTATTTGCGGCTTACATTAAATTTTTAACACTATCACATGCGGCTTACAATCAAGGGCGGCTTACAATCAAGCGCGGCTTACAATCAAGTAAATACGGTAGGGCCATAAAATTTTATTATTTTCGATAAAACTTATAGAAAAACATTAAATCAGTATACAGATTAACTTTACTGATTTTTGATCCTGTGTGCCAACATAGGCCTATAGCTGGCATAACTTAGTCAATGTCATCGATTGTTATAGCCTAAGTGTGTTGCAAATTCAAGGCTATTTGTTTCGTATTGGTTGTAAGGCTCAGTCGTCCCCACATGGCTTCATCAGTTGGCACACCTCCAGTTGCTATAGGTAGGCTATGTACTGGATTCACTTGGTTCTTTCAAGTAAATTCATCTATTTTAAACTGTTAGGTTTGGTGGCCGTGCTTAATTTACTTTCATCCACGTGAGTAGGCTAACTTTAAATCTGCATCGCATGCACGTTTTAAACTTCTGTGGTTTTGCTACCTTTTTCTTTTGTTGCCGTACACTATTTGTAACTGCATCATTGCTGTTGTTATCCGAAAAAAAAAAACTAAATTGAATTAAATTCTGATAAGAGACGCGATGTAAAGATACATAAATTTCAGATAAAATTTCTGTTAGGAGTTCCCGACCGTTTCGAGGGCACCAAAAGGATCCACGAAGACAAAAAGTCGAGAACCACTTCATCAGAGCATGCTTTTTTGCCAAAAAGCTTTTTAAGTCTTCCCCTTATTAATCTACGTTGGACGCAAAAAGCGTAGGCTATATTCAAATAGAAGGTAGTTTCCGATTTATATGGTGCAATTGTCAACGTTGAGTTTGCTGGGAATGTAGGCCACGCCTATAGGCCCAAGTTAGGCCAAGATGTCTTTTCAACTTGTAGGCCTATACTGAAATAATCTTCAGATAGGTTGATGAAATGAAGTGGATCAGCATATTGTGGTTAACAGTGACGTTCGGTGGCTTAAACCGTTGGGAAAGCAACTTGGAAATATGCTGCAGCAAGGTAGTAGGCACGAAGGGCGTAACCGTCGGGCGAAGCCCGAAAGCGTGTTGCCCAAGGTAACACTTCCAGCGGGGGGTCTGGGGGGCCTCCCCCAGAAATTTTTGAAAAACACTTCCAATTTGGTGCGCTCTGAGAGCATTTCCAAAACAAATCAAAAATAAAAATCTGTCAAATTGTGCTTCGCCTATGTCGTGATCATACATCCATTTAATGTTTAGAAGTCATGAACAATCTTAATTTTAACGTTGCAGGACCAAAATCCTGTGTTAGACATGGAATAATATAGTTGTCTAAATGTTTAATTCGTCATAAATGTTCATTCTCAGATATTCAGTTAAGCCTACACTACAAAAACTAACACTTAGGCCTAAACATTACAACCGCAAGCAATTTGTACAAAAAGCTGGATAAGTTTGCCTCCTGCGTATAGAAGCTTAACAAACTAAATATTGCATCCGCACCTGAACGTTCATTGGCGAAGTAACGTTATATCAACGCTGTAAAAAGGGCAAAGGCATGACTATGAAAGCTAGTACAGTAGGCTAAAGTACATGGCGAGGAGACATCAAAAAACAGCAACAAGCTTTTTGGCATTATGATGCTGTGCGTTTACCGTGACGAGATACCATTCTGACGAGTTAGTCTAGTCGCTCTAGCGAATGTACGCATTGACGTCACTGGGAAAGCACAACTAACCTACCATAACACATCTGATTGGCTAAGCAGCTGGTGACGTTTTGCAAAACGGGTGAGGATTGGTTAAAACGAAGGCGTTTTTTGACATTTTTGAATCTGGGAAAGCAAGTTTGATAGTTGCTTACCTGGAGCCTCAGTGATTGTTTCTGACAGAAGCGTTTGCGTCAATTGGCATTTATAGGCAAGACATGCGGTTTGGTGAGGACTTAGACTACTCACAAGCGTTACGAGTAATTCTAGTCACAAATACAGTAATTTTCAGAGATGTACGTATGCGCCGCAAATTCTACGCCGCATACTTGCGGCGTAGACTTTTTGTTTGCGCTAACGCTTGCAGCCACATTTTTTTGGATAGTTTGCGCTTGAGGCTGCGCCGTAAAGTTTTCGCGGTTTTTTAGCGCATAGCGTCAACGCATACTTTTTAATGTCTTAGTTGTTGTTTGCAATTTTTTTTGTCAAACTGCGAAATGTTGACGTCTTGCAATTGCCCATTGTTCTAGTGTTGTGTCACAGTGTCATCTATTGTTCAGTCAGCTGGAGTTTGTTTGTATATCGCACTACTGCCTTTGACGCTAGAGTCCCACGTGGAGACTGAAGTCTTGCAGAAAAAAAGAAAGAATTAGTTAAAACAACTTAGGCCTACTGAGAAATTACTTAGTAAATTACGGGTCAGAACAGGAATGTAATGTAAGCAAGCAAGTAGGTAGGTTGGTAATGTCGCTCCATGTAAAATGTAAACAATGACTTGGCTTTGTAGTGTGAAGTTTTTTTAGTCAAGCAGTGTTGAAGGCGTTTGTAAGCAATTGTGAGCACTTTAATTTATATTAGTTAAGTCTTGCATTTTGGGGCAAATCAGAAACTTCTCAGGCAATGAGCAGTGCAGCCTATGTATCTAAACAAACTCAAATATTTGGTCTCCGACCGTGGTTGCTTGCATGATGTTGTACTCTGTATGTGATATGTAGTAGGCTACATTACTTTGCCTTTGCCGGTTATTTTTGTTGTAGGCTATGTAGCGTAGTAATGTGTAGGCCTACATACAGTAGGCTATCAAGCTAAGGTAATTTTTACTTGACAATTTATACATTCTGTTGCGTAAGTATGTAATTAGGCTATATATGTTTTGTAACTTGATGAGCATTGAGCAGTTTAGCAAAACATGCATCCAGGGGCCAATTGTGAGAGGCTTTTGAGTAGTCTACTGCTAATAACACTAGTAATGCTAACCATCCCTGAATGCTAATAACAAAGAGTTATAATACGGTAATACTAATCTCCTAGTGAAATGGAGCATGAATATACAAATCCATGGCTCTACATGGAAAAGTATTTTAAGCTCTTTTCTTCGAAAGGCAAAAACTTATATTTTCAATGCCAAATGTGCCTTCTGGCCAAAAAGATAATTTCTTGTAACGAGAAATCGCGAAGTGGCTTGAAAAGTGTGTTGTTTCGAGTGGTTTATACCGTGTGAATGTTTGGCACCTAGCAAACAAAATGAGTTTGCGCTAGAGTATGCGCTAACGCTGACGCCGCCAATTTCTTTTACAAGTTGCGTTGACGCATGCGGCGTAGGAGAAGGTTTGGTTAGTTGAGCCGGGTAACGGTTGATCCATCCGGTTTTATCGCAACGTCGTGCATGATTAGTCAACCGTTTCATAAGGAAAATATGAAAAAACTTGAAGTCCATCAGCACATGTAGTTTTAGGGATTTTCTACAAGCAGAAAAATTGTAAAGCAGTTAAATGTAAAATGGTAGGTAAAAGTAGTTTTGAGAAAAATAAGAAATGTGTTATTTTTTCTTACGATGTTTCATCGTTGTCTTAATGGAAATACTGGGATAGGTGAGGGTAACTTACTCTTTGTTTTAGTAGTTCTCGTTGCTTGATTAGCCAGTTGGTTCTTGGCAATTTTTCATGAATTTTGAAAATGGCGGCGATGTTAACAGTTGAGCCACTTGCAATGTTCACGGTTGAGCCATGCCTTTATCATAAGGAATGTAGTTTATGAGCCGATGGTCCTTACGTACTGCCCTAATTTTGTTGTACCGTACTGTAATTGATGCGTAGAACTGGTGTCCTAGCCGGGGGCGGTCCACTGCCCCCCTTAAACTTCCATAAGAGTAGTTTTTTCTGTAATGCGCCAGTTTGAGGGTAATTTTTTTAGCACTCCCCCCTTATATTTTTCTCGATAGCAACGCCACTGGTTGCTAATGTTCGTTTTCTTCACAAACCTCGCAAAATCGTTTCAGAAACGTAAAAGCACCTTCGTGCAAAGTTTCCTATTCAATGATTCTCAGTGTTTTCAGAAATATAAATTTCTGTTCGTTCAGTGTTCACTGTTTTTTCATTTTAAGACACTAGACACAGTTTAAACTTTTTTTGATTGTTTATTTGCAAGATGTTCAAGAGAAGAGTTTATTGTGTTTGATGCAGATTGAGCTCTGTTTTGGGATATCTTTTGGAAGTGAAATAATGGTGGATCAACCGTGAACAACGGGTGGCTCAACCGTGAAATTTAGGGTATCATTTGAGCCGGCTAAATTTCAATTTTAAAATGCCGATAAATGATATAAATCGGGGTCAGTCGCAAACACAAACATGTTCACAAGAACCGCAAAAGACTGAAATTTATCATGGTGGGTTCGGATTTTTGGTAAAGTTTGTCGTTAATTTTTATTGCAGAAAAATCGATTTCTGGCTCAACTAACTAGACCTTCCTAGTTTTTCGAACGTTTGCGTTGACGGCGTCAATATTTTTTGTATGCGCGTACATCACTGGTAATTTTTAAGTTAAAATAGACGTGATAAAAATAATACGTTAAACCTAGAATTCAGTCATTATATTTTGCATAGTTTTTGCTAAGGTAAGCACTGCTTTCCCTCACCGATCGTCACTGGTGGTTAACATTAGGTGTTGCGACCGTGCCATATTTTAAACTGATTGTTCTGCTTTAGTATGATGCATATTATAACGTCCGAGTTTTGTAGCTTCTAACTTTTTCTACACTTCTGCTATGTTTGGTAGCCTATATATTGTTTTTTGTTGTTGTAGTGGTCAGAAATAAAAACAAACAAACAAAGGTTAAATGATGGTTTATATAAATTATATTTTAATAAAAGTAAATTAATGTAGGCTAATCTGACTGCCTAATGAAATTCTGTCTAATGTAGCTATGACTCCAATAACTTTTCCCACATGATTGTTGCTCAAATTGTAGGCTATTTTTAAAGTTAACAGAAAGTGTTCATAATTTTGTAGGTACAGGGTGTCTCACAAAACTTTTAACCCATTCAAATAGCTTTATTTCATGAACCAATCAACATAGTTACAAAAACTAAACTGAAATGGAAAGCTGAGATGTTAACAATTCTGAAAAACAACATGCCTACACTGTAATACTACATCCACAGTAGTAATACAGCAGTTCATAAAACATGCTCCAGATGGCCACCGTTGCGCTGGAGGCATATTTGAGCACGGCGAGCGAAATTGTCAATGACCCGAACACATTCTTCCTTTGGGATGGCCCTGATCTTCTGGGTGATGGCTTGTTTTAGTTCAGGGATGATCTGAGGATTATCCTGGTACACATTGTCCTTCAGATAGCCCCACAGATAGAAGTCAGGGGGGTTGAGGTCCGGAGAATGGGGGGACCACTCAGGGTCTCTGCGGCGGCTGATTAGGCGGTCTGGGAACTTCTCATCCAACCACGCCAGGGTGACATTAGCAGTGTGGGGGGTGGCACCATCTTGCTGGAACCATTGCTCTGCTCTTAGGAACGGGCTTCTTCCTCTGGCTCTGTTTCTACGCCCCAGAGCGGTCCAGAACTGCTGGAGGACCACAAGGTAACGCTCCTTGTTGACGGTGACTGCGTTCTCATTTTCATCTTTGAACCAGATTGGGCCAATGATGCCATGTTTTGAAATTGCAACCCAGGCAGTGCATCTGACTGAGTGCACGGGCCTCTGTAGCACTTCATCAGGAAGAGAGGTGCCCCAGAACACATTGTTTTTACTGTTGATATACCCATACAGGGTGAAATGAGCCTCGTCAGAGAATCAGAGGTTGTCAAGGAAGTCAGGGTCCTCTTAGACGATGTCCATGAACCACCGGCACATGGTAACTCGCTTAGCCTTGTCTGCATCAGTAAGTTTATGCTTTATCAGGATCCTGTATGGATAGAGTTTCAAATCTTCCTCCAGAATCCTCTGTACAGGGTCAGACCGGGTCAGACCAAGCATTTGGGCCCGTTTACGGATCGATTTCTTTGGACTTCTCCCAACGGAGTCCCTAACTGCAGCAATGTTCTCTGGAGTCCTAGCTGTCTTTTTTCTCCCATTGTTTGGTGTTGTAGGCATTGTCTGGTTGTTGTGAAGTGGTCCAGTAGCTTGAAACTTTTTGACCCAATAAAAAACGAGTGGTTTTGATGGAAATTTGTTGAAGTCATACTTTTGCCTGAATTTTGACTGCACTTTTTTGTACGATTTTGACTCCAAATACAAAGTCTCACAGAAAATTTTCTCTTCCTTGGTGTACTTCATCCTTGCAGAACGAAATTTGTTATGGGCTAATTTAGTTAAGTCTGAAAAAGAATGAAAAAAGCATTAAAATTGACAAAGTTATGCAAGGTTATACGGTTAAAAGTTTTGTGAGACACCCTGTATAATCTAACAAAATAAATTTAAGAATTACTGCACAGAGCAGTGGTTCTTAACCAGGGTTCGATCGAACCCCTGGGGTTCGACGAAGCTGTTTCAGGGGTTCGGCGCGAACGTCCTCTGAAACATTAGCACACGGCCTACTCAATGTTAGTATATCAGCGAATATTTTTGAACCAAACTGAAGTACGATGGCTATCGAGGGGGAAAGTGATAAATCGCGTTTTTTCTTTGCGCACAGAATTATTGGAGTTCTTGAAAAGTCACAACCATCGGCATTCAAACACTTTGAGGACTGCCTTATTTGACTGACATCTTTGGTGCTCACAATCAGCTCAATTACCAAATGCAAGGAGGTGGTAAAAATGTAATAGAAGCTGAAGAGTAAATGAGTGCTTTTCAGAGGAAATTGCAGTTGTGGTGGCAGCGATTCGAAAATAACAACTTCGCTACTTTCCACGTCTGGACGAGGTAGTAGCCTAAGTAGTTCCGATACAGCAATTAATGGCGAAGTTGCAGTTCAGAGGCTTAAGCCAGTAGCCTATTTAATGAGCATTTGTAGAAGTTGCAAAATTCATTTCAAAACTACTTTCCAGAACAAACGCAATGTCCAACATGGATACGTCAACCATTTGCTTATGACACAACAACAGCAGATATAAACAGTCCATACTTGGATGACATTATCGAGCTTCAAGAAAGCGAGATGTAAAAAAGAAACTTAACACAACAAATCTTCAATCGTTTTCGTGCCAACAAATGGAAAGTTATCCTCTTATTACAAAAGTTTCCCTTGAAGTTCTCATGCCATTCGTAACCCCCTATTTATTCGAGCATGCGTTTTTCATTCTGGTGGATGTTAAAGCAAAAAAACGAAACAGGCTAGCATGCAAAAATGACATGAGGATTGCTGTTTCCGAGACAAAGCCTCGAATCTCACTATTGGTCTCAGAAAAATAACAACAGAAGTTTCATTGATACAGTAATGTATTACTATTAAATGCCGTAGATTTTTGTTTTTGTGACTCGGCGAAAATTTGGTGTTCAACGAAAGCTTGAAGATTAGTGTAAAGGTTCAGCAGGTTAGTAAAGATTAAGAACCACTGGCATAGAGAAACAACATTATAAATTAATACATTTTAGAAGTCCAAATATTAACACACAAGATGCAAGGTTCCTTTAATGTTTTCTTCCTCTTCTCCCTGTTCTCAAAAGGCCGAATGCGAATCATTTTATTACCTGCTCTCTTTTTCTTTATTTCGAGTTCGAGAGAAAAACACAAAATCTTTATGAAATGACACATAGGTTAAACTGGTTCATAGCGGGTAGCGCGTTACTTTTAAAGTAGCGGATACCAACCTCTGTCAAAGGTACGGGTCAACAAAAGCAGCCACGTACAAACGTTATACAAATTATACAATATACTGTACGCGTTATACAATACAAAAACACACGATCGACTGGATTGGTAAGAAAAGGGGAAAGCCTTCGCTTAGCAGTGGGCTACCACAGACTGAAAATGATGATGACAAACGCTGTGCAGTGTGCATGTTACCGTTGACATAGGATCTAAGGCGTAGTTTCAAATTTTTTCTTTTTATTGAAAATATCTGGGCTGCTTCACTACATTCCATTAAGCTAAAAAAAAAACGATTCCACTTGAAATTATGTATAATTTCAACTCTGACTACATAATTTCAACTGCAACTACAATAAAACATGGACAATGGACGGACATACAGTACTGTACTCCATTTTAGTTCAACCAGGCTTCCAGCGACTGGTAGAAAAGCTTTCTGGGCAGATTAAAAAATATACAAAAAGTATTAATAGGCTACGCGTGTGAAATTGCGCTAAGTGTAAGGAATTAGTGCAAAGAAACGTCCAACTATCGCAACACGGTGAACTAAAGACGTAAAACCGTGCACTATCTAACTTTCTACACTCTTTTGCTGATGGTGCAAACTTTCACATGTCAAATAAATGCTTGTCATCTCTCCAAAAAAATGTCAACAGAGAAATTAAAAAAAAAAACTAATGTGTGGACTGTGGATGAAATCCATAAGCTGTCATTAAATTATAGTAACACTTCTTAAATGATTCTCTGCAATAAACAAAGAGCAACAGAAAATTTTAGTTTGTTAATCACTGGCCAAAGTGTTAAAAGGAGGAAAAGTATCAACTATCTTAGTGTTAATTAGGATGAACGATTGCAATGGAATAGTCATTTTATTAATCTTCGAAAGCAGCTTGCAAAGGTCTGTGGTATAGCATTTAAGCCAAGATACATTACTCCATTAACAATACTACAAACTTTATACTACGCTTTGTTTCAATCCAAGACTCAATACTCGATTATAAACTGGGGAAGGTCACTACTTGCTCCAATTCAAGTGTTACAGAACAAGTTTGTCCGTTCGCGTCTATTTTTGCCAAGACCAACAAATACAACCATTCTTTATCATAAATTTAATGTGTTAAGAACTGAAGATATTATTGAATTAGAGAATGCAAAGTTCATGTACAAATATGTGCATAACATGCTGCCACGACTTTAGCTGACTGTTTTGCTTTTGTAAATGAAATTTACCATTACTGTATACTGTATAGCGCCCTTCAAAACAAAAAAAAATATTTATATATTGGCCAGTCTGTAAAATCAAATTTTGGTGCGAAGATGCTATGTTTCAATGGAGTGTTACTATGAAATCAAATACCAAAAGAAATATCTCACAGTACTTTTAAGTTTAATTGTTTTTTAAAGAATTTGTACAGCAATCACTCCAAAAACATATAATTTGCTTACCTCCTTACACATAGCCTTTATGTTTTATGTTGCCTTGTTTTTGTTATTTCACTGTATTATGTTAAGTACAGGCATTAAGTTCCTTAATTTTGGTGTTTTGGTTGTATGTTTGGGTGGCAGCCAGAAATGTTCACAGGATCCAAATCCTGCAAGATTAGGACAGGACAGGATCTTGATTTTTGCAGAAAAGCAGGATCAGGACAGGATTCAAAAGTTTTTCCAGCATATCAAAGGTTGAAAACAGCTAAATTATTGACAAAATAATCAGATTTTATTCTTTATATTTAACTTATGCATGGCATGAAGTGAGCTATGGTGTCGGTATGCGCTGTGCTATGTGTACCCGAGTTCAACATGACATTGGTATGGATTCTAAATATCATTGACATGTCATTTACAATGCATTTTTCGAAGAATTAAAGACTGTGTAATAGGGTTACCAGGAAGCAGAGATGATCACAGAATCATTGAAAATTGGCAGGATCAGGATTCAGGACAGCATCTTTTAAATTTCCAAAACCATCGGATCAGAACTTGTCGTATCAGAATCTTGGAAAGGGTAGATCCGAACATCTCTGGTGGCAGCTGACTTTGGTGACGTTTTAGTTTTTCGCTGCCATCTTTGCTGTGCAAATTATTGTGTTGTACATTTTTGTTTATTCGTCAGCAGAAAATAATAAAAACTGAACTAAGAACATTTAATATCACAATACATCACAATTTCTCAGTTCTAAGATCGTATAGGTATATAGATTTGTGTAGGAACGTGTCTGATATATGTTAGAATGTGATTCTACTACAGTCTCCCTGAACTGTGTTGTTTCGTCAGTCACTTTGATTGACATTCCTCGCATGGCTAGAACTGGTTGTGAATTCATCTTAAAGTTTGTTCATGACAAAAACTTATCCAAAACATCACGCCAACTGCGAAAAGATAGTCTCGAGTAGTGAATACAAAATTCAAGTGGTTGAATATTTCTAGATTTCAGTTGATTACATTTCTGAGGTAAGAAAAACAACAACAATTGGTTGCTTGGTAGAAACAACACGAATTTTCGTAAAAAAAAGAAATATGCAGAACTGTCTGGCGAGTAAAAATGAAAATAAAAAAATGACTCGCGCAACCACAATTCACTCACAAGATCGGATTACACCAGGCCAGTCATTTGCATGCTGTCTTCCCATAGTTTGTAGGCTTCTTCTTCGTCTTTAGCAAAGGGCAAGAGTTCGACATTAGCGCAATTGCTGAAAAACCCTCCGCTGTGCTGAATTACGGCATCGTCCAGAACACAATACATGGTGGTTTGGCAGCCATAAAACGGATCTCTGAAAGTTCGTGATCATATTGATTTGGATGAGATAGTGGCGTTTGGTGTAGGGATCTGGGTAATGAGTGATTAGCCGAAAAAAATACTTCAATAATCAGATAAAATTGCGTTGACTTCCATAGCTATTTGACAACTTTGTTCAAGTTGATCGGTTACATCGATAGACGTCTGTCGACAAATGCCAAAACACTGCTAGAGCATTTGAGCGAAGGGCCAGATAACGAAACATTACCCATCTTAAACAAATATCGACAAAAAATAAATTAGATTGAGTAATATCATATTATCCACGTCACTGTATAACAAAACAAAAAGGCGATGTAAAGGTTTTCAGCTCAACACGGTACCCCCGTCAGGAAATTAACACTTATAACATCTGATGTAAAAAGAGGATAATAAATAGTAATCTATGAATACGAAAATTAACGTAACTTGTTACACGAGCAGTAATTATATTAAATAATCAATTGTTATTTTATTAATCACATATACACAGTTTGATATAATGAGTCAATTCATAGCAAAATTCCTCTCACACCGTTATAAGCTATTCATCTTTCAAACAACATCTGAACGATAGTAAAGCAGATATCTTGGTAGAGTGTAAACAGGTGAAAGCAGAAGTCTCGGAATATTTGCTGCATGGTTACCAACAATTTTCAAAAAAAAATCTGGCTACTAAAATAAAAGATTAATAGATGAATTTAGTGAAAGCGATCAAAACTTTTCAAATTTGTCAATAAGCTCATTGTCCTGTTGTCCTGGCACTACACATACACTCACTGCCTGTTGTTTAAAAGAACTTGTAAACAAGCAACATTTCATTCGATTTAAAAATGCAACAAGTATTTTGTTACCTTGATAAAAAGTTACCAGGTATGAACACAAGTATCTTCATATACCACGGAAGAGTGTCACCAAGCTCAGATTTTACAGCACCTGAAATAAATATGTGTGTAGAATATTGCAGGTTTCAATCCAGCATGTTGACATAGAATACATTTGAGTTTTCAACTGCATGGATTGATGATGGTTCTCGTTTAATGTTCAATCTCTTCTTCAGCTGATTTTAGCTATATGAGTGCTGTATTAGCACATGAGTTTATAATTTTGCTGGATTGATCACCACTTCATGGTTTTTGCACATGCTAACTAAAAATATCACAACTAATTTAGCGATCCACTGAACAACAGTGAATACTAATGTCCGTTACTCTAGCAAGGCAATATTAAGAAGATAAATTTCATTACAAAAATACGGATAGTCGGATTATAAGTTATGTTATGAATTCAACTGACCAGGATGAACAGAGTACGCTGTTATGTCATCATCTTTGAATCTTCTATGCAATTCCGACGTAAAGAAAACAGAAGCCAGTTTGCTAGTGAAATACACGTGGAATATATCCTTCACACCTTGCGCATCACGCCGCATGTTTTCCATAGTTATGTTTCCGAGTCTGAAATCAAAATAGCCATAAGCAACAAAAAAGCTCACTCCATTTTGCCTAAAAGAGTTTTGGTTTTCATCCAGTGAATATTTATTGAGTAGACCCAGTAATCTTACTTTACTTTGTATTGTATTGTTGGGTCTGCTACTATTCGGTGAGTCAGATTCAGTGAGTCCGATTCGGTGAGTTCCTAACCTCTAACCCTAAAACGGCAATGATAATTAGGCTACGGTACCAATAATTTAAAAAAAAAAATTGAAAAAATTACCGAATCGGACTCACCGAAACAGGCCATTCCGTGTATTGTTAAAACAGTAGTTCGTATCTAATGCAGTTTATGCGTTGGAACAAAGGAAATTTTAATACATTGTATTAAACACTGGTACCGTACGGTATATTAAAACTTAATCAAAGTGCTTTTGGTTATAAAATTCATACCCATATCTTGTGCAATGTGCATTTTCATATATATATGTACTATAGTATATACCTATCAAAATAGTGTGAAAATCATCTGATTGAACAACATATTGTGAGGTGATTTCCGCATTGGATTTCGTCTCACAAAAAGGGATCCAAATATGTATAATTTAAGTTAAGAATGCAGCTTTTTTTGCTTAGAATAAAATAATTGACATGACTCTCAGAACATCCTTTGATTATCTCAACGCTACACTTTATAAAATGAACCTATTAAAAAGCTTTTACACAAATCCAAACAACTTTCAAAGAGTTTACTGTACTTGTAAGCTTCAGATGAAAGATTCACGATCCGCACAGGATGATTTTTAGCATGAGATTTCATGGCATCCATAAGAAGATTGGTGAGAAGAAAATGGCCAAGATAATTGGTGTTTATAATTCTGTTAATACCTTCTTCGGTAACTCCACTTACCCACATGACAGCTGAAAAATATTATTGAGCTGTCTTCATATTTTGCATGAACATTTTCTTGTGATGTGCAACAACTCTGAATCTACGTTAACTGAAATGAAAATGTTCCAGAGATAGTCATGATGCATAGACAATTTAAAAAAAAATATTGAGCATAACATGGTATGTATAACTTATTAAACGGTAAATCTATTTTCCACTCTTTCTGTTACCTGCATTATTGATGAGATAATCCAGATGTTTTTCCTTTTGTAGAAATTCATGAACAAATGATGTCACAGATTCCCTGCTGCTCAAATCCAGTTTCATTGCAACTATCTACAACATCATCAAAAATAATGACAGATTTCCTGTTGACATATTGCCCTCACAATTAATCAGTGTTTTACTTTTAAATATGACTAATAGCTTGTTTGTTTATAATTTTATAGTGGGTGCAGTCATTGGGTTGGGGTCATTATCATAATATAGGTTGGTAAAGTATATGACTATAATATGGGTGCCTTTAATTTATACAAATAGCTATAGTTAGACACTATAAAGTTTATAATATAAACATACCAAACAAAGACATTTAGGCACAGTCATGTAGGCACCTGCTTTATTGCATTAACTTTGGGAGTGGATGTTTTAGGTGCTGTCTCAATATAGATTTTGATACTTTTCCAAGCAAGTGCATTTTCCTGGTTTCAACATGCATTGCATGCTATTTAAAAATAACGAAGAAAATTTGGGAATACTGCTCTGAGGCAGATTAAATATAATCATGTTAAATATAACTATATTAAATATAGCCTGTTTTAAAATGTATGGTGATGTTTTACAACTTAAAGGCAATATATAGTTAAGTACCGTATTATCTATTCTATATATACCTTATTGTTTCCAGTTTGTTTAACAATTTCTTTTGTAGCTAATTCTGATTTAACAACATTTCTTGAAGCTATCACAATCCTGGCAACTCTTTTTGCTAGTTCAACAACTGTTGCTTTACCTATTCCAGCACTTCCACCTATATAAAATAACCATGTAGATCAGTGGTTCTCAAACTTTTTTTTGTTGCGACGCCTCTGGAAAAGTTTTCTGGACTTGCGACGCACCAGCAAATAAAAGTTAATGAGGAACTATGAGGTTTGTTGATACTGTTAATGATACTGTTAACGGTTAATGAGGTTTGTTGATACAACAACAAAAAGCAATGCATATTATTTAATGTGACGTGTGGGCTTGTTTGTTTTTACAAAGTTCATTAAATCTTGGGAGAATTTTTGAAATTGCCACCCGCATTTTTCTTTCAGTGTTTATTGGTGATCGAAATTTGCTTTTTATCACCGCCAAGGCAGAAAATCCTACTTCATATAAATATGACGTGACATATGGGATAATAATTCGTAGTGCTTTCTTCACCAAAGCTGGATAATCGCCATTCATTGAAATCCAGAAATTTGCCGGATTTCCTGAATTAAACATCCTTTTCAGGGAATTGTCACAAGAAAGGTCAATGTAGGCTTCTTTTTCTTGTGCAGTAAAAGACAGTGGAGTAGGTTGGACGAAAGGATCACGAATCCATTCGTAGTTTGATAAATTTTTCGGGAAGTATTTTGCAAATTTCGACTCGAGCTTGGACAAATGTTGCCCAAATATGCTTCACAAATTTGAAGGCAGCGTCATACTTTTCTTTTCAAGCAAATTGGACAAGAAAGTGAAGCATCGAAAGCTTCCAGACAGGTTTGCTATATCTTCCTTCCACAATAGCAGCTTTTTAACGAATGCTGCAATTTTATCTGAAATGTCATTTTTATTCGGCCCTTGCATAGAAATGTTCAGTTTGGCGAAGATATCACACAAGTAAAGTAAGCCAATTTCAATAAGAAATTGTTCTGAGCTAAACGATCTGCAAGTGGATTATTTTCTTGCTGCAAAAAAGCCTGAAGTTCATCCACCAATTCGTAGAAGCCTTCAAGGAACTTTCTAAGCGAAAGCCACTTGGATGAAAATTAAAAGAGCAAACTCCGATGCGCTGCATTCATTTCTCCACAAAGGTTTTTGAAAACTCTTGACTTCAGTGGGCGTGTTTTAATGAAGTTAACAACTTTGATGACAACTGAAACTGCTAATCAAAGGATTAACCTCATCTTTATAAGATAAACTGAATTCAGCTACGAAACGAAACTCTTCTGCGACGCCCTTGGAAAATTGAAACGACGCACCAGGGCGTCGCGACGCACAGTTTGAGAACTACTGATGTAGATTAAAGGCAAACATTTTAATTCGATTTGTTCTGTTCGACAAGAGTCGTTCGATTTATTCTGTTTTGAAAATCTGTTTTGCTTCTTCCGCCTGCTTTTAAAATGAAAATCTTTTTGATTTATATATGTTACGAGTATTTTTCAATTCCCCGCCTTATTTCATAATGCTGTAGGTACCTTTTTATTAGCGATATGGTGGGAGTGGATGCGGATGCCAAACGATTTGGCTACACTGGCGGCGGAGACAGTTTACAATAATAATGGTGGGAGTTATGAAAGCGGAATAGTTACACAGTCATGTCGCTTCAGAAATACGAATGTGGGGGATTCCGTGAGAGCGACATTTGTTAATAGGAAGCAAAACCTAAATTCCGTGAAAGCATAATTTAGGTTTTGAATTTGCACAGTTTAAGTGCATTTGCAAATTCTAATTCTTATAGGTTTCGGCAAAATGATCTCATAATTTGTTAGTTAGAAACATGTTACAAGGATATAGCTTTAGGATAAAGCATGCAGTATGGATTTTGGTAAAGCAACTTACCTGTTATCAAAACAGTTTTTCCACTCAAAGATTTAGAACTTTTATAAACAGGTCCTCGCTTTATGTAAGTCATCCATAAATATCCCAACACTGGGATGGTAACAGCAGCAGTAGTTAATAGCCCAGAAATCATTTCATTCAAATTACACAAAAAATTATACCAACCAAAGATAAACAAATTTAGGCTCGCATAGCCTTGATATCCCTAGAACTAGAATGTACAGTTCGAAAAATTGTGCTGATTAGCTGCATGTATTTGACTGACATGCAAGCAAAAACTATGTTAGAAAGTAGTACAGTAGTATAGTATTAGCAATTAGCACCAACAATCCGCACAAAAATCGGGTTTTTCACATTCACAACATACAGTTCAATGAAATCATAGAGATGAAACTCAGTCCCAACTCTCAGACAGGGGGTAGGCACCTAACAACTAAGTGAACTGGGTAGGCACTTAGGCAGTAGGCACTTTAACAAGCAGATTTCTAATAAACCATGAACCAATCAGAAGCTACGCTGTTCATGACGTCATCAAGGTTGCATCTAGGAAGAATAAAAGAAAAACACGAATTCTAGCTAAATTAAATCAATGCTTTGCCATCGGTTGACTTGGCGCATTGGGTTAGGGCGGTGGTAGTCATTACATTGACGTGGGTTTGATTCCCACCTCTGCTATAGCTCTTTTTTCTTCTGTAATTAACAAACAAAGTTCAAAGTAATAATTACATGTAATTCTCTGGCTGAATGCTGGAATGGTCACAATTGGACAGTAGGCTGGCCCCTTTTTGGGTGATTTTGGAAACTGATTAGGCCTGGGTGTTAAATTTTTGTTTTCACCCAAAAAAATGAGATTCCCAAAATTTTTTTGGATTTGAACCATGTCTAGACCCTGCCCCGGGCCCCGGTCCGTCTCGCCAGTTGACGAAATTTAAACAGCCGTAACTTTTACAATATTCATGTTAGTAATGTCATGTAAGTACTCATTTTCATTGGTTTTTCATGGAGAACAAGAATCTAAAGGTTTTTGATACATATGGCATGATTTACAAAATCTTGAATTTTTGTAATTATTTGAAAAATTACTGTTATTACGCTTATTAGCCTCATTTTGCATAGCAATGTCTGAAACAACTGCCTTTGTGTTTACTGTATTTATTCTCTTGATTTCAGCATAGTATTGTAAGGTTTGTCAATTTTTTAATATGGATGAGAGAAAAAGAAAAACTGCAAAAGATCCGCTTGATATTGGTACGTACCAACCCATGAGTCAGTCAATGCTTCCGCTTAAGCTAGATGTCCTGAGGCATTATCTGTATCTGCAAAATATTAAGTACACAAATGATGTACGACAAACTGTGCTCTACAATGAAGTTTATGACTGCATTTGTAAAATCTACACAGCTGCATCGTAAAATCTAAAATCTACATCAGCTCATTTTTTTCTTCAGCAGTGCCCCAGAGATATTTCCATCATTCACGATCATGCACATTTGATAAAGATATTTTGCATCTGTTGACAAACTATTTTCGACTTCTTTGCTTAGCAACGGAAATTCTGCAAGCTTGAGAGGATCAAACTTCTGGCAAGGCTGTTGCCATACATCTGTTGCTGCCAGCTGACCAATTCCTCCAAAAAAGCTACTTGGGCCTGTTGTTGAACCATCAAGTTTTTCAAACAGCTTGCGTAGTGGCAGTTCACAATGATGCAACATGCATACCGTACTACTCGTTGACACAGTCTTGCCAGCCTTTGTTTAATGCGTGCCATTGAACCCCCTTTCCACCCAGTGTTGCAGCTTATTCCGTCACAGCCTAACACACAGATATCCCCAGCATCAACCTTCAATGATTCCAAGTAGTCCAAGATGCTATCAGCTACACATTTACCTGTTGAGAAAAGTGTCATTGTTAGAAATATCCATCCAAGAACACAAGCAGTCTTTCATAGGTTACTTTAGTTCACTTTGTATCATGTGTACTAGTTATGCTTTATATGGCTATTCAGCTCCTTTAGTTCAACAGATAATATAAAATCATATGCATTACATACCAGTCCCATTTTCAGGGCTGCAAAATCCCAGATAAGTTTCGTCAGGCTGTGAAACAACAGAATAGTGGGCTTCTTTTTGTGTTGATGATGATGAAGGCAATGTGCTCTCTTTCACAAACGTTTTAGCATCCAGGCGCTCATCGTAATAAAGACCTGTTTGATATATGGAGTGTTAAATAGCTGTTAATTTTGTTATCATAGCTCAAAATCGCATTCACAAAGTTAAAAACTAGCTTATCACCATACCAAACATACCATATACAGCATTTTGTCTCATTTCACTTATCTTTTGTCTCCGTGGTTTTTCCCTCTGACCACAAACTTTCTTTTTCGTTACCACTGCTTGGTAACCAATGTCTTGATTATAAGCAGTTAAAATTTTGGCTACCTGCTCTTCACCAACATTGATCTGCGCTGCAACAACAGCTGTATTTTGCAGTGATTGTGTGAAGTATGAAGAGCTAGAAGCGGACTGGTGTTCCTGACAAGTTTCTTCTTCCCATAGTTCGGAGCTACTTGCATTGCTCTTTTCAGATCCGCTTCCTTGACAAGAGCTGCTCTCTTCGTGGCATTCCAACATTGATGGTTCCGGTTGAAGACTGGTCAGCTGGAGTTGATTTCTGAGTTTATGCTGATATTTAGCAGTTTGTTGTTTGTCAACAGAGAAGGAATTCATCATTTTCCTGTCAGTGTCAGTGCACTGGTCATTGTAAAATTCTCTCTCTGGTATTGGTACATCAGTTGTACTTTTAAGAACAGTGAAAATGAAACTTAGATGATCTGTGAAGTCAAGAATTCGTTTGGGATTCTTTTATTAACTTCCTTCCTCATTTTTTCTAGTTCTTGCATTTCGGCTATTATTCTGGTCTTACTTTTTGTTACTGGAATGGATGCAGCTGTGTAGATTTTACAAATGCAGTCATAAACTTCATTGTAGAGCACAGTTTGTCGTACATCATTTGTGTACTTAATATTTCTCAGATACAGATAATGCCTCAGGACATCTAGCTTAAGCGGAAGCATTGACTGACTCATGGGTTGGTACGTACCAATATCAAGCAAATCTTTTGCAATTTTTCTTCTTTTTCTCTCATCCATATTAAAAATTTGACAAACCTTACAACACTATGCTGAAATCAAGAGAATAAATACAGTAAACACAAAGGCAGTTGCTTCAGACATTGTTATGCAAAATGAGGCTAATAAGCGTAATAACAGTAATTTTTCAAATAATTACAAAAATTCAAGATTTTGTAAATCATGCCATATGTATCAAAAACCTTTAGATTCTTGTTCTCCATGAAAAACCAATGAAAATGAGTATTTACATGACATTATTAACATGAATATTGTAAAAGTTACGGCTGTTTTAAATTTTGTCAACTGGCGAGACAGACCGGGGCCCGGGGCAGGGTCTAGACATGGTTCAAATCCAAAAAAATTTTGGGAATCTCATTTTTTTGGGTGAAAACAAAAATTTAACACCCAGGCCTAATCAATTTCCAAAATCACCCAAAAAGGGGCCAGCCTATTGGACAGATAACGTAGCATCTCATTGGTTCGTGTTTGGATTGGACAGAAGTCCATGGATTGGATATCTGCATGTTAAACTGCCTTCCAGTGAACTGGCATACCAGCAGGGTTGCCAACCTGTCTTCACCAAAAAAAGCCAGACCTAGTCACAAAAAAAGCCAGTAGAAAATAGCTGAAAAAACCAATTAGTATTCATTAAACATACACATATAAAAAGTGCACAACCAAATAGTGTCCCACCGAACTTTGACTTCAGCGACAACCAGTGCTGTGTTAAACCCTTTGTGGGCCAGAATAATTTTGGGCCCTCTATCGTCAAGCAGACCTATAGTGTTGTGTAGACTATACTTTCACTGTACCTATATGGAAATGTGCTTCACTTCAATAAACTTTCTCACCAGTTTAGAAAACAATACAAGTGTAAGTAAACGTAATCACAGGTCTATCATTTCTTAGCTACACCTCTACACAGGGCTGTCGATATTTTACCCGACCCAAAAAAACCCACCCACTTAAAAAAAACCAAAAAAAAACATAAAAAAACCCAGAGCATCATATTTGTCTAGTTTTTATTAGAAAATTAAAAAAATGAACAAAAACACTACAAGGCACTTAAAACAAACTTTAAATTAGGACTTAAGAATGTGAAGTAAATTTTCAAGAATAAACTGAAAACGCAGTGGATATTGTATAGTACACAAAAATCAAGTAATGCAACTTTGTGTATACTACATTAAAACTCATTTATGCAAGAAGGCCTTATAGTTAAACTGGTGAAAGTAGTACTCTACTGTAGTCTGTATATATGATGAGAAATGCAATTTACGAAGCAGGACATTAAGGCGCGAACAAAACGGCACAGAGGCAAAACAGCGCAGACAAAACGGCGCCAAAGTCAATGTATAGAACGATAATACTTTGCAACCATAACAAAAGTTTATGTGTGAATAAGGATTTTTGGAGCTGGTATACAAGTCCCCCCCCCCACCACCCTTGGCAACTCATGACGAAGAGAAATTGACCAAAACATGTGAACAAAATAAGGAAAAGGTTCTGAGCTTGTTACGTTGACTTTGGCGCCGTTTTGTCTGCGCCGTTTTGCCTGCGCCGTTTTGCCTCTGCGCCATTTTGTATCTGCGCCGTTTTGCCTCTGCGCCATTTTGTCTCTGCGCCGTTTTGTCTCGCGCCGTTTTGTCTCGCGCCGTTTTGTTCGCGCCTTAATGTCGTGGACCGTGCAATTTAGGACGCTATTTACCGATTACAGATTCTGGATTCTAACGCATGGCTGTTTCAGAGCATTTGCCTAAATGGCCGTTGGCTGTTTATTGGCCGTTTATTGCTCATCCATTACTATATATAATTATATATATAATATATAATTATATAAATGATAAAAAATATTTAAACATGATGGCATAAATGCTCCTTGCCTTCAAATCTAAAGCAAATGATGCAATAATGTGATTTCTACCACGGTAGCATCAACTTGGTATAGAAATCAGTGGATGATGCAACATCCAACTTGATCTTGAAATTAATGGATGATGCAACATTCAAGCAACAACAGCCCTAGTGCATTATTTTATTGAGTTATGCAAGCATGTACTGTGAGTGAAAGGCACTTCATTCGTAAAAAGTAGTTTTGAGGTGAAATAAGCACGAATCTACCTTTTTTTGCATCTTTTTTAAAAAAAACCAAAAAAACCCGGGTTTTTTTTTAAAAAAAACGGGCGGGTTGGGCTTTTTTAAAAAAACCCAGGTTTTTCTCAACCCTGCCTCTACACCTTTGCTCGGATTAAAAGCCAAAAAGTGTTAACAATTTCTAATAAAAAAAATTTAGCCAATGGAGTATGGTCACAACGCGATAATACCACCATACCACGCGTAATTTTGACTGTTTGAACTTTGCCGTGCGGTACGTACCGCGCAGATAAAATCTGAGGATGAAACCAAAACTGTAGAAATAATTAATTTTCATTTAGATTTGGTCATCTGGTAACATTATTGTTTTTCACCATTTTTATGGTTTATCTGGCAACACTACTTGTTCTGTGAACCAAGGTAAAAACATAGTGATTGTAATTTGTAAACAAAAACAGTGTAAAGCGTTTTGAGGATCAGGTGTTCAATTATTTTTATTTAACATTATTTCATTCCAAGGCAAAGCTTTCATTATTCTATGCAGGCATTCAAGTTAATTCAAGCTTTTTGGAATGGTAGCCTAGGTTAGTGGCAAGAATAAACAGGTCACTTGTGATAAGAATGATTTGATTTGATTGAATCATTATCCTCGGACTGGGAAAACTTCTTGAAGAGCTTGATCCTGGCAGTTTCACATACTTGTAGAGGCTTTGAATCATTGACGCAGGCCCTGTCACCGAGATTGACAGAGTGAAGTGTCCGATTAACATGTGATATGCCAGGCCTATAAGGTAATTCAATTCAATTCAATTTATTTTTCTTTGCTGGTGCGAACATGTAGAGAACGATAAAGTAATCACACGAATTTTACACCAACAAAAGGAGAAGATGACAAAACCAAAAGGTTTAAAATATGCATCAATAAAACTGTTTGAAAAACATAATCTTAAAAATGCACAGCCACCAAACCTAGAAAAGAAAGTGAAAAAAGAAAACTTTTATTTCATCGATAATAAGATAGACCTACAACACTTGCTAGAGTAGCAAGGGCGATTTAACACAAAAGAAATTCAAAAAGTGACAAGTTTCCCGAAGTTTTTATTTTGAGAGTATTTTGAGGTATTTGAAGATGATAGCAATTTCATGTGCTAATATTCAGAAAAAAGTAAATACAGAAGAACGTTTCTGCTAAAAGTACCCGCATTCAATAAAAGGCAACTCAGATGAGCTATCAAAGGTGGATAATAAGTGCTGCAAGTTACTCAATTGCCTAAATAGGCCCTAATTTTTTTCCAAAATTTGCTTTCATTCCCTTGCACTTGATGTGCCCTTGCGCAAGTGCACTCTTATTTTTTGTGGTGCAGGGACAGTGTGACATTTTGAGATGTTTTGCGTTGCAATGTACGAGAAGACATTGCAGTTTGGCAGCGGGCAGGTCTTTCCTGCTCGTGACATCACTAGTCAAAGATATTATTTATAATTACGGTATTGTATAGGCTATAAATGTTAAAAATGAAATGATACGGTAATTAAACTATCAGAAATGCTATTTTGGCTACACCGAACAATTTTTTAAAACAAAACACTTTTATTGATGAAGATAAATTGAATACTAAATAGCCTATGTCGGCAGCAATGACCGAGCAGAGTCGGCAGCAACGACCGAGTGGTTAGCGCGTTGGGCTCGCAGTCGAGAGCCTGCATGTTCGACTCCAGCCACCCCCACTTGGTGTTGTTTCTCTGGGCAAGAAACTTTACGATAATTGCCTCTACCCAGTAATCGATTTCGAGTAATGGGTAGTACCAAATTTAAGTCATAAGTAGAGTAGACAATCGGAAACAGACATTGCCGTCGGCTGCAGCGTGGGTCAGGTGTACGTCGGAAGGTGTACACCGATGCATAGCGCTCAAGTCCGCTTTCCCGCAATGCAGGGTAAATATATGAAAAAACAAACAAACTATGTGAATTCACAAAGGGCCCAACTCCATTTTTTTCATTTCACTTTTTGTGCATTCCGATTTCTTTCAATGAAAAGAAATTTAGGTGCTGGTTTAGGATCGGCCGCCTTGGTCAGTGACGTCACGAAAATGTGTGACGTCATGCAAAAAAACGCAACTACTTTTAAGAAGGGTGCAAAAACGCGGAATAGAAGTAAAAGCGGAATGGCTATTGATTTTTAAATATTTGTAGTGAATAGTGCCCCTGGCTTTCTCATTTCTGTTTATAGTGCCTCCAGCTTTCTCATTTCTGCTTAGATCGTTGGAAAGCACGATGCTTCATCTACCCGAATGAATTAATTGCCAAGACGATCTCATCTATTCGAATGGATTAATTGCCAGTCTAAAGTAGGCATTATATTGATCTATCGCTAACTTAAACTTTACTATTTTGTACCAATTCTCAGCAATTCATTTTTTACAATAAAAATACCAAACCAACACAAATTAAAAGAGTATGTCTTGCTTTATTCATATGTTAACTTTCACATTTATAAATCCACAAAACGAGCAATCGTTGTTCAAACGTAACCGCTCGACGAAGCTTTTTACCAAAACAATGCAAACACAAAGCGATCAATTTCGAGTGTTCATTATAAGCCGCCACAGTTTGCTGTGATCGGTGAATAGTGCCTCCACCAAATATGCTGTAGCTTTCTCATTTCTGCTCGGATTTTAACAATTGTCCTATCGTTGGATAGCATTATGCTTCATCTACCCGAATGGATTAATTGCCAATCTAAAGTAGGCATTACATTTATGTAGCGCCAGGGGCGCCGGAACGATTTTTGACTGGGGGGGCAAGATTACGAAAAAAGGGCACTTTTGTTTACTAAAAGGCCAACTTTTTTTCAAGTTTTAAGATAAGACATAGCGATAATGCTAATCTATCAGCTCACTATGTATTGAGTAATGATAGCCTACAAGTGTCTGGTATACAAAGAAGGGCATCATGCTATTTTATAATGATGTAACCTACTGTCAAGCCTTAAAGCAGCCTGCGGCCATGGCCGCTAAGTAGTGCTTGAATGAACCGCCGGTGCTACCTCCTCAATCGGCCAAGTTTGGCCGCCGGTCTCTCCTAGCCAATTATTTAATTTCGCAATACAATGATCGTGGATTAACTGTCGAAAACATGCAGTATCAAAGAGTGACGCAAAGTTAGGTCAGCGCGTCATAATCGCCACTGTTGCATTGTGTGGGGAATATTTGTTGTTAATGGAATATCCATCTGCGATCGCCAGCGCTGTAAGTCTTGTTTGTAATTCCCGACGTTTATTTTAACAAAGTCTTAATCCGAATTGCTAATTTACATCGGCTGGCAATATTGTCGTTTTTATGTCGATTCGATGTTGTCGGACATTGAACCATTGTTAAAAAGGAGAACAAAGTTAGTTGACATCAATGGGGAAAACATTTTTTGATCATATTTTGCAAAAATTATGCTTCTTTTAGTAATGTCTTTTAGTAATGTACATCATTGAAATAGCTAAAACCTCAATTGCTAAGGCAACAGGATCAGATGTCAGTAGATGTAACAGAAAAAATATTTCGCACTTGCTAGTGCATCGTCAGTTCTGATAAAGGGCAGTTAAAGCCTACAAGTAATGTTTTAATCATTGAAATACTTATTTTATTACCTTGCCGTCATCGTCAACACATGTCGAACGTTGTTTTTCGTTGCTAAAAAGAATTCTAGGGGAGTAGCGAACTTTTATAAAATCAGCCACATTGGAGACACTCGTGCGAGTGTCGTTTGAATAGTACTGGATTACAATCCCGATAAAGCAGTTATTGCGTGGTGCAGCGATTCTATTGTAGGACGTCGCCCAGGCCCAGACTTCAACAACGCTAAGTGATCATTTTAGCATTGTTGCAAGTTTAATTCTATTTACTTGTGCTATCGTTATTTTTATTTTGTATTTTGGCCTCCAAGCACGCAGATTTGGCCGCCGAGAAGGAGCTCCCGGTAGGCCACGATGGCTGCCGAAAAAAAAACGAGTTTTAAGGCCTGTACTGTGTTGCAAAATTTTGTGCCGTAAATATTATTTTGAGGCAAAAATGAAAGATTATAATTAGGCTAAAAGCGAATAGCAGAAATTGTTATATTGCAAAATGTGCAGTAGCTTACATGACTTTAAAAGGGCACCATTGCCCTCCCTGCCCCTCCATCTGCAGAAAATTTGAGGGCAGGGGGGGCATTTGCCCCCCCTGCCCCCCCGCTTCCGGCGCCCCTGTGTAGCGCTAACTTAAACTTTACTATTTTGTACCAATTCTCAGCAATTCAATTTTTACAATAAAAATACCAAACCAACACAAATTAAAAGAGTATGTCTTGCTTTATTAACCTAACAACTTTCACGTTTATATGTTATCTACAAAACGAGAAATCGTTGTTCAAACGTAACCGCTCGACGAAGCTTTTTTCCAATGCATTTTTCAAGGCGATTCGATCGTGGTTCAGTATAAGCCGCCCACAATTTGATGTGATCGGTGAATAGTGCCTCCACCAAATGTGCTGTAGCTTTCTCATTTCTGCTCGGATTTTAACAATTTTACTATCGTTGGAAAGCACGATAGGCTACTTCATCTACACGAATCAGTTAACCCTAGTTCACAAATAAACACTGGAGCCATTAACTGATGGTTTAAACTTTACTATTTTGTACCAGTTCTCAGCAATTCAATTTTTACAATATAAAACATTTAATCGACAAAAAATTGATGTGATTTAACAAGTCACGGATTTGCTGATTTGTGAAGAAGTTACCAAAACGGCTAGCGTCTTGCTCTTGCTCTAGCTGTGAGAAACATCAGTTTTGTCTCATTATGACTATCATACTGTAACACTTTTGTCTTGAACGCGTTGCGACAACATAGCCCACTGTACAGACAATGACACATCACAGATGCAATACAACAAAAGCCGAGACATATAATCAGTACATTGACAAGGAGGTATATTTTTTGGACTCGGACCCGCGATCATTTGAGGGTCCCGTAACTTTTCCGAGAGGTCCGTGAAATTGAAGAAACCAAGTCGTATATTTATACAAAGCGCGTTTTTGTTAGAAGTGCCTTGATTAGGGGCCCGCGAATCTCATGGGTACCGAGCAGGTGCTCCGAGAGGGGGAGGGAAGTCGGGCAACTTTCTCTCCTAGCAAAGCACTGTAAAGGAAATACAAGTAGTTTTTCGTTTATTTAAGTTTGAGGGGGTTCCATTTTTGCCACAAAAATAATAGTGTACCAACTTAAAAAATTAACAACTCTTTGGATGAAATAGGCAGTTCCAAACATTTTTCGATCATGGATAGATGCTACTTTAAATGTTTCTCATCAAGAACAAATCATTCCGTAAAATGGGTTGACATTGGCCATCAGTGGTGACTTTGTACCAAACAAAAAAAATGTTACTGGTTAACTTGAGCAACTTAAAATATTTCTGCAATATTTTGGTCATTTGCATAGGTTTGTAAATATCCTCTTTTGTGTGTTTTCAGAATTTTTTAAGACAAATGTGAATTCAGTTGTTCCCTCTGGAGGATCCAATATGGCCGCCAAATAACACCAAAAAATAACTTTGCAAACTTTTACCTGGCACGCCAGTGTCTGACCATACTGGGTATGCCAAGCATTGACAGAAAGTAGGTCTTAGCTCTAGGTTCAGTATTAATTACCGTATGTAATTTGGCTGCTGGGCATTTGCTTCTTTCACCTAGGTGGCTATAGTCACCTCTTAACATGTAGAAAATATGGTGTGACTTTGGCCACTTTTGTATGATGTTAATCCACTTTTTGTCGTTTATTACAGGATTTTAGTTGTGTTAGTGATCCATTTTCTTCAATTTTGGCTTGATGGAGTGCAGATTAATATTTCAAAAATTGACATGCCTATAGGAAGTACAAACAGAAACCAGGTGCCAGGCCATATATTAGTGGTACATTTTCGTTCGATTAACTTGATATTTGATACGTAATCACGAGTGCTGATTGTTGAAAGTATTTTAAAAACTCTGAAAGAGGCCAGTGACACCCCTTTTTGGGGTTGGCAATGAGCATGTCTTGAAAAAAGATTACTGCTTATAGTTTTTTTAAAACACTGGAGTGAAAACCACTTATAGCTTTTTTTGTTTTTTTTAAACTCTACGCATGGACCAAATGACTTCAAACTTGGTAACATGTAAGGGCTCTTGATAGCCCTCAATATGGGTTAATAAAAGTTTTCTCCCAGAACCATTGTAAAATTAAAGTAAGCGGTGTCTCATAACTGGACCAAAGTCACCCCATTTTACTTCTCGTATTAAGATAGGCGATGTTAAACTGCTTCAAGACGTAAAATTTGATGCTGTTAAGACTACTGATTTCTGCATCATTAAAGGGTTTCTATTGTTTAATCTTAAAAACTGGTGCTGCTGCGTTTGGCTAAATGTGTAGCCTACTGTTTTTGCTTGACCAACTGAATCTTGACTTCAAAAACTGCGTAGGCCAAGCACATTGATCCAACATGTCTGGAATAATTAAAAATGTTCAAGCAAGATTCAATTAAAGGGAATTAGTTAACACTTTTTGCCTATTGTCTGCTTATGGATATCATTGCTTAAGTCTGTTTGGAGTTCATGGTGTTGTCCAAATGTCATATCACTTTTGGAGTAATTGATGTTATAATAGTAAAGTTTAAATTAGCGTTAGATAAATGTACTGTATACCTTGGACATGCAACCAATTGATTCGGGTAGATGCAGTATCGTGCTTTCCAACGTCAGTAAAATTGTCAAAAAAGTTTCATCGAGCGGTTACGTTTGAACAACGATTTCTCGTTTTGTAGATAACATATAAACGTGAAAGTTGTTAGGTTAATAAAGCAAGACATACTCTTTTAATTTGTGTTGGTTTGGTATTTTTATTGTAAAAATTGAATTGCTGAGAATTGGTACAAAATAGTAAAGTTTAAGTTAGCGCTACATAAATATAATGCATACTTTAAACTTGAAACTAATTAATTCGGATAGATGCAGTATCGTGCTTTCCAACGATAGTAAAAGTTTTCAAATTCGCGCAGAAATGAGAAAGCTACAGCACGTTTGGTAGAGGCACTATTCATCGATCGCATCAAATTGTGGGCGGCTTATACTGAACCACGATCGAATCGCCTTGAAAAATGCATTGGAAAAAAGCTTCGTCGAGCGGTTACGTTTGAACAACGATTGCTCGTTTTGTGGATTAGATATAAATGTGAAAGTTAACATATGAATAAAGCAAGACATACTCTTTTAATTTGTGTTGGTTTGGTATTTTTATTGTAAAAAATGAATTGCTGAGAATTGGTACAAAATAGTAAAGTTTAAGTTAGCGATAGATCAATATAATGCCTACTTTAGACTTGCAATTCCATTCGGGTAGATGAGATCGTCTTGGCAGTTAATTCATTCGGGTAGATGAAGCATCGTGCTTTCCAACGATCTAAGCAGAAATGAGAAAGCTGGAGGCACTATTCACTACAAATATTTAAAAAACAATAGCCATTCCGCTTTTACTTCCATTCCGCGTTTTTGCACCCTTCCTAAACGTAGTTGCGTTTTTTTGCATGACGTCACACATTTTCGTGACGTCACTGACCAAGGCGACCGATCCTAAACCAGCACCGAAATTTAATGTGTGAATTCAAAAGGGCCCTACAGTTTGTTTTTTTATTTCACTATTTGTATGTACTTTCCAATTTCTTTCAATATCTTCTAAATGATATGCTTCTTACCGGTATGTTTAAGAATATAATCATTATCAAAGTTTCAACACAAAAGTAAATGACCAAAATAATTAAAACGGTTGTGAAAAAACACTTTGTGGCAATTGGGCCCTTCTTGAATTCACATATTCAATTGCATCCCACTTGTTATATGTTAAATACATTTCTGCAGATCATGCTACTAACGTTATCGCATTTTAACTTTCTGTTAAGATAGTAATGGTGTTATTAAAGATGTTTCAGTGTAGTAAGGGCCCAAATTTGAGATGTTTTAGTTTAATAGGACCTAAATTATCTTTTTAATGGATAAGTAGCCTACACGCAGTGAACTTTAGCAGCTAAAAAAAAACTTTACTGAAACGCAAAAGTCAATTATGTGGGCCCCCTGAGATGGTGGGCCCGGGGGCCGGGTCCCCTTGGCCCTCCCCTTAACACAGCACTGGCGATTATACTGAACGTCAACCAATCAGAACATGTTATAAGAGGCTACCGTCCAATTGTGACCTTTCTAGCACTCAGCCAGAAAGTTAATGCTTGTTTTGATCTTTATTTGGTAATTACAGAAGAAAAAATAGCAATAGCAGTGGTGGGAATCGAACCCGCGTCAATGAAATAACTACTTTTTAGCCCTAACCCCTAAGCCAACCAGCTGACAGAAAATCCATCACTTGATTTGCTTTGTATCATCTTCTTTTCGCTCTTTTTCACGTCATAGAAAACGTAGCTTATGATTGGTTGGCGGTGCATTCTAGCAGGCGCGAATCTAAGAGTTTTTTCGGGGGGGGCCAGAAAATTTGAAAATCCATTAAAAAGAAAGAAAAAGCTAAACAGATATGAACAATGATCTACTACGACATATACGATATGCTATAAAATAGACATTAAAACAACCATTTTCATCAATTGTGATGCCGAGGGACTAATATCAGCTGTTTAGAAGCATATCAATACATTTGATGCGGAAACATACAATTTCTACAATTTTTCACAAAATTTCGGGGGGGGGCCCGGGCTCCCTGGGCCCCCCCCATAAATCCGCGCCTGCATTCTAGTCAATTGCAGTGGCAGAATTTTTCCTTGTTAAAGTGGCTACCAATTTTTCTGATAGGCACTTTAACGTATTACACTTCTCGAAAAGGCAACCGCAACTATGCGTGACATACGACATCGCTGATGTTGGTAGCGCTATCATGCGTGACATGACTGATAAAAAAAGGTAGCGCTATCATGTGTGTCATGACTGATAAAAAAAAAGTAGCGCTATCATGCGTGACATGACTGATAAAAAAATTTTCGGTAGGCTATTCACTGTACTGACAAGTTGTTTTCAACGTAGCCTAATTTGCCGATGCTTGACATTACTGACAACTTGTTAATATTGCTGCAGCAAATAACTGCACTGTTTGTAGGTGCTTTTTTCATAGGTTACTACGACATTTTTTGATCTCTGAATATAACCACAGGACTTCACTTGAGTGTTACTGCAGCAAATAACTTCTTTTCATTTTTACTGCACATCAGCCCATCTCCTTTGAATGTAGCCTAATTTGCCGATGCTTGACATTTGTCACATTAAGAACATGGGAAGCAGCTAATTCGATAGCTGCTACAGTCTTTCGCTGCTTCCTGTAAAGAAAAGACAAACAATTGTACCTACTGCAACAAACCCATATTACTAGCTACGTCACAAGTTGATGAATTGCTGTTTGACAAAGACCATACACGCCTCATTAATGTCATTATATCCATGAATCCGCATGGTAGAGTTTCATAATACCAAAAAGTAATTTCCTGAAAGTAATATTGATGCCCCAGAAATTCGTAACGTAACAGTTAAACGACAGGGTAATAATCAGGGACTCATGAACAATTGACAAAAAACTCAGCTCAAACCCCAAATAAATCAAATCCACTTTTAATCCGGTCATGTCTCCGTAACCGAGGGTGGCCGGATTCACCTCCAAGTGCCGGAATCGCCTTCACACCCTGCCTCCACATCGATCTGTCTAACGCGTAACCAAATTATGCTAATCAAACCTACGCAAAAACAATATGAACGCCCCAGGGCCTAGGCGATATAAGGTGTTATGGTAGTTCTCACCATTCTGGCTTTTTTTATTTAAAAAAATTCTGTTATATTGCACAACAAAATAAACCAATCAATCAATCAGTTAAATTTCTTTGTACCCAAATCTTTCGAGAATGACGTTCAGAATATCATGTGCTGAGTCACACCACATGACTGAAATCAGCTGATTCGCCTATACGTTACGCATGATTGCGTTATTTTTTCGAAAAGTGTGTTACGTTAAAGTGCCTACCCAGGCAGAGATAGCACAAGACCCAGGCAGAGATAGCACAAGACCCAGATCAGAGTTGCTAGAGGAGGAATTTTGTCTCCAATTTGGAAAAATTTGAGTTGGTTGGGAGCAAAAAATATATCCCAAAAAGCAATTTAAAAGTTCATCTTCAATTTTGTAAAAAAATACTCAATGGCCGTTTTGCAAATAAGTTAAAAGGCCTGATAAAATGAAACCGTAATTGGAGATTTCATTTCGAAGCAATTATGGCAAGGCATTTTGCGGCGTTTAGCGACAAACCTAGCGACAAATCGCTTGTGACTCTGCGACCGAGTTTATTCTTTTGTCACCACTCACCAGGTTAGCGATTTTTTTTTCTGAATAGGCCTACATTGAGAGACTGTCAGAGTATCTTCCACGGATAATTTTTTCTGTGTTATCCCTGGTAGCCTATCGTTTAAAACATGCACGTAGAACTGATTGGTCCACTTGGTGGACGAAGAATGCTTTAATCGTTGGAGCCTACCTCAGTGCAATAGCTTATGATCTTTTAAAGCAACGCATTTGAAAATAGCATCATGTTTTCTCAACTAATTTACAGTGAAGGAACATTTGGATTTGCTGGCTCTGAACAGAAAAATTACCATTAGGCTAAAGGTCAAAGGCTATACTTGATTGCCAAACTTGTTTAAAAATAAACCATCCCTGTAGTCTTTTAGAATTGTACGTAAATGCTTCACCGAATTTAATACTAAAATCCACGAATCTTTGCTCATAAAATCCTGCAACCCTCGCCTCAATAGGCAGTTGTTCACAGCAGGCGTCTTCTATCTGCTAATAATGTCTTCACGTAATTTTGCATCATTTAGGCCTATGTGTGTAGGTTTGCCTTGCGTCCTGTGATTTTGCCTCTCCTCTGCCTTGCCATTTTATTCTTATTCGTTTCTTGTTTCGATTTCTGTGTATGTAGATCCGTTTTGTAATTTCAATTTATGTAGGCTAGAATCAGTGGCGCCGCCAGACCTTCAACAATGCGGGGGCGAAATATTGACAGTGCAAAACAGTAGCGTAGTCAGGAATTTTGAAAAGGGAGGTGTTGGCGGCCAGCGGGCGAAGCCCGATGGCGTGTTTGCCAAAGGCGACACTTAGCGGCGGGCTAGCGGCGGTAGCAGCTTTTACCCCCCTCCCCTTACCAGTGGCTCCGAGAGGGGGGGAAGTTTCCCCCCTAGCAAAACATTGTAAAGGAAAAACGAGTAGTTTTTTGTTTTTGCACTTTTGAGGGGGGCCCATTTTTAGTACTAAAGTAAAAATGTACCAACTAAATAATCAACAAATTTTCAAATGAAGTGCGTAGTTCCAAGTATTTCTCAATCATTGTAAATGTCACTCTCGATGCTTCTCATCAAGAACAAATCATTTTCGTGTTAAGGTAGGCGATGTTGAACAGCTTCAAGACGTAAAATCTGAAGCTGAAATGATTTCTGCATCACTGAACGGTTTCGTTTGTATTGAACTATTGATAGTTTCAACTTGAAAACTGGTGCTGTTTTAGCTAAGCGGGAACTATTTTTGCTTGACAACTGAACCTTAACTTCAAAATCTGCGTTGGCCAGGCATAAGATGTTGTATCCAACATAAGTTATCTGGGAAAGTTAAAGGTATCAGTCCAAGCACGATTAAAGAAAGTAAATCCTGTATATTTTTTGTTTATGGATCATCATCATCATCTCCGTCTGCAGCAGATTGTTTGTTTGTTTTTGTTTGTTTTTTCATATATTTACCCTGCATTGCGGGAAAGCGGACTTGAGCGCTATGCATCGGTGTACGCCTTCCGACGCACACCTGACCCACGCTGCAGCCGACGGCAATGTCTGTTTCCGGTTGTCTACTCTACTTATGACTTAAATTTGGTACTACCCATTACTCGAAATCGATCACTGGGTAGAGGCAATTATCGTAAAGTTTCTTGCCCAGAGAAACAACAGCAAGTGCGGGTGGCTGGAGTCGAACATGCAGGCTCTCGACTGCGAGCCCAACGCGCTAACCACTCGGTCATTGCTGCCGCATCAACATGAGTTATTTGCTTCTAAGAGTGGCGATTTTAGCCAGCTCGCCCAGTGTCGCCAAGTTGAGTTCGGTCCATGATTGGATGTTGTCTTGCCATCGTTTTGGTTGTCTGCCACGTTTTCTTTTTCCTTCTACTTTTCCTTCTGTGCAAACTTTGCTGATTCCGAATTGTGATCTTTTAGTGTGGCCGAACAGTTTTAAAACTTTTGATTTTATTATTGCTGCAATTGGATGTAATTTTGTCATAGTTAAAAGATCTTCTGTTTTCGTGTGGTCAAGTAGCCTTTTGTTGGTCATGCTTCTCATCAGTGCCGGATTAAGGAGGGGGGGCGGACTGGGCTGAAGCCCAGGGCCCCCACTTGTGGGGGCCCCCACTTCAAAGAAAAAATCTACTAATTTTTGTAGTTGCACAGCTGGAGATTACTGCTTTAATTCGTATCTCAAACAAGCAAGGGCGGCTCACCCATATGTGCTGCAGCACCCCTGCCCAATCCCAGTTATTCAATTTTTCTTCGTTTTTTTAACAAAAAACATATTTATTTGATACTTTTATATCCGAAAATGGTACGGATTGCGGGTCAAAGTTATGATAATGCTGCCAATATGAGTGGCAAGTATAACGGTCTTCAAGCTCTTCTGCGCGAGAAATGTAGTGTAGCTCAATATGTCCCTTGCACAGCACATTCACTTAATTTAATCGGTAGCCTAAATGTCCTGTAGAAACATGCCGTTCTGCCGCTGAGCTTTTTGAATTGTTGCAAAGCCTTTATTCATGGCTCTCGTCTACTCATCGTTGGCAAGTCCATCGAAAATTCCTAGATGGTTTGCCTGTTTTGAAGACATTATCTGATACAAGATGGTCAGTTAGATATGATGCAGTTCTTCTTCTTCTATCGAGTCTTCTAAAGTTCGTTGATACCGTACACCACAGATTGACACATTCTTCCGCAACGGAGTTATACACTGACAGGTCCCACCTACTGCACCGGGTGGCAAGCCGAGGGCAAACAAGAAGGTGATCCGCTGCATAGGCGTAGCCAGGGGGGCGAAAAGGGCCATGCTCCCCAAATTTTCCAAGTTTGGATTCCAAAGTTGAGCCCTTTGTTGAAAATATAATAAAGTTTGTAGAAATTTATATCGTTTTCCAAGACATCTGGCTATTAACACCCCCAAAGACTTGTTTTAGACACACAGAAAGACACCAATAAATTTTGCAAATTGTAAATCGCGCAAAATTTACGCGATTTACGTTTCTTTGAACTATTGTAATTTGTGGAAGCAATTTCAGAATGGCTTACTCTGTTGGGTTTTTGTGTAGTTATTGAGTTTTTGTGTAGCTCCGCTTCCGAAACACGAGACTCCGGCTCCAGTGCACCTCTGCGAGATACTTATGTAACGCGGCTACACTTTTCTTTGAGTAGGCTAGCGACTGCAGTAGACGCTACTTTTGCCAATGCCCACCTCTGCAGCCCACTATGAAGTAGTGAGTAGTTAATAAAAACTCTGTTGACTTACGGCCGTTTTGGTTTGATTAAACGTTGTACTTATTTTTTCTGAACCGGAGTCTAAAGTAGAAAAGGACATTCGGTTGGCATATCAACGACATAAGCTTCTAGATAGGCCTAAGCTTGTAAAAACTCCGCATGAAAGTACTCAAATGACCATTCAAACCATAAATATATTTGCGAGTGTAGATTATCATACAGTCTCACAGGAACAACTAGTATTTGCAAACATCGACTGTAAAATAACTATTTTTGGATTGAAAGAATACTTTGGAAGCATAATGCAACAATTTCTTATACCTGTAGATTAGAAGCTTGATGGAATAGGCGAGTTACCGTTTGTAGTTGGAATGCAACATGTTATAACGAGCGAACATTAAAAACTTGACTCTGGGTTTAACTAAACCGGTTCCACAGCCCAAACGAATGTCAAACAAACACTAACCTGTATCAAACTAACATGGTGTACAATATAGGCCTATTCTCTTGATCTAATAAGAATTACAATCAACTAAATTTTCATCTTCTGATAGAGCCTACAAAAATAATATACGATACTGTATGTGACATTGAAAACCACCAAGCCTACTACGTTAATATGATAAAAAATAAATTGTCTCAAAACAGAGATTGGTTGTCACCCAAACCCTGCCTTTGGTTTCTGCTGGACATGTCACTTGGTCCAATCAATAACACCACATAGGCGTATGGATTTGGCACACTAGATGGAAAAAATACGAAATAGGTCTGTCAAGTAGGCTAGGCTACTTTGAAACAACGGAAAAGCTTTTACACCTGAAAATCGCGTGTCTTCAAGAAACGAGATGAAAAGTTGATGAAAAAAAACAGCACTGTAACATTATTACAACCGCATGGATGATCTACAAGCTGAGAAACGTATGTAGCCTACTGTACAGTGTACATATATGCTTTACGAGGATTCATAAAAATACGTCACTGTACTAAAGCATTACCAGCACTACAAATATCTGCACTGAGTTGCACAGGAATGTTTCTTGAGTACGCTGAAGCAACGTATATCGACATAAAAGAATCACTCTGAAAGAAACAAGTATTGACAGTGACAAATTTTCAGATCGATCCGGAAAGAGATGACAATTTGCAATAACACAGAAACACCGCGCCACCAATTCCCATAAATGCGTCTATTTTGCAATGTTATGATGATAAAGATCCCTAGCGGGTAAATGAGCCAAGGGAAGGCAACGATAAATTTTATCATTGACCAACGATTCAAGGTGATAAAAAGGCTTTTTCAAAGTAGTTACGTCACAACAAAATACAGGATGTTTAAACATCACATGACGTCGTTTTCCTATTCAATTCACGTTCCATATGATGCCAAATGCGAGTTTTCTGGTCATTTTAGGTTCGCTCCCGACAGCACTGTATGATGTTTAAACGACCACCAACTTTGTTGACAATAAGGACCAAAAACCATTCAAAAAATTTAATGTAAAAAAATATTGATTGATCGTGAAGATCTATCCTCAGACTGAAAAAGCTTCTTTGTGAACATATTCATGGCAGTTTCGCATACCTGTTGATGAACCGTTGACGAAGGTTGCGTCACCAAGTTTGACAAAATTCCAATTGTTGTTAAAGTCTGTTATCTGCGAATAATTATTCCATACCACGTACTAGTAGTACGCAGTTTTGCTATGCCACCGGATAGCACCATTTTACAGGAATATTTTTACCAGGGGATTTATACCCACATTTTTGTTGAAAATGCTCTCAGAATGCACCAAATCCAACGTAATTTTTCAAAATTTTCTGGGGGAGGCCCCCCAGACCCCCCGCCGCTAGATGTCATCTTTGGCAAGAACGCCGTCGGGCTTCGCCCGCCGGCCCTTAAAACCCCCCCTTTCAAAATTACTGGCTACGGTACTGGTTCAAAACATACAATAATTCCACTTTAAGTCAATTAAAAAAACTTCATTTTCACATGCTTTTCCTTGAAGGGGCGGCAAAATCTGAATCCGCCCCGGGCGGCACATTCCCTAGCTACGCCACTGGTAGTACGTACTAAGTGTGACTGAATGAAGAGGTCCTTGAAATGTGTTGATCAAGCGCACACGCCGAGAGTCGAACCAGCGTTGTTTGATCTTGCGGGTTCTTTGTGCACAAAGTCAGGTGCTTAAACCAACTAAGACGTCGGGGCATAGTCTCATTTCCCCTTATTATGCAATAATTGTTAGACGTTTTACTTTTAAAAAGTCTTGATTTCAAAAAATATACAAGAAAATATTCAAAGTGAAATTAAAATTTTGGTGCAAAAGCGATAGCAATCTTGCCAATGACGCATCCCGAACAACAGCAAGTTTTCCATTGTTAGACGTTGAGCAATGTAAATATAACAGCTTTGTGGGCCGGGATAGCCTCAGACAAGCATTTTGTACGATTTTCAAAACAATGGCAACCTTCACCACACAGAATTTTTAACGATTTGAACAAAATAACTTAAGAAAATACGTTTGCGCAAAACTACACATTTTTCCACCGAAAGTGCTTCTCAAGAACAGTTGCTACTACTAACTTTTCTACACATAATACGAACTCTAAAGGAGGATCATCTGAAGGTCCTTATTCAAATAGAACTCTATAATACGAACTCTATCTATCTGCAAAGTGCAAATCATTGTTTCTGCAAATACCAGCATTTTTACAAGCTGTAGAAAAATTAATCAGCCGCTTTTATGATGTTTCGTTCATTAGTTGAACCATAGGCATACGAAGCCGAGTAACGTGATCAAGTTTAACATCTTCAAGTTCTTTACATAAACATAAAACTACGCAACAAATTAAGTATCGAACGTTTTCGACATCACAAGATGTCCTCTTCAGGAATAATATACATACAAATTAACTACATCTGAAAAAAATACAATGGTTAACTAAATCTATAAACAGAAAAAGACAAAAACTGCACAGTACTTCTATACAGAAAAGCGCAATTAAAGATCACATTTTTTCATGTACAGAATGCCAAAATAACGTTTCTATCAAGCAGTTTGAGATCATGTCTAGAGGCAGGTCTGAGTATCAAACTCAGATCTTGGAAGCCTTGTACATAAAACGTCACAATTCACTTTTGAACAGACAATTGTATGCTTGCGGCTCGTCTTTCTTGCTCTCTGTATTTTAAAATTAGTTTTTTCGCACCTTGCCTTTCTACCATATCATGTGATCTGTTTAACACCTTTTGATGCAGTTACCTTTGATTCTCGTGGAGCCTATATCATTGAGTTTGAGCTAGTCAGAAGTACTGTGCAGTTTTTGTCTTTTCCTGTTTATAGATTTAGTTAACCATTGTATTTTTTTCAGATGTAGTTAATTTGTATGTATATTATTCCTGAAGAGGACATCTTGTGATGTCGAAAACGTTCGATACTTAATTTGTTGCGTAGTTTTATGTTTATGTAAATGTAATAAACTTGAAGATGTTAAACTTGATCACGTTACTCGGCTTCGTATGCCTATGGTTCAACAAGACAAACTCTCTACCGAAGCTCTATTCGTTCATTAGATCCTCCAAACATCTTCAGGAAACTAAAATTGATTTTATCAGCGTGCAGGCAAAATGAAACACTTCATGAAGTCATGTGAAAAATTGTGATCTTTTCAGTGACGAGATACAGCACGTTGTGCAAACCAAGTTTTGTATTTATGCAAGCGAATGGATTGCTAAAGTAGGATAGCTTTTCCCCTGATCGAGACGACGCAGAAATTATGAGTGGAAATTCGGAGGCCTGTTACTACCCTATCTATAGCCCCAACTAGCGTTAAACACCATGTAACCAAATATTCACAAGCAGTGGCGGCTCGTGGTATTTATAGCAGGGGGTGCTGCAACCGGAGGTAGCCTATACGTGAAAGAGCGAGCGCCAAAGGCGCGATGCCAAGGGGTCTAGGGACATGACCCCCATAAATTTTACCTCATTTTAGTGGTATTTCATGAATTTTGAGGCTATTTGAGCAATTAATTTCCTGATGTTCATCAAGTTTAAATAGGCTGTTTTAGCATGTGACCTTTGGCCTTAACTTATTATCGTAAGTTAACAATGAACCTAGGTTACATTTAATTTATAAAAAATCAACCAGGTTTGGTAACCACAAAAATTTATTGGTAGAGCTTTTCTTAAATTTAATTTAACAACACTAATGAAAACCTAGTCTAAGCTTTATCTTTTTGTGGAGAAAGCAAACCACATTAGTCTAACCATGTAACAGCATCAGTCGCAGCCACCTAATATCGTGTTTGAAAACAACAGTATTTGCAACAGTAGCTAGCCTGACCACGTGACCAGCAACTGCAAAATTTGCAGTTCGAAATTGTGGGATTTGAAGCAACCTGAGCCAAAATATGACGTCACAATTTCTCTTTGTTCTTCTTTTATAAGATCGCAACTGCAGGGCTTGCAGTTCAGAGCTGCCAAATACAAAACTTAAAAAATCATCATATTTTTTAAAACCCAGAAATTATGAAACTTCTAGTCGGTAGGATCTATAGAGAACACGAGAAAAAACGTGAAATTAATAAAAAAAATAAAATACTGAAATGTGCAGGGGGTGCTGCAGTTTTGCAGTTTCTATGGACGAGCCGCCACTGTTCACAAGAGGGAATTAATAATTTTCAGAGTATCAGATATGCTTATAGGAAAAGGTCTGACGATTTTGATTTGATATCTAATAAAAAGAAACTATTTCAGTGTTGACAAATTACCAAACAATAAAATAGGCTCTACCTTAAAAAGAAATCTTAAATGCAGGATTGCAGGCTGCATTTTAGGTTGACGCAATTTGATATTTTTATCCCCACTTACAAGCTAAAATACGTCACAGAAAACCTAGATGGCAAACAAAACTAGAAAGTGCTTTCATCGATATAACTTCAACATATAACTATGAAAAGAAACGCTCGCAACGACACAAAACGCCGCAAAACAAAATCGATCAAGTTTAAATCCTCCACACGTTTAGTGAGCTCATGAAACGTGTGACTTTCTTGCAACATCTTGAGTTTCACTGATTTCCGCAGCACACAAATCCCCAGATTCTTTGATGCTAAGTTAAACCATCGTAACAATTTCATAAACCCGAAAAGTTATGTTAAGCCGACACCCAAGTTGAAGGGAAATATCGACTGGTAAGAATCTGTAAACAACTTTAAAACTTTCGAAAGAAAATAATCTTAAATGTATTTTTTTCCTTTCTATTGTAACATATCTTGCTTTCTCCAGTCAAGTGTGGTATGAAAAGAAAAAAAAAAACAACACCGAGACATAATTTTGCAGCGATCGTATAAAAACCTTGCTTTCACGAGTATATAAGCCATGTCGAAGGACAGAGCAACATACTACCAGTTTCAGTAACAAGGCAATCACAGGAATTGACATGTTAAGATGGATCTGAGATGATGAAGAGGAGTCACTAAGGTTGATGTTTCTCTTTCTTCAACCTCTGTTCGGTGGCATGTATCCTCATCTGGAGTCGATTTTCAAAATCGTAACCAGAAAAGTTATCCTTGAAAAAATAAAAAAATTTCAAGTCATCACATGTTGGACCACCAGATTGATGTGAAGCTACTAAGGTATGTTAGAAAATTGGATTAGATGTAAATTTTAGTAGATGCAACGTTCGCAATTGCTTCAACAATGACTGATAGATTTATCAAAAAAAGACGAAATTGAAATATACAACATACTCACACTGTTAACAAAATTGAGGCAATTCAAACCCAGTGAATTAAACAGCATTAAATTTTGCGAAAATTGACAGTAAAATTCAAGAAATATGAAGAATGTTACTTTGCAACGACGAAGTAATTCAAATCCTTTCTTTCTCGTGTCTGGAGAAGCGAGCATAGTCAGCGACAACTCGTAGCAAGCAAATGGCGCTATATGACCATCGCTGGTGTTCTTTTCGGATATCTGCAGCACATGGTTATATAAGAGTTTCCAAGTAAAGATTTTGCACATCAATAACTCAACTCGAGGAAGAGTGGTGCGATAACGTGCGGAGCGACTTTCGAAAGGGGAACCTTGTCAATGTTCAAAACAGAAGTACGTTGAAAGCCGCCATAAAGCCGAATCGAAATTTACTGACGTCCAACCCTCGGGGAACAAAGGACGTAAAATCGTACACTAACAAACAACGTTAGACTAATAGTTGTGGGCAAAGACGTTACAAGAGATATATGTTTGAAAAAATGTCCAAGTAATGTCGAAACAATAATAACCGTTTCAATGCTATCACACAAAGAACTTTAAGACCTCAATGAACCCAGCATAGATACACGAAACACGAGTGAGCGTTATAATTAGTATCGTTACAAAGGAATAACGAGATTGTTTACAACAAAACCAGATCAATAAATTGATCCATACCTGAGCGGCTTGTCTGTAGCACTCAGTGGATTTCGCTTCGTTTTTTAAACTTTTGTACAAAGCTCCAAGTATCAGTTGCTTTAGGCCGTTCAAGGAAGGGTTCGAAACGTTTAGACACACTGAAATTACGTGTTTTGATGTAGTTAAAGCATTTGCATCCATAGATTTGCTAAAAATACCTAAACGATAAATAACTTCTACCATCTGGTTACTTATTAGCCGTTCAATTTGAAGCAAACGTTTAAAATTCTCTGAGAAAGTTGAAATAGAAATGCCTGTCATGGAATTAAACTACAAATAAAATTAACGTTCTGCCCATGAGTACGTAACATACTAACAATTGCGAGATGACTTGTACAACTAATGCAGACGACCAGGGCCGTTAACAGGATAATTTAGGCCCGGTACCAATGAGATCCTCGGGTCCTACATCAAGACACCTCTAAGAAAAGTTTACCATATCCAAAGACAATGTGGATGTTTCTTCAAGGTTTGGGCTTCTTGGATAGGTTACGGGCCTCTAATTTTATCCCGAGCCCGCGTTCAAAAGTACCCCCTGAACGACCCCCTTTCAACGGCAGTGCAGACGACGTTACCTTCGAGCAGTCGCTGTAGACTATCTTGGGTACAGTTGGGGAAGGCGGTCCAAAGATATAAAACTTCTAAAATAAGGATCATGATGTGCTCGTGCGTCAGTGGAGTCTTTTGAAATAGTTTTGCCTGAAACACGTTTTAAAATTACAAACAAGAATTCAGCAAGTCCGTCTGAGATTTATATACCACGACAAATGCAAAGGATAACGGAAATGGCTATTCACAATAACGTCTTTTTTATCATTGTTTGTGTCACCACCCTTTGTATACAAGCAAACTGAATGCAGATTAGGGTTAACACGGTCTACAAACGCCCAACTCCGTTCACATAATAGTCAGCAATAAATAGCTTTGTATTCAAAAAATCGTCTTTAGAAAATTGGTAGAGAACAAAAGAATAACAGTTGCGTTACATGCACGATGGTTTTCGTAAAGGCTCAGGCATGTGACAAATTGTTTGAGAATTTTAGAAACATATTTGATACGTTGAACCTTCGCGCGGCAGGCGAGTAGAAAGTGTAATATCCTGTTTATTAAAGCAGGTACATTGAATGAAGAGGGTGGTGAAAGGATTATAGTTGTCGCAGTCGCTATTCAAAGCAGTATATGTTGCATGCAGCACACGATGAAGAACATTTTACCGCGCAGAAAAAAATCAATTGAAAAACGTTGCGTTGAATTAGTGTAAAAAATGACGGATTTTGCTGTCTAGGAATACCCTGGGTTGGAATTTAGCGTGACGCTGAAAAAGTCCAAACAAGAAACATCTGTCTGCTGAGATTGTTCCCGACTGTAGCTAATGTACACATTACACAGTCAAGTCTTTTCAGATTCAAGTAGGTTCACAAACAACAAATGTGATTCTGCAGTGTAGTTTGAAAAAAAAAGATCCAGTCAGTAAATCAGTTCTTTTTAGAATTTAGATCATTTCAAAGTCTGTAGACGTTGAAATAGTAAACAAAGCACTGATTTTCAGATCGGGAGTCGATACATTGTGAAACTCTTACTTTTCTAAAAACGTAGGCTTCGAGCTGATTGTCCTTGCGCTTGAATAGTTTTGGAACTTCACGCATCGTTGCGCAAGACCCTTCCATATCATTCATGGCTCCTTTTAGTACTGCGTTGAAATACACATCACAATTACGTCCGGAGACGTAGAATCAAAGTAGAGTAATTTGTGGTACATAAATAAGGATTCAGAAAATTGAAAATGATTGATGAAACCCATATTCTTCTTTACTACCAAGCAATTATATGATTCTATAAAGCGAGTAATTAACCGGATGAATTGAGCCTCATCGAGCGCATATGTTGTTCAAATATTCCATGCAACACCATACGAGCAAGTTGGTGCTGCTTCTAACCACGAACGCAATGGTAGGATAATAAATCGACGTTTAAGATCATAAAATACTTGAAAAAGAGGGTTAAGCCGGGAAAGCTTGTTTTATACTTACACGCGGCGAGGTATGTGTAGTAACAAACAGACCACTTTGATTCTTCCTTTAACCTGAAACAATATCAACCAGAATTATTGAAACCGAGAAATGTATATTGAAGGCATAGCGATTGCAGCATGACAAAAGACAGCTAACGTACCGGGAAATATTTTCAAGTGCTCTCTCCCACTGGAGCTCCATGATGCAGCACCAACCTAAGTAGGAAAATCAATACATATAAACTGTACACAAAAATAAGTAAGATAATATATCCGTGCTATTAGAAGTGGTACGGTTTATTTACTTTGTTGAGTGAGAACTGACGCACATCACTGGTACATACTGAACAGAAGCAGTCAAACTACTGTATGTCCAATTGCATCACTTTACGTTAAATCATCACACTTTCTATCAACACATCAGAGTTATCGGGCCTACCTATTTCATAGGAACATAATAGTTGAAGTTCTCGTTGTTCAGCAGCTTTGTTGTACGAAGTTTGAAGAGCTTCAAGTGCAGCTTTGATATCACACTATGTTGAATGGAGGGAACAGTTAAACGTTTCAATGCATTGTCAAAAGTTGACATTTAAATGCAACGATAACTTTGTTGTACAAATACAATTCGGTGCAGTTTCACGTGGATTTGCGATTACTTTGGACGACACCACATTTATTCAACGTTATGCCAACTATCAAATGTAGGGCTAACGTGTGAATTTCAAACCAAAAATAGAGTTTTATCAAAAGTATTTGAGGTTGCGGAAACAGATATTTATAGGCTGTGGACAAATCAGTCCCTTTTTTACATTAATTCAACGTCTGCAGACGTCGAATCAATGTAAAAAAGACTGACTTGCTGGCTGGGTTAACGTAACGTTAAATAAGCTTTTCTTAATGAATTAAATTGGAAGAAAAAAAACAACCTTGCAACGAAGAACTCTTCCTTTGAAAAAGAAGACCAACGACGACTCGGGATACTTCTTCTGGTTTGCCACGAGCAGTTTCTCCGCTTCTGGGAGGCCTGCATCCATGCGGTCACCATCAACGGCAAAGAAGGGACGAACGACAGTGTGGTACATGAGCAAAGATAACCTGAAGAGGAAAAAAAGTTGAATACGCGATGGAATTTCTCTCAATTCAAGCTTTTTTTCATGCTGTTTTTTAAATAACTGTTCCAAATGTTTCAGCAGCACTTTATTTATAGGTAGGCCTAAGAACTAAGCAGTGCCACAAAATAGCAATTAACGTAAGATATATGTGCAATATTGGCAAACTTGTCATAATTATATCTAAACTTTATCCCATGTAAATTGGTCAATTCAAACTTGTGGTTACTTTTGTTTAGGAAATTCATAATTTCTTAACCATTTTTTTTTAAACAGGAATACTCACATTGCAAGAGGTGCCTTCATATCTTCGCTTTCACAAGCGACTTCCAAACATTCAATTCCAGTGACTCTGTCGCCGCAGAATCCCATCATGTTGACGATACGGAGAAGATGGGGTGGCACAAGAGACACGCACAAATTGAACGCACCGTAGCCGAAGCAGACTGCGCCGTACAGTCGCAGAATGCTCGAGTGTTCAACGGAATTGGAATTGGATAAATTTAACGAGTTCGAGAATATTCGATCTCCAGCGTCATTGACGCGATTGACTGAATCGCTTGATCTGAAAGATAAAGTAACAATTTCGAAATTTCTATCGAACGGTTTGATTCAAGCTACTACGCAGGGCTGTGGAATCGGAGGGATTTTGGCGTGTCCGGAGTCGGAGTCAAGTCAGCCAGTTATAAACCGAGGAGTTGGAGTCGAATATTTTTCGCCAGACCCAACAGCCATGCTACTAAGTCACTCAGAATCGATGGCAATGTTGGATAAACAAGCGGCTGAAGCAGCAGACTCACAATGGGGATAGGCGCATGCAGTGATATTAATCAAAATCTAAACAACGTTGTTTCGCTACGATAGGAAAGGTGGTAGCGATATGTTCTTTCATGAGATACAACCTATGGAAGTCAAACATTGCAAAGAATGAAGCACGTGTATGAAGTAATACGTAAGCAAACAGTTTAACGGATTTAACTTCCATAGTTACTAGTTAAGACATTTATTAAAACATCGTACACCAGTGGCAAACTACTACACCAATGATTTGACAATTTGCGGAAAAGTAACAGAAAAGGATTCGATTTTACATCGTGGTTGTTTAAATCCTGTCAAATCGTAATAACGCTCGTCATCGTACAAAGTCACACAGCTCTTATTCATTATTTCGTCTTGGAAATTACATAAAATGTTGTTTAGTGTCTGCCAAGACATTTATTTTACCTTTGGGTTGAAACACTTTTAACCAAATTACGTTTATCTAAACTTCCGTCGACTAAATTTACAATTTTCCCTGAAAGCATCCTATACTTTTTCGCAAAAACAACAAATTCTCTTGGAAAAAGATAGTCATGTTAGTAGGTAAAATTCTGATCAGCCACTTAACAATGAAAAAGGAGACCAATGCCTAGGCAAATCTAAATAAGTAAAATCAATAGCGGGTCAATACGCGCTTACAAAACATCCTCATCGTCGTCGTTTGATGCCAAGCTGGATGCGGATGACGTCATAGACGCGTCATCTTGTGGAGTGTGTCCATTTGTTTCAGGACTTTCTTTGAAGCCGATATCGGCTGACGGAGGCTGCAATAGAAACAAATTTGTTGGTTTGAATAAAAATTTGTGCAAAAGTTCTCTTACTGCTCATCCACACTAAACTTACAACGGCCCACGATCAAGTAAAAGTAGCAAACATCGTTTAAACCCAGGGTTTTGAAAACAAGTTGATAGTGGCGCTTGAGTATGTTAATTGTTAACACAACAAGAATTTTTATTTTTATAATGTGGTTTATTTCAAACTAGGACAGTCCATATCTCGGCCTTGCTAACCGCCCAAAGCTGTTGGGCAGTTAACGGGCCCAAAGCTGTTAAGGTGCCCACTCATTTTAGTCTGTATTATATACAATAAATTTCCTTAGAATGTGTTCTCTATAACGACGTTAAAATAATAGTGTAAACAAATGATAACATTCGTTTTCAAGGTCATTTTTGCGTCTCTAGGGACTTGAAGAGTGTTTCCTTGTGTCATTTTACACAAAAGTAGTGGAAGAAGTAGCGGTAGCGCGCGCTGCTCTGGTCCGAGTAGTGGTAGCGCGCTACTTTTGTAAATTGGTAGTGGGCAGCGCGCTATTTTGGTCCCAGTAGCGGTAGCGGGTGCTCACCTCTGGCGATAGCTAAGTCAAACAAGACAGCAAGTGCACCTACTGGATTAACTGAGCCTTTAAAATTCAAAAAACTGTCCATGCTTTCAAGATCGAATGTGTCGATCACGTGACTGAACTAATAAAGAGTGCAACTGAGTCTCAAAATCCTGTTGCTACCCAGCCAACAAAGTTTTTATTGCTAGATAGCTTCATCGTCTTGCGACATTGAAGTGATATAAAAAAGGAAACTTTTGGGCATGTGGCCTCAAATGTACAGGTCGTAGGACACTTGAAGTACATCTCACCGTGTATTCGATTTTGTGCAACTTCAAAAGAGCTACGATTTGTTGATAACATTTTTCATATATTTTCCATGCCTTTCTTAGATTCCAACCACCTTTTATATATCCTGTGAACAAAAAAGGTTACCGATCACATTTAGTTTAACTGTACTAGAATAACTACGACAATTTAACTATTTATTCAAAATCACCCATTTCCAAATATTTACAGAACGTTTACTTGTAAGCCATGAATACCGGTACTGTAGAGTGTAGAACCTAGTTGTAAACATTTCGAAACAGAGACCATGAGTCAAATAATCGGAACAACAGAAATAAATACAAGAAAAACATAACAAGATATAGCCCACTTTAAAAGAACATGCACCAATACTGTAAAGGATGTTGCCTGCCTGATAACATTATGATGACATTACACAATACACATACCTGTCAATTCTTGTTTAATGAAATGTATGAGTGCAATATATAAATAGCAATCTGCAACAATTATTTTCCGTTGAAGGACCTCTTCTACCGTAACCGTCTTTCGTATGGAAGCCTGTTTAATATGCATTTTAATAATCTGATTGCAGCATTTGAAATGTTTTATATGATTGAAGATCAATAATTTTAACCTAAAATTTGTTTGCTATTGTCGTGTTCAGCGCCTAATAGTATGGTTTTCACTACAGATATTGTGCTACATAAATACTATTATTATTTTATTAAAACTAAAGGATGCAGTACCTTTTTTCGGAATTTGTTTTTAAAGCTATCAATAAGATCCTCTTCTGTCGAATTACACAGCTTCTGTGTTGACTTTAAAGCTTGAACTGCTGATTCCAATTTTTCTTCTTCAAAAGTCATCAATCCTTGCTGCAAAATATATTATTTTTACAACTATTTAGACCTTAATCTGCTAAAAGAAAAAAAAAGTACAAACCAACAGTGTATCATTTGTTCGAAATAAAAAATATATAAATTTTGTTCTAATTTCTCTTTGATGATCAGAGTTGATGTTTGCTGATCAGGCGTTATTCACCACTCTGGAAGAGTTATAGTCAATCAGGTATTCACGCATCAGTGTTCATACAAGACAGGATGTCTGTAAAAATGGTGCACGGTCGTTTGGTCGACAGACATTTGGTCGACAGGACGTTTGGTCGACAGGACGTTTGGTCGACAGGACGTTTGGTCGACAGGACGTTAGGTCGACAGAACGATTTATTTTAGGGTTAGGGTTAGGGTTAGAGTCAGGGTTAGATTAGGGTTATGGTTAGTTAACTAACCCTAACCCTAAAATAAATCGTTCTGTCGACCTAACGTCCTGTCGACCAAACGTCCTGTCGACCAAATGTCTGTCGACCAAACGTCCTGTCGACCAAATGACCGGGTACCGTAAAAATCAATGTAAAAATAATTCAAACTCACCATGAAAGAAACAAAACTAGCCCCAGCACTCATTAGCGGACTGCTGTTCCTAGAAACAAAATCAATTTTCTGTTAACTTTTCAGTAACAACAAATTAGCACATTCATTATGTGTTTAAAATATGGTAAAATATTCACAAGCAAAGCAATAATAAAAACTTTCACTAGTAAAACTTTTTTCAATTCATAAAAATATTTCTAATAATGGTCGATTTCATTGTATTTGCTTACAACCAGTGATGACAAGCATAGTATTTGTCTGAAAAGCAAGTGGAACCTTTTTATTTATTATTTGCTGTTGAAGAAAAGTTTAAAAACCTTTTAGGAGGAATGAACAATTGAACATGCTCCGTTGCATGGCTAATCTCCATTCAAAGACGTGCTGAAGCCCAAGCGGAAGGACTTAGCAACTCCCCATTTTAAATGGTCATGTTTTTGAAAGATGCGTAACAATAAATTTCACCCAGAAAGTGTTCTCAATAACGACGTTGAAATGGCAGTGTAAACGAATGATGTCATTGGTTTTCAATATCATTTCAACGTTACAATAAAGTGCTTTTTGTGTCAGCTTAATACAAAAGTAGCGGTAGCGTGCACTACTTTAGCCCGAGTAGCGGCAGCGTGCTACTTTTAAAGTAGCGAATGCCCACCTCTGGACTTTCTGGAGGTTGGTCACCTTTGCTGAACACCCAATATCTAGTCATCCATAACTTCGGTAACAAACAACCAATGTCTTACACATTACTGGGACCCTCAGAGTAGTGTCTAAAATGCTTGCTACCATGCATGAGCCCAAACTGGCATGCACAATGCACCAACAAGTCATATTAAGCAATCTTAAAAATGTTATGGGCTAATCATAGCATGCCGTACATTAAAAGTTTTGATACGGCATGCAACTTGTATATTACAAACAAGTAAAACAAAGAAATCTGTGCTTACTTCACAGTGTAGATTCTAACGATCTGTATTAGCCTGATGCTGCGGGTTCGTGGTGGCAATATCGAATTACACTCGTCATAGCAAATGACTAGGGAACTGTGTTCCGAAAGCTCGTGTAATTCGATATTGCCACCATGAACCCGCAGCATCAGGCTAATACAGATCGTTAGAATCTACACTGTGAAGTAAGCAACGATCATGCTGCTAAAAGCGAAACTCAATCAAAAGAAATCTGTAATCGTCGAGCAATAATAATACCAAAATAAACCGAAAATTATTTATAAAAATTACAGCAATGAAGCTAAAGCCAAGCAAAGGCGATGAATACCGTACTTGGTAAATTTGCATCTGAAAATACTTTTTCATAATGACATCATAGCTCTGCTTACAAATACAATGCAACAAAAGCTGGTAAGCTTAGCTCATCACCACCTTTCCACACTACAATATATACTTTTCAGAGAAAATAACAAGCTAAAACAAGTTGAAAGTGATAATTTATCACAATTTGTAATAAAAATGCTAAATACAAATTAGTGTATTATAAATCAACTTTACTATCCAGTCCAAGTTTCATAGCTTCACATGAACATAAGAAATCATAGCCCTGTTATTCAAGCTAATCCAATCAAATTTTACAACTGATTTTGTGTCAAAATTTATAATTTTATGATATATGACACTGTAGAATCTGCTTAACTCAACAACTGAAAGGGAACTGGAAAGCTGTCAAATTAGATAAAATGTTGAATTAAACAGTCTTACGAGTTTTCTTTTTAAGAAAGGCATCCATGCGAATCGCTAGTTTTTATGGAAACATAAGTTATTTATCAGAGGTGGGCACCCGCTACTTTTAAAGTAGCCCGCTACCCGCTACTTGGGCCAAAGTAACGCGCGCTACCGCTACCAATTTACAAAAGTAGCGCGGGCTACCGCTACTCGGGCCAAAGTAGCGCGCGCTACCGCTACTTCTTCCGCTACGTTTGTCTAAAATGACACTAGGAAACACTCAAGTCCCTAGTGACACAAAAACAACCTTGAAAATGAATGTTATCATTCGTTTACGCTGTCATTTCAACGTCGTTATAGAAAACACATTCTAAGGGAAATTTGTTGTTACGCATCTTTCAAAAATACGAACAGTTCAAAATGAGAGTCACTGAGTCCTGCCCGCTGTCGCTTAAGCACATCGTTTCCAACAGAGAAAAGTGTCTGCACCGCAGCACTGGAAGGAATGGGGGTGTTGTACTTATTTCATGTCGTTAAAGCACTTGTTGAATCGTTTCTTCACCCCTTCAAGGACTTTTACTTTCAACTCCTCACAGGTCACAAGATCACTGATCTCGGTCAACTTCTTCCCGCAAATTGTGATGGTTGGAAGCAAGACTCCGTAATACGCCTTGGACTCGCCCTGGAGACAAGGCCTACGAGAGGGGGGTACGGTGTACCCTTGAGGGCCTAGGCCTGTGATTGTTGGGGGCCCCAAAATTGTGATTTTATAATTTATGCGCAAAAATGTTTGGTTAAAACCATCCTAAACAATTAAATTCAAGCATAAAAGTTGTTATTCGTTAGTCCTTGGGGGCCCGGAAAGAAATTAGTTGTCCAAAGCGGTGACTTAATGCTTTATGTGCAAACATGTTATGTTAATAGCACCCTAAATTAAATCATAAAAGTTAGTTATTCTCCTGTCCGGGGTGGGGGGAGGGTAGGCCTATAGTGTAGCAAAAGCAGGGTTGAGAAACCGATAGTTTTTTTTAATGCCTGGATGTTTTTGGGCTTTTTGTGGTTTTTTTTTAATTATTTGAAAAAAGGGGCAAACTTGGTTTTGAATCTTTATCCTCGGACTGACAAAGTCTTGATAGGTTATTCCTGGTTGTTTTGCATACTTGTAGATGTAGAGGCTCTTGAAGCAGGGCCAGTTACCGAGATTGGCAGAGTGGAATTTCCAATTGTTGAAGTCTTGTTGCCGGGGAATTATTACATCTAGTAGGTGCCACTGAATGGAGAGCAGTCCTTAGAATGCGTTACTCAAGCGCACACTCCGAAACTCGAACCAGCATCGCTTGATCTTGAAGCTTCTTCGTTCACGAAGTTACGCGCTAACCACCAAGTGAGCTATCGGAGCGACACCTTAGGCCTACGTCATTATTCAGATGCATGGGAATAGAATTTAATCTAGGGTAGGCCAATGTCATTCTCTGTTGTTATAAACTTGTATTTTATGATGCTCAGTCTTATTGTTTCTGGTAGCAGGGTAGGCCTATATCATGAGGGAAATTACATATTTATCCTCTTTCATATTCAGTATTATTGTACATGTAGCCTATTAAAATTAAAGAATGTTTACTGCAGCTTGATACTATTATTGCACACAGATGTCCAATTCTGCAGTAAAATGTTGTATGGTGTGCAATACGTCTAAGCAAACATCACACGTTTTGCCCAAGACAAAGGGGCCCGGAGTGAGAGGGGGGCCCGAAATGACTCTTCGTACCCCTAGTGAAAATTTCTCTCAGAGGCCCTGCCTGGAGAATGTCTAAAGCCTGGCAAATAGGCTTCATCACACGAAGATATTTGCCGAAGAAGTTGACGTCAGCTAGAAAAGACCGAAACTTTGCAACCAAACCGATTATATAGCTGCTTGACCACGCCAGTATTGCAAAAAACAAGCATTTTTTTCAACTTAAATTAAAAAGTAGCGGGTAGCGAGAGTGCAACCGAAAAAAAGTAGCGCCTCTCCCGCTACTTTGGAAAAAAATAGCGCCGCTACTGCAGCTGCTACTCCAACTAAAAAGTAGCGCCGCTTCCGCTACTTTTACCAAAAAAGTAGCGCCGCTACAAAAGTAGCGCGCTACTGCCCACCTCTGTTATTTATGCAAGATATACCACATCGGTAAGAGATTTAAACGCAATTATGAAACATGCACTATAAAAAACAAACCCTTGGTCAAACTTCATTCTTCAAAATATGTGATAATATGGCATTGAATAAAATCATGTCTGTTTTTTTTTAGCTAGTTTACTTTTGTTATGTTTGTTAAAACAGGAACTATGATGTTCCTGTCTTTTGCTTGTCATTCGTCGGCTGTTCTGGCATGTCATTTCATAGAATACCGAAACCAAAACAAACCATGTTTGGTAACTCCATGTTAGTTGTTACAGTTTAGTTGTTCTTCTTTGAAATTTCCTAATGTAAGTTCAATGGCCAATATTAAGATGAACCACTGAGTGTCAAATTGGCAGCGCTGGAAATAAACTAGTAGACTTATACCGGAATGGCCCGTTTCGGTGAATCCGATTCGGTGAGTTCCCTATTCGGTGAGAGCCTTTTTCGGTGAGAGCCCTATTCGGTGATTTGTTTTTTAAATTATTGGGTACGGTAGCCTAATTATCATTGCCGTTATAGGGTTAGGGGTTAAGGGATAGGGGTAAGGGCTAGGGTTATGGGTTAAGGATTAGGGTTACGGTCTTATTTCAACGTTTAGCGACATTAAAATGATGTAAAAGCGGCAATGATAATTAGGCTACGGTACCCGATAATTTTCAAATAAAATCTCAAAAAATCACCGAATAGGGCTTTCACCGAAAAAGGCTCTCACCGAATCGGACTCACCAAATAGTAGCAGACCTGACTTATACACGGTAGAATAAAAATGGCACCAATTTTCAGCAAAAAAGTATAGGTTGCCTAATGCCTATACATGAGGTTGACCTATACTTGAGTACATACAGCAATGACAACATTTTAAAACAAGAATAATGAACACAAACAAAGAATAAAAATATAAAATGGCATCATACAATACTCAGCTAAGATATCCAACTTAGCTTGACCAACTTACTTAAACTTTCCAAAAAGAACTTCTGATTCTTTGAAGCCATTATTAAGCATCAAATTAATCCCTTCCAAAGCCAAGAAGTGGTCATCAAAACCAGGAGGAAGTTCAATACTACCTGCTGCTTTTGCCATGTTGCAATGTTCAGTTCATAAATTCACTCTACAGCAGTGAACCTATACTAAGGTGCTACTCCAGTGGCTCATGCTTGATATAACGTAATAAAAACAATAACATAAACAAAATATTTTAATAAAGTTAGTATAGCAGAGTGATTTCAATGAAGTACATAACTTCACTTTTAAAGGTTAGGCTAGTGCAATAGTGCACACTGCACATCCTAGATGTCATGTTTTAAATATTATGATGATAAGTACTAGTAGTACTGCTTATTGTTAATGATTCCTGATTAAGCTCATGATAGTACAATTTTATAATACATATATTTTCTGGCCATTTTTTAAAATTTTTATTGTTAGAAAAATTTGTTCGATCTCAAAGCACTTACTCATATTTTAACTATGATATAAATATTAGGCTACTGCACCTGATGTGCCTCTAGTCATTCTCAGTCATTCTAGTGGAATAATTCAGAGCAATCTGCTTAATAAACCAATCTGTAAAAACGGCTTGGTAAATAATGTGATGACAGCAACAACCTGCAGACCTTAATAAGAGCATTTCTTGTTGGCCAACATATTTATTTTTATGCCACTTAAAAGTCAGGATGTCGTTTTTTATTTGTTTTATAAAAAACAGAGTTCTTCCAAAAACGTACTTTAAAAACCAAGAAACAAGTCACATAGTAAGGGTAAAAAGATAAAACTTATATATGGGTCAGATGCATCAATTTTGTACCCTGTAGTCTCCAGAACGCATTTTTGCAGTTTTGGTATTTCTTAAGGTTTCAGTCTACTTTTTTAGGCTTTAAGTTACAGTTTAGATACGTGCCCCCCCTATGTAATGCTAATTTTCAATGGAAATTGTTAACTTCTTAGCAAAAATTTTGGATTTATCACAAAATTGCCCACTTTTTTTGGATTTTTCACGTTTTTACTTCTGTAATTCCCTTGTGATTTTTCACAGGCAAATACTGCAGTGCTAAACTGACTTTTATTTAACACTGTGCAGCTTTAAATACATTTTAATGTTGAAATGACACTGGCTTTACAATTTTGGCCTTGTATTTTTCTCAATTTTACGAATCTGCAATTTTGGCTCCACTATGTTGTAGTCTCCAGAACGACCCATGGTACTACTCTACCAATGCCTACTCTGTGCTCCTGTTTGGGTGTAAAATGATGCAAACTTATATATAAACAAACCTACAAAACAAGAAAACGGATTTACTAAAAAGTGTGATAATAGTTCACTCTTCTATGGAAGCTATTTAGCCTGGCTCCAAAATTGTGTAGTCTCCAGAACAAACTTTAACAAAAAATGTATGCTTCCCTGTTTAAAATGGCAAACATTCTTCCAGTATGTGATGGACTAGTATGCTCACTTAGCAGGATTTCATAGAGAGGACTCGGAATAAATAAAAGATTAGGAATTTCTTTCTTATTGAATTTGTCTGTAGTCTCCAGAACACTGTAGTCTCCAGAACTTTTTTTTTTTCTTTTTTTTTGTAAAACCAGTAAGCACTCTTTTGTACAGTTATTTTTACATGTAATGTTACTATAAAAGTTGCTCATAAGAAATGATACCTGTTGAATCATTCTGAAACCTATTTTTGATCTTAGAGAACATAGATACAGTTAAAGTTGTTAAATTTTAATTTAGCTGTGATTGTGAGGTGCTTTTTACGCATATTTGATTGGCAATGGCTCCATATGAAAAAAGTATTGCTATTACTATTGCTAGCATATGATTTATTACTACCTTGAGGTCAAACAATACATGACTTTGGCTGAAGTATCAGAATATTTAGGTACATTATCGCACAACTGCAGTAAACCTGCTAGAAACTGATAAAATGGGTATACTCACACTGATATTTAATTTTCAGTATAAAAACACGATATTTTTTGGGGGCAGTCTTTTGATTTAGTTGGTAGAGAAGTATCTCAAGACTTTTAAATCAAAAGTTTATGGCACCAAGCATTCTGAATTTTTTCTCCGTTCTGGAGACTACAGGTACAAAATTGATGCATCTGACCCATATACTAGTTTTGATAACATTATTAATAGACATTTAATTTTTTTTTTGTCAAATTATTTTCAATTGCAAAAAAATTTACAAATTTGTGAAGTGGACGCAATTACCTTGATAGTCGCAAATACACATATCAACTTTATACCTGCTGCATTGAATTTTTTCTAAAATTTTATGCAAAAATCGGTTCTGCTTGATGATGGTGATATTAATAGACAAGTGTGCTTTTTCTTAGTTTTTATGCTCAGCAAATAAACCAAGAGCTGGATTTTCCAGGTGTTATCAACTGATTAAAAGTATCTTGATTGATTAAATCTTAATGCTTCTTTGAGACTGGGTTTTTTTTTTCGGTCATTTATCGGTCATTGACCGATTTTTTAGCAAAATGTCCGAAAAAAATATAGTCAATTCGGTCAAAATGTCCGAAAAATATATAGTCAAATCGGGTGTTGCAAGGTTGAGTTTCGCTGATGAACGTTGAAGAAAGTTTTCTCAGATAAAACACGACAACGTTTCTCAGCGAAACGTAATGTTGTAGCTCATAGGCGCCTAACTATTTTTTTGGCCGTGGAGGCGAAAGCGTGTTTCATCAGCAGCAACGTAAATTCAGCAAAATGTCACGCAGATGGATGACATAAGGGTCATTCCGTGTCAAAACACCAAGGGCCTCCCACCCGACCCTCTCAGATTTTGCTCAAACTTTATCAGAATGTTGGTAAACATAATTAAGCAACACACGCAAAATTTTAGCTCTTCATCACTTTTCATTTAAAAGTTATGCCCCCTCAAACTTTTGCATCCCCCCGAATCATTCGTTTTCGTCTCATTTTATAGCGTTTTTGAAGGATCATATCTTCAGATTGAAGTGAGCTACAGTGCTGAAACCGAGAATTATGGTAGACATTTTTCCACTGATTTCAGACATGTATTAGGTAAAAACGTAGTGTGTTGCAAATTTGAGTTACATTTCTTTGAAAATGGCCCTTTCTACACATGCGGACGTATTTTTTGCAAACTTTGGAGACCTGTATCTCCCGCAACAAGTATGACAATGCAACGAAAGTACTGTTGGTTTTCACTCATATATGTAAGATTACTCTGATAAAGTTTGAGGCTTCTAACTGCAGTGACTTTGCAGTAATGAACTTGAACAAACCAGACATTTTGCGAAAATGGTGAAATTGCGCCATCTTGTGTGGACCATTTCATAATGTAGGCAACATTTCAGAAATTTGAAAATTTCACAAGAGTGTGTCTTTGACCCAAGCTTCAGCATATACAAATTTTAAGAATGTGTCTCAACTATAAAGTTGTTTTTTGAGGTCATGAAAGTCCACCTATTTTGCAGAATTTGCTTGCAAATTTTCCCTAGCAACGACCATAGCAACGACACTCTGCTTGCTGTAAACCCCCACTATCGTTACATTTTTGAAATTTATATTGAAAATTCAGCAACTTGCACCTGCTATGAAGCAAATTCTCATCAAAATGAACAATATGCATGTACATTGTACAAGTACAACAAGGGGAGGAAGTTAACTGTTTCAACCAACAGTGGGCAAACTGCGGCTCGCGAGCCACATGCGGCTCGTCAACATAAATGTTGTGGCTCTTGTATTGAATCGTAATATTACAAAAAGTTAAGATTATACATTATAAATATGTTATCTCGCGCTGTCAACTGAGCAATGGCATACCTAGGGTATGGTAGGCATGACTCGCATTGATAGGGGCGCGAAAATCGGTTGGTAAAAATTAATATTTGTTATCTACACTTTCTTTAAAATCTAATTTGCACCCAATACAATACAAAGATCAAAAAGGAGTCTCTCTTTTACTGGTAGCTATTGTTAAACAATGGAGTTGTGACGTTGCAAAAGCAACATTGTGCCTCCCCTGGCTCATTTTGTGTTCAGTCAGCAACAATTGGAAGTTTCATAAAATCGCTAAGCAGCGATTAGTTGAAGCTTACAAGTAGCACCAGACTTTTCTTATTCATTTTTATAAGAATTTATAACTTTGTAAAATCAAAACATCGTGCAACCTTGACAAATAAACGCTTGGAAGAATTAATTCGCACAACATTAGCAATTTATCGTCCAAATTTTCAGAGATTAGCGAGTCAAGTAGAAAACTAATATGAATAAACAATCAGTGTTTTTATTACTGTTATGCTATTTGGTGTCAAACTGATTTTGCGGCTCGTCAGTGTTTATGGTTTATCTGCAAGCGGCTCTTTCTTTGAGCAACTTTGCCCACCCCTGGTTTAAATGTTTGCATCATATTGAACAGCATGAAGCATGACAACAATGCAGTTCATGCTTTTATCCAAATATCCATACAGCACTTCAATACATTATCGAAGAACTTTCTTTAACGTCGAAAGTGATTTATTTTAGTGATGGTGTTGCAAGTCAATTTAAAAACTTCAAGAATCTGCTAAATATGTGTCACCATAAACATGATCATCATCTTGAAGCGGTGTGGCATTTTTTTGCTACCAGCCATGGTAAGTCACCATTACAAAATATGCAACAGTGAACCATTATCTTGCAAGATCTCCACCATGAGATGGAACATGTTTGGACATATTCTGAGACTTCACCAGGACTCACCAGGACTCACCTCCCCAGAAAGCCCTTGAATAATTGCGATAATTGGCAGCAAAAAGTACCAAGGCCGAACCGGACGTCACCGTACCAACTTATTACAACTGCTGAGATCTGACATCAGAAAAGCTGGCCTGGGATCCCTACTCAGCAAATCACATCTCCATCGATTGCAAAACATCGCAAAGGACAAAACAGAATGGAGATCCTTCAACCTTGTTGAAAGACTGATCGAAGCCAGCGGCTGCCAAACGATTTGGCTACACTGGCGGCGGAGACAGTTACAATAATAAGTCACCATGCGATAGTTTGGTTGGTACAACCAAACGGCTTGTGGCAAAATAAGCAAGCTTGCACTTGCAGGCAATAGAATTAAACCAAATTTTGACGCCCTTTCAAATGTTTACATGGGTTGGTCAGCAACAGCATATTACTGGCATAAAATACATATTTATATGTCAGTGGAAGTGAAATCACAAGCAATTCCCAGGACTTTGCCCTAGAAGAGCATTATTGTAGGCCTAAATGTAACATCATCCTTGGAGCTCGTTCACATCACAGTTTTATCTCTGTTTCTGAGTCTGTCATGGAAATGAAGAGACTTTCTTCTGATACTGCTGGTACCAAAGTTTTACTTGGAGAAGTTGAAAACGCAGCAGCATGCTCTTCTGGCATAAGATCAACTCAAAATAATATCAAATTCCAACCTTTATAGTATGTAGCATGCACATATGATCAAGAATGGTATGTCGGAATTATTACAGAGTGGTGTGAAGAGCAAAATGATGTATACATTAAATTTATGCATCTTGACCAAAACAACATGTTAGCATGGTCCCAACATGCAAGAAATGAATGCTGGATACCGTTTCAAGAATATTATGCATTGTGGATGCCCTGTATTTCAACATCAAAGTGGTCAATGCTACAAGCTGAGCAGCGCAGATCAAAGCCGAATAATTTGATTATTTAGATCTGAATATTTTTTTCCTACCAGTTGGAAGATTGAAAAACGCCATGATTGATCACAGAAACCGCCAGACTTTTATTTATTGTTCTATGTTATACAGAACTAACTGACTTTAAGTGATCATATGGGAATGTTGTGTTTCCTGTAGGCTATTACCTGAGCTGCAATTCAGAGACTATGCGAGAGTAAGAATGGGTTGACACATGATGATTAAAATAATGTAGCAAGAATAGCTAATCCGTATTTTATTAGGCTGGCAATATAATGAGGGGCTGAGTTTAATGCATGCTGGGCACTGGCATTGAAGGGATTAATTTTTGCATATTTATATATATATATAACTGCAGACAGTGCACACCGTTTCGACCTTCTGGTCTCGTCAGTGCAGTGTTTACACTGGAATGGCCATGAAGGTATTATATATATATTTACACAGTTGTTTTCAATTAATATGAATGTGATGCTGCAATGCTTGAGTTTAATGTTTACATACAACACAAACTGGAATGCCAGTTTTGATCCTGCATAACATAGTGTGCAAGCCTCCAGGTTATGTTTGGGGTATAGGAAAACAATCAGTACATACAATCATACATGTTGTTCATTTTGATGAGAATTTTCTTCATAGCAGGTGCAAGTTGCTGAATTTTCAATATAAATTCCAAAAATGTAACGATAGTGGGGGTTTACAGCAAGCAGAGTGTCGTTGCTATGGTCGTTGCTAGGGAAAATTTGCAAGCGAATTCTGCAAAATAGGTGGACTTTCATGACCTCAAAAAACAACTTTATAGTTGAGACACATTCTTAAAATTTGTATATGCTGAAGCTTGGGTCAAAGACACACTCTTGTGAAATTTTCAAATTTCGGAAATGTTGCCCACATTATGAAATGGTCCACACAAGATGGCGCAATTTCACCATTTTCGCAAAATGTCTGGTTTGTTCAAGTTCATTACTGCAAAGTCACTGCAGTTAGAAGCCTCAAACTTTATCAGAGTAATCTTACATATATGAGTGAAAACCAACAGTAGTTTCGTTGCATTGTCATACTTGTTGCGGGAGATACAGGTCTCCAAAGTTTGCAAAAAATACGTCCGCATGTGTAGAAAGGGCCATTTTCAAAGAAATGTAACTCAAATTTGCAACACACTACGTTTTTACCTAATACATGTCTGAAATCAGTGGAAAAATGTCTACCATAATTCTCGGTTTCAGCACTGTAGCTCACTTCAATCTGAAGATATGATCCTTCAAAAACGCTATAAAATGAGATGAAAACGAGTGATTCGGGGGGATGCAAAAGTTTGAGGGGGCATAACTTTTAAACGAAAAGTGATAAAGAGCTAAAATTTTGCATATGTTGCTTAATTATGTTTACCAACATTCTAATAAAGTTTGAGCAAAATCTGGGAGGGTTGGGTGGGAACTTTTTTGAAATTTCGGTGTTTTGACATGGAATGACCCATAATTATGTCGTCACACTAGGATTGCTTTTATTGCCACACTCGGAGTTATCGCTACGTTCGACCTACCGTTAATTATTATAAACAAACTCGACCACTTCGGTTAAGCAAACACATGCCATGCGTCTGCATTTGCGTAGGCTAGCGGTTGATGGACTGCGACTCTTAAGCTAAGCACAACATAAAGTTTAGCAACGAATTAGATTTATTACCATGAAACAAGAGACGAAAAGGTTTACTAAAAAGTAAAAGGTATACTGTAAATGGAATCATGAATGACAATGTCTTGAAAATGGAATGCAAATGCTAACTTGATTATACGCTTGAAAATATACCTGTTGAAAGTAAAATCATTCACGTTTACATCAATTCAACAGCACGTCACCTTGAATAAATTTAGAAGTTGCTGACATCCGTAAACAGCCCTTGAAAAATAGTTACGGAGAGACGTTTGATTAAGTTTTCGACTTGACATAGCTCCCTTTTGACTACAATATCGCAACTTATGACTGACCTGCTTTCAACTTTATGACTGACCTGTTTTTGCGTTGCAGATGAAACAAAAGATGCGCATATTCGCCGCCTATGATCGGGTTTCTATGGCAACGGTCGTGTGTGCGCCATGCAGTTTGCGCGAGTCCGTTACTGCGTTGATTATGTCGTGTGTGCGCAATGCGGTTTGAACCAGCCCTTGTTGCGTAACTTGCGTTGGTTAGTGGTTACGTCGTGCCCAGACTTCAAGTTCATTTTCACAGCGAGCGATTCACTGCCACAACAATTCACTGCAGAGGTTTCGACTCGAAAGCAACATCGAGTCTGTTTGCAAGCGCATAAAGCTAAACGCACGCTCCGTCTACGTAGCAAATTATGTTGTTTTTGGGTGCATTCAATGATTCAACATCTGATGACATTGAATCGACACAAAATGGTAAATTTTTGCTATGTCGCTGGCAGCAAAATCAGTCATTTTTACATTGATTCAACGTCTGCAGACGTTAAATCAATGTAAAAATGACAGATTTTGTCTGGTGTGGAATTGTAGCATCCTACTCGTTCTAGTGATTATTTATCGCGAAGCTGTTGCGGTTTGCTTTCAAAAAGTGTTGTCCTGCTGCCGATCGCTAGTTCATCTATTGTTTTATGTATCAATACAGCATAAAAAAGTTGGCGCCTATGTTGTAGCTAGTCAGGAAGTGCAAATTTTGGTTTGTATCAGCTACTTGAAAGGAAATATTTTCATCAGTAAAAATAACCGAAATAAATAAAAAATGACCGAATTTTTTCGAGTCATTTCGGACAAATGACCGAAAAGTGTCAGCGAAAAAAAAAACCCAGCTTTGAGAGCTTAAGCCTAGCAGTTTTGCATATTTGCAAAGGCTTTGAACCACCGAGAGGTGAGCAGTAGCATGCTACACAGCGGTGGGCTTCCACTGCATTGAAAGCAGCGCTCGCTACACTAAGTAGCACTCGACGAAATGTAACACGCTTACCACTAATCGAAACAAAAGTAGCAATACTTCTACACACTACTTTTGTATTAAACTAACACTGCAAAGCTGTAATCAAGTACCTTGTAAAACCAAAATGACCTTGAAAATGAATGATGATATTGATATCATAATCTTTCCAGGGATACGGTATCTAAAGAAGGGGATACGAAGGCTTTTAATACGTCTGACAGTAGAAGGGCTTTTGTTTATCGCAAATAATCTTTGTTTAGCCTAAAATGACAATTGGAATCAATGTAGTTTAATAAATCTTGTTATGATACCTGCTTTGCACTATTAGTATCAGGTCTGGATACTCACTGCATGCTCATATAGTTACTACTTGTTAATTTAACTACCCATATACGGTACTGGCTTTACATCTAGCTTACTGCATAGGCTTTGTTAAGGAAAACAGCTTACTGGTAACTTTTCAACTGTTTTTCCAAACAAGTATTCTTTAAATATGCTCTAAATAAACATTTACTATGTATACATACATAACATTTACTGACTGTCTTCTGTAGTTGACTGTACCGGGTCCCACGAATTACCCATAAGCCCCATAAGTACCCATAAGTACCCATAAGCACCATAAGTCGCGTCGAATTACCCATAAGTCGCGTCGAATTACCCATAAGCCCCATAAGTCGCGTCGAATTACCCATAAGCCCCATAAGTAGCGTCGAATTACCCATAAGCCCCATAAGTCGCGTCGAATTACCCATAAGCCCCATAAGTCGCGTCGAATTACCCATAAGCCCCGTAAGTCGCGTCGAATTACCCATAAGCCCCATAAGTCGCGTCAAATTACCCATAGGCACCATAAGTAGCATTGAATTACATAGAAGTAACGTCGAATTACCCATAAGCCTGTATAGTGTAGAGTGTAGTCTATAGCTGTCTAGAAGCCTAGTAGTCGGCTGCATAGCCGAGTGATGAGGAGCACGGGCTGGGCGTTCCAAAATATAGTTCGACACCGCTCAAGAGCAGGACACTTGAAGGCATGCCTAAAGGTGGACACGAAGATTGGCTTCGTTGCCTTCCCGTCCGCTTATGTGTAATCTGCAGTTTGCTGCAGCAGATGGAGTGTTTTGTCCGATAAAACACCTTAACATTGGGCAATTTTCCGTATGAACCAGGTGACTGCAGCATAGCAATCGTTCTCGCACTCAGCCAGAGACTTAATTCTTGCTTTAAACTTGATAATTAAAGAAAAAAAAGAATAATGGCAAGGGTGGGAATCAAACCCGTGTCACCAAATTCAATAGCCTTTGCCTTAACCACTCAGCCACGCAAGCGCTCGTGAAATTGTCGCTTAATTTGGTTTATATGGGTAATGTTTCGAGAACGCTCACAATATTATCAGTTTAGTTTGTTTTTATTTCTGACCATCACAACGAAAAAACAATACACGACAAACTTAGCACAGATCTATAAAAGGTAGAAGCGACAAAACGCGGACGTTATAACGTGCACGATACCAAAGCCTGCAGATTACATATACGCTGACATGAGGCGTAAGTAATTCCACGTTGCTTATGGGTAATTCGACGCGACTTATGGGGCATTTGGGTAATTCGACGCGACTTATGGGGCTTATGGGTAATTCGACTCGCGTCGAATTACCCATAAGTCGCGTCGAATTACCCATAAGCAACGTGGAATTACTTACGCTTTCATGTCAGCGTATATGTAATCTGCAAGTCGCTGTTGCGACTTGCGATCGTGTCACTTAAACTGATTGTCCTGCTTTGGTATCATGCACGTTATAACGTCCACGTTTTGTCGCTTCTACCTTTTATAGACCTATGAACCAGGTGACTGCAGCATAGCAATCGTTCTCGCACTCAGCTAGAGACTTAATTCTTGCTTTGAACTTGATAATTAAAGAAAAAAAGAATAATGGCAAGGGTGGGAATCAAACCCGTGTCACCAAATTCAATAGCCTTTGCCTTAACCACTCAGCCACCCAAGCGCTCGTGAAATCGTTGCTTAACTTGGTTTATATGGGTAATGTTTCGAGAACGTTCACAATATTATCAGTTTAGTTTGTTTTTATTTCTGACCATCACAACGAAAAAACAATATACGACAAACTTAGCAGAGGTCTATAAAAGGTAGAAGCAACAAAACGCGGACGTTATAACGTGCATGATACCAAAGCAGGACAATCAGTTTAAGTTACACGATCGCAAGTCGCAACAGCGACTTGCAGATTATATATACGCTGACATGAAGGCGTAAGTAATTCCACGTTGCTTATGGGTAATTCGACGCGACTTATGGGTAATTCGACGCGAGTCGAATTACCCATAAGCCCCATAAGTCGCGTCGAATTACCCATAAGCCCCATAAGTCGCGTCAAATTACCCAAATGCCCCATAAGTCGCATCGAATTACCCATAAGCAACGTGGAATTACTTACGCCTCATGTCAGCGTATATGTAATCTGCACCCAGCAAACATTGTACTTCGGCCCAACGTAGTGTGACAGTTGGTAAAATAATGCTCCTCCGTTGGCACTACGTTGTGGCCGAAGTTGACCCAACGTATCTTGCACCATTCGTCGCAGTTGAGACAACTTCTTCAAAATGTTTGGGCCAACGTTATCCCAACTCTGCACCCAACGTAGTTCATCGTTGGTACCCTACGATGGCCCAACGTATTTTGCACCATTCATCGCAGTTGGGACAACTTCTTTAAAATGTTTGGACCAACGTTATCCCAACTCTGCACCCAACGTAGTTCATCGTTGGTACCCTACGATGGCCCAACGTATTTTGCACCATTCGTCGCAGTTGAGCCGACTTATTTTAAAATCTTTGGGCCTACGTAATCCCAACTCTACTGCCAACGTAGTTCATCGTTGGTACCTACGCTGGCCAAACGCACTTTGCACTTTTCGTCGCAGTTGGCCATACATATTTTGCACTAATCGTTGTAGTTGAGCAACGTTGGTTAAACTTAACCTGCAATTTCAAGTTGACACTGTCCTGATGATCCAATATGCCAATACGATGACCATCTTCTTATACTGAGCAAATTTAAGTCAATGATGTAAACAAACGTAAAGTTGTTGAAAAATACATTTATTCGAATGGTAAAATGCACCACCCATGCACAATTCACAGCTACGACAAGACATGCATAAAAGTCTAAAAACACAGTGGACTGAGGTACTTCATGCCTCATCAGAAGACTGCGCCTGGATGTAACAACGTGATCTGTGGCGGCTCAAACGCAAGTACCTATAAAACAATATGCAACATTTGTAAAGAAAGCAGGGATGAAAGAAAATATACTGTGCAGTGCAAATTAGGTCGTGTTTACAGCACCGTGAAAGAACAGACTCTAATTGCTACATATCCCATGGATATGTGTATGCAACACCCGGTTATGTTACAATAACAAGCATTTTTTTAATACATCCTAACATTCCTCAGTATGTTTTAATTCTGTAATTCGTAGCCTATACGATGGGGTGGGGAATGGGTATACCGTTATGTTCTATCAACCTCTAACATTAATGCACATTCGTTAATCGTGTTAATGCAGTTTGCCTTCTCTAACCAGTGCAAATTATTATTGTTATCGTTTGATAAATCTTCGAAGTCAAGTCTTAAAATGTGTGTATATTTCTTGAAGTTCTGCTCCAAACTAATCGCTGGTTAAGTAAATAAAAATGCTTTTATTGCCCTTATTGAGAGAATAGTAACGATTTGTCAGTGACGGAGAGAACAAATGAACATACCCGCAGTACTTTTTGTAGCAAGACGTTTAAGCCGGCCCCCATCGCGGTCTTCCCACGTCTTAAACCAGTCGCCCAGTTTGTGGTCGATTTCTTGTAGAGTGCATGATTTCGTATTGCTCTGGACAACATCTATAAGTAAAGCAGTTTTGTAAACAAATAATGTTACATCGATTTTTATTTTTACACAATCATCTACAGCAGTGGCCAGCGGCTCTTAACCTGTGGGTAATTACTCAATCTGGGGAAGTTTGAGGTCTTCCAGAGGGCAATGAGCAGGACAGTGCAAATTATTACCAATTTTTAATCAAACTTAAATCATTGTTGGGTTTGGCTTTGGCTATTTCATTCAATTGATTGCCAAAGACTAATAAAATTGGTACGAATGGAATTAATTTTATGCTGCTGTTTGGAAGTCTTCACGAGAAGATGCAGAACAACGTGTTCTTGTCGAAGGTTGCTTATTTGTGCGACTTTTTCTCTGACATAAACGCCTTGAACTGCTTGCAGGGCAAATGGACAAGGTTATGGGATTTAATAGACAAATAATAGATTTAAGATGCCCAACATGCTTAATTGCTTAAAGTGGGGTAACGGGTCAGAAAAGGTTAAGAACGTTGCTCTACAGAGTCTACAGTCTGTTTCACGTGCATGGCACGATCATCAGGAGAGCTGTAATAAAAATAAAAGCGAGGACATCACCATAAGCATAGCCGCCAAACCCAGGAAGGTCGGCCTTCCTGATCTTTTCGCAGAGAAGGCCACTCTTCCCTGCGAAATCGGCCAGATCAACTTTCTAATCTCATCTTTTTTACTGCACACGAGTAAACAGCAGGTGTTTTTCAACTAGATCTAGACTGAGGCATTAATCAGGGATAGTAAACAGCAAATTGACAAAAAAGATTACGAAAAAGGTAAACTTCAGATGCTGCAAAACTTATGATATATCCAAGGTTGTTATTTTATTGAAAATTAATCATGAACAGTAAGTATTCTTTCTGGAGACGATATCATACCAACAAGAGGTGAATACAAAACTTAAACAAACACTTACCTACGACCATGTTCTTTAAGTTTTGCATGGAATCAAAAGAAAACTTTTTCTCTCCACTTAATGTATTTTCCCCTTCCCGGTCCGCGAGACGTAACTTGCGACTTCGTTTAACATCACCTGAGGCATCAATCGATTAACCGTGTCGTATAGGCTTTTTCCTCCTAGATACGACACAGTTGTTTGAACTGCAATAGAACAGATGGATGTTGAAATGCATAAGCCGAGATCGTTAAAACAGCATAGAAAGCAGTCCCTTCAAACAGTCGCGGTGCGTACCAGGCTACCAGCGTACATAGGTGTCGAAATAGGGTGGGCCGGGTGGGCTTTATTTTAACAAAATATGTTTTGCCCACCCTGTTTTCATGACACCTATGAAGTGTTCGTTACAATTATTTCCGTTTTTGTTTTTAGCTGAATTATCCAACCAACTGCAGTGTAACCTCTGAAGACTTGCAATAAACAAGATCACAGATATGCGTAAATCAAACGCACAATACCACATTCCAATTGACAACTTTGAAGGTGGGTATGTAAATGAACCCAAACCTCCAAACAGTAACATTGATACCAACATCAGATTGTTCCAAATTCCAGTTATTAACATCAAGGCTAAATATTTTCACCAAGTTGTCAACTTAAACCTCAAAGATATCAAGCATCTGCTCATGTATTTGGATTAAAACGTAGAGATGGCCTCATCACTATCAGACAAAAACTAAAGTCCCGAAAGCTGATGAAATTCTTCAATACCAAACACGATTTTAATGTTTGTGCAGACTAATACTGTGTGATGCTGAAACCAGCTTTGACATTTTTGTGTTTTCAATATGGAGTTGTGTGATACAAACCATACAACAGCATGTCTGTAAGAATGTGAAGGACTGATTCACACTAAGCGTTTTGACTCCAATATGACATTTGAAATACAAATTAAATATGCACACAATGAATTCAGTTTATTTAAGAATTTCTAAAACAAAACTATATTCTGCCTCATTGAAGCCGAACTGTGACAGTGTGAATCAGCCATAAAAATAGTGGGTTACTCGAAGTCCACTTTGAAACTAGACTGTTTTATTGATTCTTTGATTGCTAAGATCAAGTGTATTTATACTAGAAGAGGACTTCATTTGTTTGAGTAAGTTTTTAAAAGTAGTTCTACTTGATGGGGTATGTTTCACAGTCATAAGATCAATCATTATACACTTTTGACATCGCACCCACTGCATCAGTGCTTGATTTTACTTTAAAAAATCAGTAATTTGCTTGTAACTTTTTTCTGTACATTTTTAAGAGAAAGTTCTTTGGAAATAAGATAGAAACATGTTACTTCTGCAGCATTTAAGCCAAAAACTAACTTTCTAGTATAAGCAGTTATCAAGATATGGCAAAATTAGCTATTTTCAGCTCGTTTGGTGAAATTGCACGGCCACTAGAGGGTGCAAGAACCCAAAATTATGATAGAAGTATTTCATTTGATATTTGGGGCCATATATCAAGACCACTTTTTGAAATTCAATTTTTTTTATTTTTCACTCCACCCTAATGAACAATTCGTACCCTCAGTTACCTTGAAAAGATCAAGAGAAAAAATTAAAAAAGCAGTCGCTGATCGTAGTTTCCGCAAACATTTTAAAAGGATTAGATATCGATTAGCTAGGCATCGGTATCCGCAAACAAACAAACTGAAAAGATTGAGAGAAAAAAATAGAACATTGCTGATCGCAATTCTAAGAGTTTGCCGAAGTCGCTGAACGCAGTTTCCGCAAACATTTTAAAAGGGTTAAGGTTTAGGGTGTTTCCGCAAACAAACAAACTGAAAAGATCGAGTGAAAAAAAAATAGAACAAAGCCGAAGTTGCTGATCGCAGTTTCCATTTTTCCACAGTTTCCGCAAACATTTTAAAATTTCTGGTAATGATCCTAAGAGCTTGCTGAAGTCGCCGATCGCACTCGCAGTTTCCGCAAACATTTAAAAAGGGGTACCTCTAAATACCCATTGTCAGGCATTAGACAAATCCTAGACAATGCCTTGAAATTACCGACAATGCCTAAAAGTAGCTACTCTACAATGCCTGACAACCCCTGAAAATGCTATAATGCCTAACAAACCCGTCAACCACTGATAATGATCGACAATGCCTGGAAATTCCCAACAATGCCTGAAAGTAGTTAGCCTACTCCACAATACCTGACAACCCCTGAAAATGCTCCACAAACCCCCAAAAAGCCTACTATGCCTGACAATGGGTATTTAGAGGTAGGCCTACCGTTTTAAAAGGGTTAGGCTCACTGGCGCCGACTTACGGGGTTACGGGGTGGCCACGCCACCCCGTAACCGCATTGGCGGGGTGGCAGCCACCCCGTTTAGGTTACATTACTTACTGCAAATAAATGTAATTTGAACGGACGTTTAAATCTTTTTTTGATCATTGGTTTTCGCTTCAAGTCAACGTAAAGCAAGAGGTGAACCAATCCAGTATTGCGAAGAAAATGATTGTTTTTGTCACAAGCATGATACTCGCGTAACATCAAGCAAGCTACGTGAAGATTACGCAACACGTGGCTACGAGTTTTTTTCCTTGTTGTTGTTGCGATCGTTTTATTTGTTACTTGTCATAAGTCATTGTTACATTTGTTAGGTTTACAATGGGATTTCTTAATCAATATAATGAAACAATTTCATTAATGCTTCCAAACGTGGTCTGCATTGTGAAAATATACTTATCGTTGCCTTCCACCACCTGCGAGACGGAGCGATCGTTTAGTGCACTCAGGCGCATAAAAACCTACTTGCGATCTACCATGACGCAACAGCGATTGAACCACGTCCTAATTTTAAATGTTTACCAAGCTGAAGCTTTACGGTTACAACTTGACCAGTTGATTAACAGTTGGATTGACAGAGCTGCTGTTCGCAAAAATACTTTTGCCAAATGTTAAATGTCAAGAGCAGAAACATAGCAATAAAATTCACGACATACCTCCTGTGCTTTGTTTTAAAGTTGCTTTGTAAATTATCGAGCTACAAATCAGGTGTGAAAAGACAATTGCATCTACGAAACACGCTTAGTAAAAATCAAACAAAAACATGCAGTTTGAAAGTTTTTAGGTTGCCATATTGTGCTATCCGCCACCCCATGCAAAAATAAAAGTTGGCGCCTATGGTTAGGCTTGATTAGAGTTTCCGCAAACATTTTAAAAGGGTTCGGGATTAGGGTTGATCAAAGTTTCCGCAAACATTTAAAAATTTCTTTAAATGATCCTAAGAGTTTTTGTTTGTTTGCGGAAAAATTTTAAAATATTTGCAGAAACTGTGATCAGCGACTTCGGCTTTTTTTAATTTTTTTTTCGATCTTTTCAAGGTACGAACTGACGGTACGAATTGTTCATGGTGGTACTAATTAGGTTGCATCCGATGCTGCGCAATCTACTTCATAAAACAATCTGCAAAAAACTTGTGGTATATACATAATGCGGTGATAGTAGCAACATTCGAATCCTGATAAAAAACTTCTCGTTGACATAATAGTCATTTTTATGCCACTTAAAAGTGAAGATACCACTTTTTGAAAAAATCGAGTAGGCTACTTCTAAAAATGTTACTTCAAAACCAATAAACAGGTCACGTAATTGCCGTAAAAAGTATTAAATAGTTTACCCTGAAGAATAGATTAGAGTCAACTGAAATAAACCTTACCTGAGTTTCATGATGATCATTCATTTGGGCAGTGCTCTCATAAATGAAAACCTGAAAGTCCCCAAAGCTACGTCTAAAAATTCCTAGATTACATCAAAGTTCCCTAAATCATTATTACATTCAAACAGTTTCACGTTCTGAAACAAAAAGCAAGAGTTAAGCGGTTTAAACAACAACACTAGCAAAAACCATTCTACATAACTTTGTTGTATTAGTGGGCAAAGTCTCACAGCAAAAAGCAGTACGGTATGTTAAATTACAGTGATGTTTAACATTACAGGGATACAGTGAAGATTTCCCAATGCTTATCACATGCTAAAAATGACATAAACTGTGCACGACTATCGACTTATTCATGAGAGCTAATTCGACTAGTAATTAGTTGATTAGTTCATGTGCTTCAGCATCTGTAGCTGAACTCTTCATGAGCCCTTGCCAACTGCAACAATTTAGCTCGATCCCTTAATCCCAGTTTGTCAGCTGACTTCATACCTTGGGTGTGTAGCAAACCAACAAAACTTTCTGACTTTAAACTGTTCCTGTAGTCAGTTTTAATGTTCTTCAAGCTATCCGTACTAAAAAGTCATTCAACTGGGGCATTTAAACATGGTAGGGACATTAGGCAAGTGACTACTTTGCTATGAACTCAAATACGGAAGAAAACTTGACAAATAAACTTCCATTGATTCTGCAAGCGAACAAGACAAAACTGCAAATGCAAATGGCGTCCAACTCCATCTGGGTTTTCGCGCGTTTTTTACGAATCACGTCACAGACAATTGTAGTTTCTGACTGCGCATGCGCATCGTCATCTCTTTTTAGCGAATTTTGAAAAAGCACGTTCAGATGTCCGCCATTTTTTACAATGTACCAATTACTCGCGTTTGTCAATGCTTTAGATATGGTGTGCTGTGCATATGGATGTAGAAAACGAAGAAAATACAATTCAGATGATAAAAGGAGTAAATATTATTCCAAGATATTTACCAATCTCTCGGATCATGTGTTTGAATGCACCGTTACCAATAATCATATTTTTACACTAGTCAAAACTGTGTACAAATGTTATTTAAAAATTAGGTTTTACCGCATTGGTAAGAAAACTTGCAAGCAAATACAAGCTAAATTGGTTCGTAAAACGCTTAACAAAAATTCTGTCTTAACAAACGTCTGTAGACGTTGAATCAGTGTAAAAATGACAGATTTTGTTGTATGGCTTGGCTGTAACAGCGCAGCTTTCACGCAAATTTGAGACAGTAACAATGGCGAATGCCTTTTTTTAATTTCTTCAATCGAGATGCGCTGTCTAGTTGTTATAAGATGTTTATGGTTTTTTTAAAGTGCTTGCCTGAAACACATGGTACGGGAAACTGTGTCCAATTATTCAGCTCAGTGTTGTCATAATTTTTTTCGAAAATAAAATGAAAACTTCGAAAACAAAAATGAACGGAGCACGTAAAAATTGCGAGATGAAACTACAGCCCTGATCAATTTTAAGAAGGCAGAGTATAGTTATATAGAGCCATAGTAGAACACTAAAAAAACTAGCTGCTGCTAACAAACTTGAAAAACTGCAGCTAAATTTGCAAATTAGTGTTTTTTTTTCAGAATTAGTGATCCTCATAGTGATGCATGATTTAGAAAAACATTTCAAATTTTTTTTTTACTTATAGCAATAACGTAAAAAAATTGAGGGGTTACCGTAGTTCGCCCGCAAATAATGACGTTGGCCCAACGTTCCGTACAACTGCACACCAACATTGGAAAAACCGACTTTCTAATTCTAAGTTTTTTTGCATTTTCATTGTCCCATTACAATTGTAAAAGGAATACGATGAAGCAAACTTAAACAATTCTTCGAAGGTATCTTCAATTAAAATATTTCAAAAGTTGGCAAAGTTGGCAAAACTACACTACCCTCAGCCAACCCGAACAACCGTCAGCCAACGTTGGGCCAAGGAAAAATGTTTACTGGGCAGGCTTTGGTATCGTGCACGTTATAACGTCCGCGTTTTGTCGCTTCTACCTTTTATAGATCTGTGCTAAGTTTGTCGTGTATTGTTTTTTCGTTGTGATGGTCAGAAATAAAAACAAACTAAACTGATAATATTGTGAGCGTTCTCGAAACATTACCCATATAAACAAATTAAGCAACGATTTCACGAGCGCTTGCGTGGCTGAGTGGTTAAGGCAAAGGCTATTGAATTTGGTGACACGGGTTTGATTCCCACCCTTGCCATTGTTCTTTTTTTTCTTTAATTATCAAGTTTAAAGCAAGAATTAAGTCTCTGGCTGAGTGCGAGAACGATTGCTATGCTGCAGTCACCTGGTTCATACGGAAAATTGCCCAATGTTAAGGTGTTTTATCGGACAAAACACTCCATCTGCTGCAGCAAACTGCAGATTACACATAAGCGGACGGGAAGGCAACGAAGCCAATCTTCGTGTCCACCTTTAGGCATGCCTTCAAGTGTCCTGCTCTTGAGCGGTGTCGAACTATATTTTGGAACGCCCAGCCCGTGCTCCTCACCACTCGGCTATGCAGCCGACTACTAGGCTTCTAGACAGCTATAGACTACACTCTACACTATACAGGCTTATGGGTAATTCGACGTTACTTCTATGTAATTCAATGCTACTTATGGTGCCTATGGGTAATTCGACGCGACTTATGGGGCTTATGGGTAATTCGACGCGACTTACGGGGCTTATGGGTAATTCGACGCGACTTATGGGGCTTATGGGTAATTCGACGCGACTTATGGGTACTTATGGGTAATTCGACGCGACTTATGGGGCTTATGGGTACTTATGGTGCTTATGGGTACTTATGGGTAATTCGTGGGACCGACTGTACCAGCTGCACTACAAAACTTTCTGCAATATTGAAAAGAATCGCATGTTTAACGCACTATAAACTACCGCCTTGGTAGTGTCATAAGAATAAGGCAATGTGAGCCTTCGCATCCCCTTCTTTAGATATCCCTGAAGTATGATGCCACATTCTTCTACACTGCCACTTCGACATCGGTATCTATGGAAAACATGTTCTATCCAGCTTGGTGACATTTTACTCTTATCCTCCAGTGTTTCAATCAAAAATCTCTAAAGACAATTCAACAATAAATGTTATTAATACTACAAAAACTGTTCAATGCCAAACGAATTACCAAGCAGCGATTTACATTAAAATTCTGCTTTGGTTTTAAATCTTTATCCTCGGACTGACAAAGCCTTGATACGTTATTCCTGATAGTTTCGCATGTTTATAGAGGTTACTGGTAATAACTGGTATTTATATAATAACAACAGGTAGATTTTTCATGGAAACACTGAAACATGAAAATAAAATTTCATTTGGAAGCTAGAATTTGTTTTCCATGACGACGTTGAAATTGCATTGTAAACGAATGTGGCGGCTGCAGGCCTCTTTTAGGATGAAAGTTGGTGGCTGTGCAAATCAAAGGTTTTGTTTGTTTGTTTTGTTATCTTTATCCTGCATTGCGGGAAAGCGGACTTGAGCGCTATGCATCGGTGTACGCCTTCCGACGTACACCTGACCCACGCTGCAGCCGACTGCAATGTCTGTTTCCGGTTGTCTACTCTACTTATGACTTAAATTTGGTACTACCCATTACTCGATCACTGGGTAGAGGCAATTATCGTAAAGTTTCTTGCCCAGAGAAACAACAACAAGTGCGGGTGGCTGGAGTCGAACATGCAGGCTCTCGACCGAGCCCAACGAGCCAACCACTCGGCCACTGCTGCCGATTATAAATTGATATTGTTCAGTTCAGTTCAGTTCAGTTGTTTTTATTTCTGACCATCATATCAAAACAATACACGTCAACATAGCAAAGGTCGAGAAAAGGGTAGAAGCGACAAAACGCGAACGTTAAAACGTGCTTGAGACCGAAGTAAGTTATTGATTTGAAAGAAATTTGGCACGGTCGCAACACCTTCAGAAAAATTTAAGATATAAAGGGGAAATAAAAAAAGAAAATGTTACAAAAAAAAAACAAACAAATAAACAACATATATTTAGGCTATAGCTTAATTAGCCCACATAGCTTTAGCTGATATATTTAAGATTTGTATGGACAGTTGCTATGAAGATCGGCCATGGTGCGTTATCAAGAGTGCTGATGGTCGTAAGGGGAACACGTCTTGATGCGTTTAGCTCATAGCAAGGCAGGCAAAGAAAACCCCACAAAGAAATCCTACCACGGGCAAAGCCATTTCAAGCGCAACGCACCATAGGCCTTGCACGACTCACAAAATAGATAGGCTATAACTTGACGACACTGAAAACAATGACGAAAACAAATAAAACAAACTAGCAAAAACAACATCATCATCTTTCGGAAATTCAATTATACCCAGGGAAGTTATGTCTTGAAGATATCAAGCGTGCTTTGATAAAAGTTGCGTTGATAAAGCGATAATTTTAAACCCCAGTCAGCTAAACTCGTCACTTCCACACTGATCCAACGTTAGAAAACGTTGAATTAATGCAAAAACGGCAGGCATCGCTAGCTGGGATTCCTGGGAAGTAGTAGTGGCATGTCACAGAAATATGATAAATTTGGGTTACCGTGTATATGTTTTACACGTTAAACCATAACAAAAGTGATAAAGAAATCCAATTTGGCATGTTAGAAAAATAGATAAATAATCAGACAATAGCATGACGATCCAGTCCAAGATATTGATATAAAAAACAACTGGTTGGAGCACATGGCCACCGCTTCACCGAAAGATGGCGATTGGTCGAAGAGGATGGAGAAACTTCTGAAGACTCTGTAGAACTTCTGTGGACAAAAACCATTCCGATGTTGATTTCGAACACCGTTTTATCGATGCATACTGCCACCAATTGGCTGCTATGTTTTCCTTTTTTGGTGTCACACTCGTGTGTTTACTTAGTCGTTCTCTACATGTTCGCACTAGCAATGAGGAATTAAACTGAATTGAAATTTGCTGTTTTATTCAACCACTCTTTGGACACCTGGCAACTCTATCTCTGACTTTGAAAGCAGCAAAGTTGCCAGTCCGCAGAATTGGGCTAGTATTGGTTTAGAATCGAGGTAAAATTTTAGCAGTTATGGTTTTTTTTGTTTAATTTTTTCATTTTTACCATTTTTTTCAATTTTGACTACATTTTGCTCAAATTTGTCATATTTTAGGCCATGTTTGGTCTTGTTTTATAAGAACACAGGAATCAGCTGACTCGATAACTGTTATAGTTTTTCACTGCTTCTTGTCTTTTGTGGAATCTAGTTTGCTTTGATGTTATCTTGTTCGTTTTTTTTACCGTACTATAAAAAATGAAATAACAATTTTTCTCTCTTGTGACGAATGATGATTGTGCTACTTTTCAGTAGCAATTTGGCTAGAAATTTTTGAATTTTAAAATTTTTTAAATTGAATTGAACATCTGGCAACTTTGGGCGTCAGTCATTTTCTCACCACCGTCATTCTGGCAGAATAGTTTTTCCGCTTTCCGCCTAAAAAAGTTATCCGTGAATAAGTGCGAGGCGTAAAGTGCGACGTGACATACTTTCGAAAAATCTTAAATAAAACTATATTCCGCAACACGTGCCACTTAAATTTTGCATGCATCGGATTCATTCCAAGGATGTGCATCAATAGGTGGGCATTTGGGAGGAACGTTCAGCAGAACGGTTCAAAGATGGAGGATATTTTTGCGGTATTCAAGAAAATATTAGATTTTGCATAAAAAACACATCTCCAAGCATCTTCGAATAGAATTATATTCCGCAACACGTGCCACTTAAATTTTGCATGCATCGGATTCAGTATTAAATTACCTTTCCAGGGATGTGCATCAATAGGTGGGCATTTGGGAGGAACGTCCAGCAGAACGGTTCAAAGATGGAGGATATTTTTACGATATTCAAGAAAATAATAGATTTTGCATAAAAAACACATCTCCAAACATCTTCGAATAAAATTAGATTCCGCAACACGTGCCACTTAAATTTTGCATGCATCGGATTCAGTATTAAATTACCTTTCCAGGGATATGCATCAATAGGTGGGCATTTGGGAGGAACGTCCAGCAGAACGGTTCAAAGATGGAGGATATTTTTACGATATTCAAGAAAATAATACGATTTTGCATAAAAAACACATCTCCAAACATCTTCGAATAGAACTATATTCCGCAACACGTGCCACTTAAATTTTGCATGCATCGGATTCAGTATTAAAGTACCTTTCCAGGGATGTGCATCAATAGATGGGCATTTGGGAGGAACGTCCAGCAGAACGGTTCAAAAATGGAGGATATTTTTACGAATTTCAAGAAAATAATACGACTTTTTCATAAAAAACACATCTCCAAACATCTTCAAATAGAACTATATTCCGCATTACGTGCCACTTAAATTTTGCATGCATCGGATTTAGTATTAAATTACCTTTCCAGGGATGTGCATCAATAGGTGGGCATTTGGGAGGAACGTCCAGCAGAACGGTTCAAAGATGGAGGATATTTTTACGATATTCAAGAAAATAATAGATTTTGCAAAAAAAACACATCTCCAAACATCTTCGAATAGAACTATATTCCGCAACACGTGCCACTTAAATTTTACATGCCTCGGATTTAGTATTCAATTACCTTTCCAGGGATGTGCATCAATAGGTGGGCATTTGGGAGGAACGTCCAGCAGAACGGTTCAAAAATGGAGGATATTTTTCAAATAATGCGATTTTGCATAAAAAACACCTCTCTAAACATCTTCGAATAGAATTATATTCCGCAATACGTGCCACTTAAATTTTACATGCATCGGATTCAGTTTATACGTGCAACAATGCTAAAATGATCACTTAGCGTTGTTGAAGTCTGGGGCTGGGCGACGTCCTACAATAAAATCGTTGCAACACGTAATAACTGCTTTATCGGGATTGTAATCCACTACTGCGGGACCATCTAACGCAGGGGTTCCCAAACTTTTTACGATCTCGTAACACTTGGACGCTCTGTAGCCTACTGCTAAGCGTACCAATTCTTGCAGAACAACTAATTTGGTCGAATCATATTTTATTCAGAAGAATAATATTGGCGTACTAAAATAACACTAAAGCACCACAACTAAATTTAATGAGATTTTTATTTACTGTCCACCAGTTGGTCGATTCGCGGTGTAAATTTGCTAACAGCGCATCGAAAGTCATTTCTGGCGCACCTAGTCGGTTTCGACTTTTTGTTCATCATGACTGAAAATCCCTGCTGGCATTCCCACGTGGAAGGGAAAATGAGTACCGGTAGCTGTGGAACAGCATCGGAAGCTAGCGGTGAATATGAAGAGGCCATCTGAGCAAGAAGTTTATTGGAGAACATTCCTTGTAACTGTTAATGAACATTTTATTCGGACCTATTTTTAGCTTACAACTATAGCATTATTCAAAGCTATTTGTAGCTTAAGCTATAAAATAGTAGATGATATTTATCGAGAGCAATCATTTGACATAATTAATGCCCACTGTCCCACAGCGTTGTACGGCTTTCCAAAGCAACTGTGCTCTGTGTTGACAATTGACATGACCTGTATTTTGCAACAAGAATAGTTACGTACGTACGTACAAACAACGTAGGCTACGTACAAACAACAAGAATAGTTACGTACGTACGTACAAACAACGTAGGCTACGTACAAACAACAAGAATAGTTACGTAACAATAAGTATAGGCCTCGTGGAAAAAAAATTATAAACAAAACCAGATAAACAAAATATAAAGTTGTGAATACAGGTTTTAGTGAAAAAAATGGAAGCTATACCCGCGTACCACCTGAAAAACCTTCGCGTACCACTAGTGGTACGCGTACCACAAGTTGGGAACCCCTGATCTAACGACACTCGCACGAGTGTCTCCAATGTGGCTAATTTTAAAGAAGTTCGTCACTCCCCTAGAATCCTTTTAAAGAAGTTCGTCACTCCCCTAGAAAAACGACAATATTGCCAGTCCACGTAAATTAGCACTTCGGAAGACTTTGTTAAAATAAACGTCGGGAATTACAAACAAAGACTTACAGCGCTGGTGATCGCAAATGGATATATTCCATCAATAACAAATATTCCCGCACAATGCAACAGTGGCGATTATGACGCGCTAACCTAATTTTGCGTCACTCTTTGACACTACATATTACGACAGTTAATCCACGATCATTCTATTGCGAAATTAAATAATTAGCTAGAAGAGACCGGCGGCCAAACTTGGCCGATTGAAAAGGTAGCACCGGCGGTCATTCAAGCACTACTTAGCGGCCATGGCCGCAGGCTGCTTTAAGGCTTGACAGTAGGTTACATCATTATAACACAGCATGATGCCCTTCTTTGTATAACGGACACTTGTAGGCTATCATTACTCAATACAAAGTGAGCTGATAGATTAGAATTATCGCTATATCTTATCTTAAAACTTGAAAACAAATTGGTCTTTTAGTAAACAAAAGTGCCCTTTTTCCGTAATCTTGTTCCCCCAGTCAAAAATTGTTCCGGCGCCCCTGCGTGTTGCGGAATATAGTTCTATTCGAAGATGTTTGGAGAGGTGTTTTTTATGCAAAAGTCGTATTATTTTCTTGAATATCGCAAAAATATCCTCCATCTTTGAACCGTTCTGCTGGACGTTCCTCCCAAATGCCCACCTATTGATGCACATCCCTGGAAAGGTAATTTAATACTGAATCCGATGCATGCAAAATTTAAGTAGCACGTGTTGCGGAATATAGTTCTATTCGAAGATGTTTGGAGATATGTTTTTTATGCAAAATCTATTATTTTCTTGAATATCGTAAAAATATCCTCCATCTTTGAACCGTTCTGCTGGACGTTCCTCCCAAATGCCCACCTATTGATGCACATCCCTGGAAAGGTAATTTAATACTAAATCCGATGCATGCAAAATTTAAGTGGCACGTGTTGCGGAATATAGTTCTATTCGAAGATGTTTGGAGATATGTTTTTTATACAAAATCTATTATTTTCTTGAATATCGTAAAAATATCCTCCATCTTTGAACCGTTCTGCTGGACGTTCCTCCTAAATGCCCACCTATTGATGCACATCCCTGGAAAGGTACTTTAATACTGAATCCGATGCATGCAAAATTTAAGTGGCACGTGTTGCGGAATATAGTTCTATTCGAAGATGTTTGGAGATGTGTTTTTTATACAAAATCTATTATTTTCTTGAATATCGTAAAAATATCCTCCATCTTTGAACCGTTCTGCTGGACGTTCCTCCCAAATGCCCATCTATTGATGCACATCTCTGGAAAGGTAATTTAATACTGAATCCGATGCATGCAAAATTTAAGTGGCACGTGTTGCGGAATATAGTTCTATTCGAAGATGTTTGAAGATGTGTTTTTTATGAAAAAGTCGTATTATTTTCTTGAATATCGTAAAAATATCCTCCATCTTTGAACCGTTCTGCTGGACGTTCCTCCCAAATGCCCACCTATTGATGCACATCCCTGGAAAGGTACTTTAATACTAAATCCGATGCATGCAAAATTTAAGTGGCACGTAATGCGGAATATAGTTCTATTTGAAGATGTTTGGAGATGTGTTTTTTATGAAAAATCTATTATTTTCTTGAATATCGTAAAAATATCCTCCATCTTTGAACCGTTCTGCTGGACGTTCCTCCCAAATGCCCACCTATTGATGCACATCCCTGGAAAGGTAATTTAATACTGAATCCGATGCATGCAAAATTTAAGTGGCACGTGTTGCGGAATATAGTTTTATTTAAGTTTTTTCGAAAGTATATCACGTCGCACTTTATGCCTCACACTTATTCACGGATAACTTTTTTAGGCGGAAAGCGGAAAGATTATTCTGCCAGAATGACGGTGGTATTTTCTCACTTGCTAATTTATTCTGCAAACTGCAAAGTGCAATCAGCAGTTTGGACTTTGCTTTTGCCTGGCTGGGGAATTGTGGAGAGACGGTGGTTGGAATTTTTCAAAAAATGTTTTAAAAATAACGGATATCAATTGCTCTTAGTTTAAACAACCACGCTATTGAGACATTGTAGCTTTGTTCATACCATTTATTGTTTTGTACGGTACCTTCACTGTTAGGCTTATGGTGGTTGTCATTAAATTTTACATTATTCCATCTCAATTCAAATAAAACTTGAAGTAGTTTATTCAAATCTGCTTAATCATTCTACTCTATATGCAATTGTTTACTCACCAGAAGTTAAATTTTCTACTTTTATTGGTATGCATTAGCTTATATGTTTGCCAGTTAGAGCGCACTTGGTTTGATTTTGTGTACGGTAGCACTTTCAAGTTCAAACTGCAAAAACTGGTAGGCCCCCATTGGCAATATTGTAGGTTGTATTTACTATGTTGTTTGTATTTGTAAACATTTTCATATTTAAAAGCACTTGCGTTGTGATTTCATAAACCCAGACACATTTTTATGGCAACTGTGCTGGTGATATCTCCCTTATTGCCTGCTACTGGTAACACATCAACTGTAAATCGTCTAAAAGACCATTTCACTAAAAACAATGTTTCAGCCGTATTTCAATGCTCTGAAAATTTGTTAAAGAAGAAGTTACCATGTAGTGTCAATGAAATCAATGCTATAGTAACAGAAAAGCAATCCAAGGGTATTGTCTTAATTCATGCAGTTAAAAGTGGTTTCAGTGTTGTGTGTTCTTGCACGAAACAATGTCTTGTTCATGTTCCATATGGTATTATATTTGGCGGAACTGATATCAATGAGGATGTGAATGATAGTGTTAAACTTTGTGTCATGAAGCAGTGTGTCGATAATGCTTTGTTTTATGTCGCTTTTAATGAAACAATGATGCTCAAAGCGTGTGAACTTTTTCCAAACACACAGGGTTACATACAACCTCAGGCATTGGATTATGCATTGTATAATGTTTGCAAATACAATAGCAACACATTTGTTTCAGCAAGTTCAACATTTCCCTGCATCAGCAAGCCTGTAATTGTGTTTGTATTGCCATGTAGCATTCGACCAGTAAAAGATCCGTTGTTTCTCATTGATGAGTTCATCAAACTAGAGAATCATTTTTCTAAAGTTACCAAGATACGTCTGCTTGTTATTGGCCCTGTTACTGATTCTAAGTATGGCATGACATTTTTTGATAGATTATGTGCTGACCAAAATAAAGTGTTCGACAGAGACAACTTCTTGAATTCTCCATATCCTATACCCACAGTGTCTGACAATGGAAATCTATGTGATAATATGAAAAGTTGGATATCAAATTCACATGGAACCAATTTACAGTTTTTTCCTGCTCTTCCTCAAGACAAGTACTTGTCATTACTAAAAGAGAGAGTATTTTTTGCTCTTTTAAACACTTCCTTGAGTGAAGGCATGGCATCATCTTTATTGGAAGCTATGGCTTTAGGTATTCCTGTCATAGCAAGAGATATACCTGGCAACAAAGCAATAGTTAAAGACCAGGAAAATGGATTGCTCTTTTCCACCCCTAGTGAGTTTGTTTCAAAAGCTGCTGAACTTCTTAGGAATCCTGATTTGGTGGAGAGTATCACGTCTAATGCAAAATCCTATGTGCTCAAGCAACATAACCCTTTCAACGAAGCTAAATTTTATGTATCTTTGATTGAGCAACACTTTTGTTCATCTTTTGTTCAAGAACAAACTATTTCCAAGTAATCAATAATCGTATTAGTTTTAAATAGTTGCAAAGATCAAATCAAAAACATGTCACCCTAGCTTAAATAGTGTAGCCAAGTCAACATGCATCACACAGTTGCAATATTAGAGGTTTTACAAAGTGCATGCACCCTACACATTTATTTAAACATTAGAAGTATATATTCAAGGTGCTTTATAAATGATTATCGTACTGGCAATGTTTTTTTATTGTTGGTCTGTTGTATTTTTTTTACTTCAACAAATAATTTGTAATTGTATGTACTAGCTGAAAATACTGTTACTATGGCAAGATTGATTCTTAAGCAGTAAATAATCTTATGATATTTGCTTGTTCATGCAAATGCCAGTCAGTTAGAACTATAAAAAATAAAAATGAATGCAAATAAGCACCACTGCTGTACTATTGATTCAATAGCATTATGGTAATTGACATTTAGTAAGGAAACAAGCATTAACATGTTGTGAACTTTGTCGATTGCAATGAAAATGCTTTCAATGTGCATCGACACCGTACATATAGTAAAACATGATATAATTGACATATGTTCAATGATTATTTGTATTATATATAAGCAATCAACTGTTTTTACAAAAAGTCTAAGGAGCATCTGAATATTTAAAGTGTGTTTCAAGTTTAGTAGGATGAAAAATTACTGCTTTGTGTCTTATTTGTTGATTTTTGAAAAGTTTTTTTTATTCATCCATGGCAGTACAGTGTTTTATCTTTAAGGTTGTCATATGTTTTATGTTCAATGGCACGGTCCATTCTATAACATGTTTTGGGTGTAGCCTAATGTATCACTACAATTTGATTGAGCTCTATTTTATATTTTTATAATTGTTATCCTTTTATGCAATCTAAGGAGTGCTACTTGGATCGAGCAAAAGTGCAAACAACAAAAGAAAATGTGAAAGATAATGAATAGTCTTTATGACTACTTGTGTTTTACAGTTTAATATATAAAAAGCATCTCGATTTTTTGAAGTGCAGTTCATATATATAATATAACAAGTTTTTAAAGTTACTTTGCATTTGTGATGAAATTTTTGTTCGATAGGAATACGAAGCCTCACTTTATCCTAATCCACTTTCGAATATAAACTGTAAACTGTGAAGTGTGAAGTGATATGAAATTAGTATATAATAACCTGTTTTTTTAAATATATACTGTAGTCTTGTAAATGCCATAGTGGTATATTGAATTGTTCTGGTCTAGCACCAATAAATACTCCACTGTTGGTTTCTTACTGACGTATGTGTGCCTCGAATGTTTTTCTCACACTTGTATAATGTATAATATATGTATACTGTGGTTGGATAGATTATTTTTGTTTTAATGTTTTTATTATATTTAGTAAACAGCTATGTATTTAATTTATATTACCTTAGTTGAATTTATATTACGTTGTGATTCACAATTCTGTTTTGGTTTTATTCAGTGGAGAAATATTTGAACATTTATGCAAAACACTACTAATGAAAGCAATTATTGTTCAATCTGTAGTTGAATTATATATATGGTCTTAATTTACACATTTTGGCAGTTTCGTGCTATGTAATTGTTTCATGTTAATTATACTACAATGGTGTGGTTCCCAACCTAGCATCTACAGATGAACACAGTGTTTTTGCAAACTTTTCATTAAGGGAAATTTGCAACATTAACAATTTTTCAAAAAGTGTCAGTGACTTCCAAGGGTTGGGATCTGCTTCCTTAATGTAAACTGTACAGTAGTGTTGTGAATTTGTGCTTTGTAGCATGTGTTTGAGTTACTGGTAGTTAAACAAATTTGACATTGTAATTTATATTTGATAAACAAATTTCTTTACAGTTGCCGTTTATCTACTTTCAAACCATTACAACATGTCTACTAAAGCTACTATTAGTTGTATTCCCATACATGTGACTAAACGGTTTATAAAGGAATGTATAACAGCTGCTGGAGCATCTGATTCCCATGCCAGCGACATGGCTGATTTGCTCGCCACTGCTGATCAACGTGGTCATTTCAGTCATGGACTCAACAGGCTTGGTGAGTCTTGCAAATTGTTATGTGTATGTGGTCCGTACTAACACTTAACACTTCAAGCTTATAAAAAAGGGTTGTGGAGCTAACTCAATCGTAACATAAAAATTTTGCGAGTTCATGCCAAATAAACATAAAGGTAAGACGCGCCAGGCAACTTTTGTGTGTATTGCTCAGCTGCATTTTGCAAGGTCCATGTCATTTTGCCACTTTTAGCTTATTAGACTGTTTTGCCGATTGAGTCACTTTGTAGTATGACCATTTTTGTGTTGAGCTGTTACTTTTTTAAGGGAGTTGTATTTATTGAAATGGTTGGTGACAGAAGCACGCTCTAATTGGACAATAATCAATCAAACGTAATAAGTTTCGTACTGTAGACTAGGTCATAATACAACAACTTAAATTTTTTCTTGGAAATACAGTAGGCCTACATCAATTTTAGTAATTGGGTTGACTTTTGGTACCTTGTGCGGTTATAGAAATGTATGTGAATGATTTACGAACGGGAATAACAAGCACTGAAGGTGAACCTGTGATCGAAAAAGAAACTGCAGCTACAGCTATGGTGGATGGTCGAAATCTTCTGGGACCAGCAGTTGGAAAATGTTGTATGAAATTAGCTATAAAAGTAAGTTTTGTTTTCATTTGATGGATTATTAACTTAAGTACATTATCTATAATTGAAAACAATTCACGGTTTGTCTCCATTTCTAGAAAGCAAAAGAATGCGGCGTGGGTTGGGTGGCAGCTCGACAGTCAAATCACTACAGCATTGCTGGTTACTATGCTCTGATGGCTTCTAATGAAGGTCTCATTGTGAGTTTTGCAATACTTAATTATATTTCAACTTTCTTTCTAAGTATGGTCAATAGGTCAATATGTCAACACTCACTATTTCACATACAGTTAGCAGCTGTTGGTTCAACATAATTTCCGCTGACAAAACAGTGAAGTACACCTGTTTACAAACAGTTAATCACATATATCGAGTTATCGTGCCATACTGACCTGTGTGTGTGTTAAGATTTTGCAGGAGAGGAAATCTGTTTTTCTTGTAACCTGCTTTGCTGAATGAGCGTTTTCAATGTACGGTATTGTTACAACTTACAATGACTTTCATTGATTTTTTGCAGCAATGTTTGTGACAAAAAGATCAATTACTTTCATCAGTAGTACATACTTGTTAGTCGGTTAGTATGTTGTTTTGTCATGCTGTTTCTGTTGGTTTGCATCAACCTATGATTTTTCACAAGCACCCATCTACAGTATTTATGAGAAATAGTGTGTGTTTTAGTTTTATGCACCGTGCATGTTTTTATTTGTGTGATATAGAATATAAACTTTAGTTTTGCATGTGACGACAAATAAAATTAAACTATTGCAAGCAGTTAAGCTACTAAACACAATATGTTGGGCAAGGCTTTTATCAATTTTCCCAGTTTGAATTATACTGGTACGGTATTTTACAGTGTTACAAATAACAATCAATAGTTTATCAATGGACAAAATATTATCGAAGATTATGTGGGACTGTTAGAGATGTTTTTTTTTAGTTGAAATGTAACAATTTTTTTCAATAAAAAATTATTTTAAGACCAACAATCTTGTGTTGATATATACAAAATGTATATACTAATTAATTTGTTTTAAACAGCCTTAGAATAATTGACAGAACTACAAGGTGTTGAACGCAACGGTAAAATTTTTATAAGAATAAAGTACGGTACTGAAATTCTAATCGATCTTTAAGCAATTGTTACCACACTCTGAACCTATCTAGTAGGGTGTAACACTTTACACACTTTTTTTACAAATTGCTACTGGCTAGTTATTGTGGTTTGCAAAATTACCTAACTTGATCAAGGGGGAAAAAATTTTTGAAAAAAAAAATCATTTAAGCAGGCCACGCTCCCCATTTTTGTGGCGAAACCCCAACAACCCCACTATTTGCTATATTTCATCCCACGATGGAGGTAGAGAGCTAATTTTGCCACCAAAAGATGCAGAATACAAAAGTTTATATCCAACTTATGAATGTACCATAGCCCTAAACCCTTTAGTTTTTTCTATAATTGAGAAAAACTGTTTTTGACAGTAAAATTTGCATCTTTCGTAACCAAATGCTTGTATTTCAGGTCATGGCTTAGATGAATGTCATTCAGCCATTACAGATAGCCTTTATTCAAACTCACAACTGTGTAACTAGTACAGTCATTGAACAGAAGACAGTATTGTTGTTCTCAAACTTTTTCACAGAATTGAATCAGTATAATTTTACAAGTTTCCTTCACCAATATACAGCACTGTGCACTGGTATACAAAATTTTATGATGTTTATCTCAAAATTGATTACAAAGATGTAAGAAGTCGAATAATGAATTTTCCCCAGGTCACCAAAATAATGCTTTTTAAGCTGGTTAAGTAATTACCTCAGGTTTTAAAACTGCTGGTGTTAAATATCACATCAAAATATACTCAGCAATATGTCTGTGATAGAAACTCTTTCAGCATTACTTAAATGTATATACTAGACTAGCCGAATCGGACTAGCCGAAACAGGCCATTTCGCCCCTGCACAGTGCACAGACCATTGGAGAACAAAGGTTATTTGCTCTTGTCCAATGTCTTCAAGAGTTCATCCAAAAGAGCTAAGACTTCTTTTAGATCAGCGCTCAGAACGTAACATGGTGATTGGTGGTGTTGATGTGGCTGTCTGAAGCAAATACATTTGAAGCAAATACAAAACAGAACTCTCAGAACTTGCCATAAACACGCTAGTGATGATTTTGATCTTACTGGTAACAGTGATGAATTAGAGACATCTTTTGAAGAGGAAATGCCAAAGTCATCATCCAGTGAATTTGAGTGTATGAGTGGCAGTGAAGAGGAAATTGCTTCAACATCATCACACCTTGTGAGTTCTAATGTTTGTAAATTAACAGACAAAAGACTTGCATCCCAGTGCCGTACAAGGTTCATCAGTTGTCTTAAAAATGAGAAGCTTCATGAAAGCATGTAATGCTTCTGAGCCAGCGAAGAAATGCTTCATTGACCACAGTGAGAAATGGCTGAACCCAAAGACAGCTGTGTTGGGTGCACTGCATGCCAACATTGATGTATCTAGGATTTCAACAGCAAATAAAGCAGACACCAAAGCTCTGTTGTGGTCAAACCGTCCGCTGGCGGCATTTATGGATGCAACTTCTGCATTTTCACTATATCTGACACCAGGGAGTAAGGATGATTAGGAAGTGTTTCGAAACAACAATACTTCTTGTGATCGATTGATAGGCCACATGAAGGAAACAATTAATAGCAAAAAATTCGTGACACAAGTGATGTTGACATAAAGACAAAGAGTTACATTAACAATGCATACTATTCGCATTGAGAAATTAACAGGACAATGTACTTTGCCCAGCACAGTGGTTCTCAACCTTTTTGTCTTGGTGGGACCCCTTTTGGTGCCTTCGAAGCAGTCGCAGACCCCTAACAATTTCTATTTGAAATTTTGGTATATCGCGTCTCCTTATGGAATCATATGTTATATAAGTTTCGAAGGAACACACTGAGAAGAATTTGCTGAATTCGCAACGCACTTGACGATTGATGAAATTATGTTATGACTTATGAGCTATAATTTGTTGGCACACAGGATCAAACATCAGTAATCTATATGCTGAGGATGTTTTTCTATAAATTTTATTAAAAGTTAATAGAATACTTGTGACCGTTACAAAGAATTTCTCTCTTTTTTCATTTGTAATCAATATTAATTCGTTATAATCACAGTCATTGCAAAATATGTGAGTTGCATTTCCAAGTTAATCATTGATCAACAATCTGCTGTCTCAAAAGAATTAAGTTGAACATAGCCAACATTGCTTTATTAAAAGGTTTAAGTCATTTATATGATATTTTTTAGTTAAAAAATCAAACCTTTGTGCAATGTTCTTTGCAATTTTAAACGACGCACCAGTGGGTTGCAACTTACAGTTTGAGAATCACTGTAAGCTAATATGATACATAAACAAAGCACAAACAATTTTTAAATTTCGTAATTTATCAATCATGCTGAAAACTCGAAAACTTTCGCGGACCCCCGGTTGAGAACCACTGGTCTAGCATGTATTGTATAGTTTTGTGTTGATTGTTTCCTGCCTCATTATTGAATAAAACATCACTGTTCTTATACAGCTTACAAGTTTGATTTATAAAGGTTATGTTTTTAATGACTGAATGACAATCGTGCAAGCCAAGATCTGAAATACAAGCATTTTGCTTCAAAAATGACAGATTTTACTCTCAAAACAGTTTTTCTCAATTATAGAAAGAAGTAAAGGTTTTAGGGCTGTAGCATGTTCATAAGTCGGATAGAAACTTTGGTATTCTGCATCTTTTGGTGGCAAAAGCAGCTCTCTATCTCCACCAGAATACGAGATATAGCAAATTGTGGGGTAATGGGGATTTCGCAACAAAAACGGGGAGCGTGGCCTGCTTAAACAATATTTTTTTTCCAAATTTTTTTTTCCATTGATCAAGTTAGGTCATTTCGCAAACCACAATAACTAGCCAACAAGTAAGTTGGTCGGAGCGTTACACCCTACTATCTAGCAGCCTTGATTGTAAGTCTGCAAGCTGCATGATTATGTACAAAAATAAAACAAACTCAACAATGCTCATGATCTGTGTCAACGATTGTTGACAATTGACACTGACAGTAATGCTGGCCCTGCATAGAAGCTTTTGAATTGGTATTTAATTGTAATGACATTGATGGACCTCTTTTGGACCGCTGAGAAGCTTCATGGGCCACCTGCTGGTCCAAGTGCCAAAGGTTGGGATACACAATACACATTGCTGTGAATGATTTTGTGTAGTTAGATCCTACATTTTGGGTTTTTGCACTCGAGTTTATATGGAAAGAATAGCGTGACACTGTGTTTTGGCATCTAGATTGGTCTTGTCAGCATCACACTGATTCTGCCACAAAACTTTAGACCTCCTATCACCAGCATCATGTATTTCTGTTAATGCTGATTTTTTGCCTTGTTGTGATCTGGTACTCAACGTTTTGGTTATGTATGTGATTGTTCTAAAAGTAAACAAAATAGACAATTTAAATAAATTGATTTTTCTGATTTGGTGTGATATTGTTTACTTTGTTTCAAATGTTTTGCCATACTACGCATCCTATTGGATCATCAGATAAATCATAAGAAAGTTTGATGAAAAGTTTAGTAACGAAGTTTTGTTATGGAAAAATAAATAAAGTATATATTTAAAAAAATGTTGAAAATTGTGCTTTGTGATAATACAAATGCTTTTTCATTGTCATCTATAACGTGGAATTGACATTGCAGGCCTCTAAGCACCTTGGACCATGGGCGGCGAGAAGTTGTTCAGTGGCCTCCAAAACTGGTAGGCCATGTTTGGTCGCCGGCTTTCACAAGCCAACATTTTCTCCACTGCGTTGGCATTTCAAACTTTTTTTCTCCACTTGCATTTTGTACATGAAACTGTTTTCTCTAATCGCAACCTTTTTTTTACAAACAAGGCTATATCTCTCACATGCCCATGAGAGATATTGCTATTAAAGTTTTCCAAAAAGGCAGAGCATCAACCTATAAAAACAAGAAGACTAGCTGACAGCTGTGCAGTTGTGCACCTAGGCTATTTGGGAAGCAGTGCATTTAAATACAACTGTAAGTGTAAATGTGTGGTCTGCAACTGTTTGGAGAAATCCCTATTCAGAGACAACCTTTTTCTAAAATCAGCGGCATCTGTTTAATCAAAAAAATTAGCTTATAATAGAGGTTAATCAAATAAAATTTCAGAAAAAAGTTTCAGTGAAAAAAATAAAACAGTTGTCAAACGCCGTCTTGTGATTAACAATGATGATTAATCAAATATGTAAAGTCTCAGCGAAAATGTCTCAGCTTAAGTTGCTAGATATCTTTATAGCCTATACTCGCAAGATATGAGCTAATTTACATCTACTTCACTGAAACAAAAACTTTCGTTTGCATGGGTATGGGAAGGTAAACACAAAAACCGCTTTGCCGAATGATCCCTAGCCTACAAATTCTCTAAAAGACAAAAGCCGCCGCAAGATATAAGAAAAAAGCAAATCAGTTTTCTCCTAAAAATGCTGTCTCCAAACTGGGATTTCTCCGAAACAGCCATTCCAGTAAATATGTTTCAGGACCTTATTTGCATTGTACTTACCTGAGTGAACGCAAAAATAGGATACATATTAATTAACAATGTTCTTAACGGATTTTTCATTTTGTTTGCCTGGTGTGAGAATTTGGCTGGCAGAAGAAGCTCTGATAGGCCATGCTTGGTCGCTGGATAGATAAAGGAGCTTAGAGGCCTGCATTGGGATCGTGTTTTTAGTGAAAATCAAGTCAGAAGATGTTGATCATGCGCATGTAAACTACTAGCTATAATACTAAGGCTAATAACTTGCTCATAGTGCACAACTGTACATTCTCCAAATATTTAGGGTATGTCCATGACCAACACTTCTCCCTTGGTTGTTGGCACAAGAGCTAAAAGGTGCACATTGGGCACCAACCCATTGTCTTTTGTTGCTCCTGGTAAATCTGGAGATAACTTTGGCCTTGACATGGCCACTTCTACTGTTGCTGTTGGCAAAATTGAGTTGCAAAAGAGGTGAGCTTTATTGTTAATGTCGTCTTGTTCTCTGTGTTCCCATTGAGGAATGCTTTAGTTCTTCGTATAATTTCCCACTGATGATTGCTGTGCTATTTTTGCAATAACCATAAATCCATTGTACTTTGGAAGCATAATTTTGGACATGAAAGTGGTCAGATTTGTTTACTTTGTCTTTGTAATTTCAAACAATTGCTGATTAGTGCTGGATTTTTCTTGTGCCAGTATTTTATAAGCAATAATGCCAGAAAGTTTGTGGTACCTGACGTAACCAAGTCATAAAGTTATATTTGAACCTTCCACGTTCAAAGAAAAGAAAAATGATCTTGCGCCACACAAGTAGCCTATGTATGTGCATGTCCAGTTTTAATTCGGTAACGTCCATGTTACCGAAGGATGGCCGGATCCATCTTGATGTGTCGCACTCGGATGCAAGTAGATGCCCAGAAAGGAGGATCTCCTGTGTGGTGAAAATTGTGCCTTGGAATGACGATTAGATACAATAGATAGTCACAAGTCACAACCTCACACAAGTATGAGAATGCCCAAAGTGTGAAATCATCTCTTTTTTTTGTTTCGCATGAAAATTGCCCGGTATCTTTTTTTTTTGCTTGTTTTCCAAATAAAACCTTTAAATATCCTTCTTGGTAGCATATTTTTTTAGTTTTGATTCCATTTTTGTGATACTGTATAAGTGTATAGGCCTATTCAGTGCAGTATGTATCATTTACTGTTGCTTGTCGATCGTCGTAGGTGGGTGTTTAGATTTTTATTTCGTACAGTTTTGTTGTTGTTTGTTGCATCAATGAACCACTTTACTTTGACACCTAACCAACTGTAAATCAAGCCTTTTCTACATATATACAGTTGCAAAGAAGATTTAAATTCTGGCTGGGTGCCAAATCATGCACGAGAGTCCAACAGTTGCAGCATTCGTTCATGATTCGTTGCAGCAAATGAGCAAGTTTAAAACGATTATTCAAAACTTACTGTGTATTGAGCATTCCCAAGCGAATGCACTTTATTTAGCAATCTGAAGCTGCGTTTGGAGTTAAATGTTTCTTTTTTATTGTCAGATTTCTGGTTAGTTAATAAGTTTTGCATTTCCTCAGTCATGGCAAACTTTTTAGGAAATGTGCTAAGCGCAATGCTATCACTCCATTCCACATACCTACACAGTACACGGAATACGCATGATACCTTTGCATCGCTTCAATCAGGGTTGTAAAAAAAACAGGTTTTTCAATAAAACCCAGTCCGCCCGCGTTTTTATGGGCAAAGGCGAGATTTTTGGTAAAAAACCTGGGTTTATCACTTAAAAATATCCAAAAGGAAATTATTTGAGGAATTTTTTTGGTTCAAGAATAAGTTGACTATTGTTTATGCAATACACATTTATGTGAAACTTCATCCTCCGAGACAGTGAGTTGCTAAGCCTGTTAAACGTATCAAGAATTTGATTAATTTTTTTTCTTTCCGCCAATATTATAGTTGCAGCAAAACTAATGCTAGAAAAGATAACAATCCCGATGAACACCCAAACTTTGCAGTGTTTTTTTGATTATTGTACAGTAATTGTTAAAAATAAAACTTTTGAATGTTTGGAGAAAAAAGTTTGTTTCGTCACAGGTGTTGCCATAATTTTTTTTTTTTCTTAAACAGCTTTGAAGTTTTCTCAAATTGCAGCAGAATTCCTCATCTGGCAACACTAGTTTTGTAGATCTACCCATGTCCTTTTAAAAAAAAGTTTTTTATGAAAAAAACAGCCCACCCGAGTGGCTACCCACTACAATCCTGCTTTTAATTCACATTGAAGCAAGAATAAAGCGATTTCATATTTCTTTAGACAAATATCGCAGGATTTGGATAGAAGTTCATTTACTACAATAAAATCTAACAAACGTAAATGAATTCTGAAAAAAAGCTGTGGTCGTTAAAATTGAAGCAAACATTTGACAATCGTTTCTCTTCATAACCTGGATAGGCTATTTGATTTATAAAAAAAAAACTATTTATGTAGAGCAGAGGTGACGAACCTGCGGCCGTCAAAGAATTTTGTGCAGCCCGCAAAACAATTTGACGATCGCTCATGCATTAAAGACAAAAGACATCTCAAAGCTGTTTTATGTCACTGAGTAGTGAGTACACCTTTCCTCTGCTATTTTCTTGCCCTAAACATTAACTTTCAGGGTTTAAAGTTAGAAAATAGGAAAGTTGTGTAAAGTATAAGTTAAAGTTGTTGTATATATAAGGTAAAGTTGTGAAAACACTATTCACCAACTTTACCTTGTATTTTGAGAATTGCCACATCGTTTGTTCGACCTAATATTGAACGCTTACTCGCTTAGTCAAGCAAAAAACTTTCCAAAAATCCCACTAAGCAAAAAAATACAATGCTTCAATGTTATTTTTTTAATATTTTATGCTTCAATGCTGCATTAGATAGCTTCAGCTGTATGATTCGCATGGGCTTTTGTTTGTTTGAAAAAGAAATTTCATTAACTGATTTGTTGTTTTGGAGCATAATGGTCGAAACATTTAGTCAACTTGAGCAAGCAGGATAGAGCCCAAAAAAGAAAAAATTATACTCATATGAAAGTAAACGCTTTGAAAGTTAAACTGTCTTCATTATCAGTGCTAGTACTGTTGCTCCATCCTTTTTGCTCAAGTTGATTTGTTTTTATTTTTTACTGTTGTATGTTTCGGTTCTGCGTAAGATAATTTCAACTGTGTGAGTTTTATTACTTTCATCTGCCCTTTGTTACTTTTCATGAATAATATCTTGATTCGCTTTTAAAAGATTTAATAGTAGGTTATGATTAAAACGTTGTGTGGCCCGATAACTCATTTGTAATTGACAAAGTGGCCGCGACCGTAAAAAGGTTCGTCACCCCTAATGTAGAGTCTGCTAGCCTTGGTCGACCAAAAATGCTTCTTTTGCAGAAAATGTTTTCTTGCTTTGAAATAGTTAATTTGTCCGCATGAAAAATGAAATTCAGACAAACTTTTATTGAATAAAAACCAATTTGCAGCTCTCACCAGCGGAAGTTATTTTGAACCAACAGCAAGACACATAGTTTAAAATGGTTAATATAAATTATATTAAATTATTATTATATTAAATTTGACAAAACCCAAGAGGGCCAAACAAATCCGGTCTTCTACTATTCGAGGAATCCATTTCGGAGAAATTTTGATTTGGAGAAATCCCATTTCGGAGAAAGCCTTTTTCGGAGAATTCTAAAATTCCACAGCGGCCTCTGTTTATCCAAAGGAATTAGCTTATAATAGAGGGAGGTTAACCAAGTGTCAGCCAAAAAAAGCTCAACTAAAAAAAGGAACTTATCAAACAGCGTTTCATGATTAACAATAAAGGTTACTTAAATAAACTCTCAGCCAATTAACCACTACAGTAAGTAAGTAGAGTGTCAGTGAAAAAGTTTCAATTAAAGTCTCAGCAAGAAATAAATAGACACCAGACAGTTATCAATGGTTCGCAATATTTTTTCACCAACAAGGCAAAGTATGAGCGTCGTTGTCGACCTATAAAAACTCAAAGACTAGCTCTACACCTACGTGGGAAGCAGTGCATTTAAATATAATTGCAAATACGTTTCAGGTCCTTGTTTGCGTTATTCCTTGAATGAATGCAAAAACATGATATCAATTAACGAACTTTTATAAACACAATGTTTTAAAGGATTTTTTGTTTTGGCTGTGTGACTGATGGTGCAGTTGATAAGACACCCGCTTTCCAATTATGCAATTCTGGTTCGACTCCCGGCTCCGGCCGGTTGTTGAAAAACACCATTCACCTCTACCCAGAATGTAATAAATTGTGTGGGCGTGGTTGCTGAAAGAAAGGCGGCCGAGAGAAAGGAACAGGCCATCCTACTCTCTTTAATGCCAAAGCCTTAGTGTAAAGAGCACCTTATCTTCTCATCCCCCGATACTTGGATCAAGTATGGGACTCACCTTTATCTCTTTTTGTTTTGGCTGCCGGGCGCGAGAATTTGGCCACCAGGAAGCAGCTCTGGTAGTGGTAAACCTTGCCTACTCGGGAAAAATAAACAAGCTTAGAGGCCTGCTAGAAAAGCCTACTTAGGCCTACATCGAATCCGATTCGACATATTTCCGCCATAGGGAATGGAGTAAACATAAAATAAAGTCAATTTTTTGTTTGCTACAACAGATTATAGCCTCACCATTAAAACGTACATTTTTTTGCGGTTGTACACTGTGGATATTTATTTTTCTTCTGTCGGAATGCAGAAGATATTGTGGAAATAAAATACAGTGATATAACCAACAAAAGGAAAAGGTGGCAAAGCCGTAATGGTTTAAGACATACATGCAAAGATCCAATTCAAAATTCCCATCCATACTTTGTTACGCGTGAATCATTACCACAGTTGACATATCAGTGGCGAATCTGGCAATCGTTTTCTTAAAACGTAATAATTTAACTTTATTAGTCCAGGCAAGCTTGTGGCTGGTGGACAGCTGTAAAAGTGGCGCTGGTTCGACTCTCGGGGTGTGTGCTTGAGCAACGCATTCTAAGGACTATTCTCTATTCAGCGGCATCTAATGGATGGAATAATTCCCCGGCAACAACGCTTCACCAAGCAGAAATTTCACTCTGCCAATGCCGGTAACGGGCCCTGTGTCAAAAGCCTCTACAAGTATCCAAAACTACCAGGATTAACCTATCAAGGCTTTGTCAGTCCGAGGATAAAGATTCAAAACCAACCAACAGAATCAGAAGGTAAATGTGTACCTACTCTCCGCATATGAAGTAAAAATTTGTTTCAATGTTCAATCAACCTCTTCTTGAGCTACTTGGTCTAGAACCCATACTTGTTGCAGTCGCTCTTACCAGCTATGCTAATAACAAAAATACAGCAACTTGAAAACGACCTTGTACATACAGTTTAAGCTTCCAAAAACAATACTAGTTTTGACCAAGCCTAGCCTGGCTGCGTATTAGTATTGAAATACTTACTTGGGCACCAGAATTCCTTGGAAATGATTGTTGGAAATGGTTGTTTGTTTTGTAAAAATTTCTTGTTGACCAGTGTTAAGTCAATTGTCTAACCTTTTGCATGGGTATGGAAAGGTAAACACAAAAACCGCCTGCCCAAATAATTCCTACAAATTCTCCGAATCGGTTCTCACTGAAACAGGATGTCTCCGAATTTGATTCGCCGAAACAGGCCATTTCGAAACAAATTTCGGTCTCCATGTTAAACTTGAAAAATGGTAGCCTTTTCATCAATCCGGAGTGAGTGCCAATATTAAGTAGGCCTACAGCTACAATCCCTGAAGGTCAAAGTGATTCTATGAAACAGTATTTCTTCATCGGCTCTCTTGGAATTGGGACATTTCTGAATTGGGCCATTCCGTGACTTTTGCGGCTCACTTGTAATTTTGTCTCGTTGTTTGTTTTCCTGCAACTGCCTTGCAACTAAAAGCTTTGCAGATCAAATATAGCCCTTCCCAGTAGCGTAGCCAGTAATTTTGAAAGGGGGGGGTTTTGACGACCCAACGGCGGGGGGTCTGGGGGGCCTCCCCCAGAAAATTTTGAAAAATTACTTTGAATTTGGTGCATTCTGAGAGCATTTTCAACAAAAATGTAGTTACGAATATTCTTGTAAAATGGTGGTGTCTGGTGGCATAGCAAAAGGATAAGATCATGTTTTCTTCGGCATTTTTCGGAAATAAAGCTAAGTCTCTATGTTTTCTTGTTGCTAATTCCTGGCTAAAATGTTTGGCATTGGCAAAACTTGCTCTTTTAATGCAATTTTGTTTAAAATTAAGCAAATTTTTTTAGACTGAAAGCATCATTCTCAATATCGTGACGTCACACGCGTGCCAAAGGGGGGGGTTGTAACCCCCAAAAACCCCCCCTTGGCTACGCCACTGGCCCTTCCTCTGTCCAAAACAAGCCGTGGCACTTGGTTGGAGAACCTTTGGTCGTCATTTGTATAAAGCGAAAAAAAATTTAGTATGAAACCAAAAAAGCCTTAAACCTGTAACACAACCAAGTTAAAATGTTTTGGAATGCTATATGAAGAATTTGATTTCACATGATTGATGCCTTTCAATGTTTCTCACATACAGTTTCTTTTTTTCTTACTGTATAAATCGCTTAAACAGTGAGCTTAACATGTGTTTACATTAGATGGTTTGTGAACAGTCTCGTTCTGTTTTTAAAGTTCTCTTCTTTGCAAAGGGATTCTGTTTTTCAAATACCACTCCCTGTGTTTTTACAACGAGAAGTAACGAGATGTCTTACGGGACGAACCCCATGAGCTGCGCTGCCCCTGGCAAAGATGGTGATGCTTTTGTGTTGGACATGGCGACAACCACGGTTGCCTATGGAAAAGTTGAAGTGTGTGATAGGTGCGAGCTAAAATGAATTAATTCGCTATAGAATGCAATGGCTGTTTTTGTTTATGTGAAAAACTACCCTTTAATGTTTAACCAAATTTGACAATTGAAGCTATAATTGGTTAGTATAGCACTCTTTTAATTCATAAACTGTTTCATGGTTGTCTCCACCATGACTGGTCATAGTTGCGCATGGATTGACCTGCTTATTTTTATATTTTTTACGTTTGAATATAGAATAGTTGGTTAGCATAGTATTTAATATTGTCATAAATAACCAACCAAAATTGCTGTACGATAACCATAAGCTACAGTGGTTTATCAGCGCCACACATCGAAAATTCTGCACAACTAAGCACGATTACGAATCAAATAAAGGAACAGGGTATTAAAAAGTATTAAAGTTCTTAACTCTCTTTGAATACTATCTTTTTGCCATGACATGTTTTATTGAGTTTCTTTAACTCTTTTATGAATTTGGATATCTTGCTCATACTTTGAATCCTTTTCCATGAACAAGACAAGACACTTTCCGAAATGTTTTCTGTGATTGTAATACAAAATTCTTGTTGCGTTCCTGTATTTTAGAAAAACTTCAATTGGGCAACTTGTGATCCGAGTGGCTTGTGACGGATCAGATCGCTCATGGCCTTTAAAACTTGGCCATGGGATATTCTATAATATGGGGTCCATAACGCCACGGGAGCATTTTATGGTCGTTTTGCTGGTGTTTGTGCTATCTCATCACCTCAAATGTTCTAGCTGTAGCTTTTGTCTTTCCGGTGTAAATGTTTTGCTTAAGGGTTCTCGGGTGACTGTTACAGAGACACGCTGCAAGGTTAGAGTTCATTTTGGGGCAGGTTGCAAAACATAAATTTTTTCAGAAAAGAAGAAATGATGCCAAGTGGATGGGGAGCAGACAAACATGGGAGAGAAACCAACAACCCGTCAGAGGTTCTAGATCACGGAGGATTGTTGCCTCTTGGTGGAAGTGAGGTTTCTGGAGGATACAAAGGTATCTGATGCTGTTTTCATATAGGCTACTATTTCTTTTAGTTTGACATTTGGAGATTATTGATTCTTTTAAGTCGAGAAAACTAGAGTCGTTTCACTACCTTACCGTGTTAAAAAGCTACAATTTGGGTAAATTTTACACGAAGAATAACACTGCTGTTATGTTGGTGCGTTTTTTTACAGTGTTACAATTTTTTTAGGTTATGGTCTTGGAATGATGGTTGAAGTGATGTGCGGTATTCTTAGCGGAGCCACTTATGGGCAAAATATTCGTAAGTGGGGAACCACTGAAAGAATTGCAGATTTGGTACGAATCTTGCATTTTTACTTGAAATTAAATTGCAGTGAAACTTCTCATAAGTTTACGATATCGATATACTGTACTTCGACGCCACATTTTGACAAAAGAGGTTTGTTTGTAAAACCGCATAGCACGCATCCATACCTGGTGCTTCTTGCCAAGAGTTTATGTTTCGTGCAGTGTCTGTTTGCTAGTTCAGTGCGCCCACCGCTTTCTTTTAGCTTTGATCTCTTAATGTTCAAAACATAGTTCTACTAACAGGTTTTGCCCAGGGCTGTGGAGTCGGAGTCGGTGGGATTTTAGAGTGTACGGAGTCGACGTTGTTAAAAAAAGCCGACTCAGGCTTCATACAAAACGATTAACAATAAAAATTTTGTTTGCATTTCGTTTTCAGTATATTGTTTCTTTTCCGTATTGCACTCTAACACTTTACCACAAAATAGGATTGTTTGTTCGATCACAACTTAAGTGAAACTAAATGAAAAAAATCTGGCAACCCTCAAAAATCTGGCATTACTGAAGGTGGAGTCGGAGTGGCCAGTTATAAATTGAGGAGTAGAAGTGGTATATTTTTCACACGATTCCACAGCCATGGTTTTGCCTACCCGCAAGCTTAACATAATGACTGGAGTCACGTAGGCAGCCTTCGAAGTCAGCATATTTCACTGTGGCAAAATCGTTGCGTGAAATTACGAATTGTGAAATGGCGTTGGCAATTGCCGAAGTAAACATTTTGGACACGTTTCTGTGCTATGATTCAAAGTGCATTTTCAAATTTAATCATTTCTTGTCGGTTTTAAGCTTCAGCCTATGCCCTTGTTGCGCACGATACAAAGCTCACGAGACAAAATAACTGCTTTTTGGAAAAAAATCATTTACCACTCAGTAAGCAAAAAGAGCTGTTTCAGCTATCAATTTTTTTGATTTTTGCGTGTATAATATAATTGTTCTTATCAGTGGCGGCTGGTGCTGTTTGTGAGCGGTGGGGCTGCAAACGATATCTCAGGGGGTCTCCCCCCAGCAAAATTTGAAAAGTCGCATTAAATTTGGTGCGTTCTGAGCCTGTTTTTTTTCCCAACTTTTGAAAAAATGCATTCAAACTTTGTTGAAAAGTTGATGTATTCCTAAGCTGTATTTAAAAAAAACTAACAGTATTGCTTTGGAGACAAACTTTACTAGTATTGAGCTTAGTCTTGATTAACCTAACCGTTGCATACAAGGTTCAAGTGATTTTGAGATGCCTTAGCACTTCCTATAACCTGTTGAATACCCTAACTCTACAGCTAACACTTCTACATTCATGGCTCATCGCAACTCTGCGAAGTAAAAACTAACTTTAAAAAGTTTGTAAAGTTATTCGGTGAGGTGGGGCTGTTTTTCATGCAGCCCCAACAGATTCAAAAATTGCTGTAAAATACCAAAAGAGGTGGAGCTTCAAGGATAATTTTTAGCCAATCAGAGCGCTTGAAATCCAGAATCTCGGGCTGCAAAGACGTTTGCCCAAAATTGGTGTTGCCAAACGAAACTTCTAATATTTTAATTTTCGTTCCCCAATTCTTAAGTGAAAAAAATAAGCGGGTCGGACAAACACAAGGTAAAACATATCTTACCTCTTCTCTTTCTTTCAGGTGGGGCTGCAGCCCTATGGCACGAGCCGCCACTGATTCTTATTACGTAACATTCCATGATTGCTACAGTCCATCTCAACACTTAGCGGCCGCATGAAACAATGATGTAAAGTTGGCTGGGTAATAATAGCGGTAACAGAGGTCGTTAATGCAGGCCACTGCTATATAAATAACAATATTAACAGAATAGAAACACGAGAAAATTAAGAAAGCAACTAAATATGCTCCGAAAAGTCAAAAGCGATACACCCACTACCAACGGCAATGATCTTCATCGTTTTAACAGCAACTTGCACGTAACTATTTTTGAATTGTTAAACGGCAACTTTGACTGGTTGTGTAAACATTTTTTTTTATCATCTTTCGATTTAATTCCCATGCATTACGAGTATCTGTGCTTTGAACAATAACATCATGGGGAGTCTTAATCGCACATTTTACTGGCCTAGTTTTGTTTGAATTCAATGGTTTTGATCTTTTTTCAAGGCGGTGTTCTCCAGTAGATTTTAATGACGTCGACCAGACTCCTACATTTTACAAGTCAGCAGTTGTGAACTGAGCAAATGGCAGTTGAGATTTGAGAAAGTGACCACTGAGCTAGCAACATGAAGTTGGCAAACGATGAAACTTATCTAGAGCAAGTAACAACTGAGCAGGCCGAAACTGGGCATGTCACATGTCAGCAGATTCAGTTTATAGCAAGCGATGACCAAGCAACTCCGATGTTAGCTGAAGATCTCATTTGCTGACTTGGATAGTAGCTTTAATGTACCTGGTGAGTTGTCGCTGGCTCTACGACTATGTCGACGACCGCTTACTTCAGGAATTACAGTTCTCCTTTAGCATTAGTGAACACGCTTTTTCGCTTCAGCAAAACAATTGCTGGCGACACCACCCGTTTTTTATGTTGATTCAACATTTGCATGTATTAAATCAGAGTAAAAAATAGTTGATTTGTGGTTGAGTTTTTGTGATCAACACAAGTTTAAAATTTGTTTCGGCATTTTTTTTTGCCGTCGAATGCACATTTTGTTCCATTACTTTGGCAATTGCCGATTCCTTACACCAAATTCGAAGGTTGGATAGGTATACAACGGGGATGTCCAAATTTTCCAAGGCGGGCCAAATTTGATAATGCAGAAATGCCCGCGGGCCAACAGCCTCTGACAATCTTTTTTTGCGTAAAAAGAATTGCATATAGTGATATGGTGTTATTTAATGTCATTTTCATACAATATAGCACTATGCAGGCTTAAGTATTTTGTTATATAGGCTACATATCACGGGATGTGATAAGTTATCTGCTTTTCCACCGGAAATTAGCACATTCAGAAACTTTGTAAAACACAGCTATGTTAGTGTGAAGGATGAAACTGACGTCTTGATTTCTATGCCTAGGTCAAGTCTGGTTCGAGGTTAGTGGCAGAAAGGCGTAAAATTCCAAGTAGTCGCACCGCTTTGATCACAAACGGATCTTGTTCAAGTTCATAACCAAGAACATCTGTGCACACAAATATGTTGAACCGAACAGACTCAACATTTTCTTTGCAAACTTTAGCATTTCTGCAAATTTGTTTTTATCCAGAAGCTGGTAAAAAGGCGGGCGAGAAAGATGTCACTGTCGCTTCGGCGTCGCAGAGAAGCTTAATTATTAGTTATTATTATTAGCTGCAGGTGAGCTTATTATTGGAAGAGGCTTAATTATTAATTAAAATTATTAGCGGCACGTGAGTTCGAGCCTCATGAAGGTTCAAGCAGAATAAGCGAATAGCAATAAGCCCTTTACAACTGCGAAAAAATCTCGAAACCGGTCATTTAAATTGCTAGCAAGAAAGTGAATGAATGCTCGACTGTATCTTTACAATACTCGCATGGCTTTTGTCTGTGAGAAATACTCTCTTCACTAATCTTTAAAAATGCAAGTTGAATTGTTATGATTTCTGTGTTTGTCTGTGGGCTAAAAATAACACATTGTGCGACAACCGGCGCGGGCCATACAAAAATGTATCGCGTGCCGGGTTTTGGACACTCCTGGTATACAATAACTTTGATTACCGTACAAACTCTATGCTAAATGCACTTTACATCAGAGGTGGATAGGTTGCATAATTTTTAGCTTAATCACATTACAATGACATTGTTTGTTCGTTAATTACATGTTTCAGTTATAAAAATTAAATGTTTCAATATTTATGTTTATCGATAATTTTGAAAGATTGATTCATCAAAAACAAGTAGAATTGCATTTCGTAAAAATTTTCTTGCAATGCAGAAGTTTTTTCTAACTCCAACTGGCGGCTCAACAACAGTACTGATATCATGCGTGCAACTTGTCAAATTTAGTTGTCATTTGGACCAATTTTTTTTTAAATTACTTTTATAATTACAATTACACAACAACGAAAAGTCTCAATTACATGAAAGTGTGTAATTGATTACATTTAATTATAATTGTAATTGACCCAACTCTGCTTTACATATCTTGAAATGGTAGCTACGAAAAACCAAACTGCCAAAATGGGATCACTGAATATCAAACTACTGCAAAACTCTTGGTTTCTCTTTTAAGATGGATTGATTACACGAATTTTTATCCTTGGACTGAGAGATCTTTTTAGAGAGCCTAATCTTGGCCGTTTTGCACACTTGTAAGGGGTTTGAACCACCGACGCAAGCCCGTTTTCCAAGATTGACAGATTAAAGTTTCCCTTGTTCAAGTGCTCTTGTCTGATTGTTTCATTCACTTTGTGCCGCTGGATGGAGAGCGGTTCTAGAAATCCGTTGCTAAGCCTAAAGTGCACACCCCGCGAGTCGAACCAGCGCCGACTGAGCTATTGGAGCGGACTGGCAAAATCTCTCATTGTTACCAAGTCCTCTTTGGATTTCCAGCATCGAGTTCAATATTTGCATCGTGGCCTAACGGTAGCTCAAAATATACACAAAGACTGTATTTACTGCTACCCAGACTAACAATGTGAACTGGCGGCTTTGCCTGCTATCAAGCGTAGCATGTCAGTCTACAGTCAAACTTGAAAGCTTGCACGTTGGCAAGGCCTGTACATACAGGTTGCTCTAATTCAAAAGTGCAAGGCAAACGAACAAAGCCCTGGGCAACAAAAAATTAAATATTTTGACATCAAACAAATTACTGGAACAAAAAGTACCGTATGCCAGAAGTACTAGCAAAAACAAAAAACAGAGCAAAATGGAGGGAGTTCATATGGGAGGCCACAGTTAATCAAATATGATTAAGCTGTTGAAGAAGAAGAATTCAAACTAAACTTCACTTTGTTTCCTTAACAATTATTCTTTTTAGCAGATATGTTCTAACTACATTTTGCTTCATAAGTATTTTCTGTTTTCTAGGGCCAATGTTTCATAGCTGTAGATCCGAAAGCGTTTTGTCCTGGCTTCGACGGTCGACTGCAAGACTTTATGGATACTCAACGTAACTTGAGTGCCAGCGATCCAGATAAGCCAGTCATTGTGGCTGGCGATCCGGAAAGGCAACACATTGAAAAATGTGAATTACTCGGTGGAATCCCGTACCCTCGGAACGTTGTCACTCACATGGTATGGTGAAAGAAATCATAATTTTACACTCGATTTTATTATTAATTTATGCGCAATACTTAGTATTTCTTCGATATTTCAGACATGTTGTGTTTCTAAAATTTTGCTGGCAAGCGAAGTCTTATAAATAAAATGTAGGATCAGTATGGAAGCATGATTACGTCACAAAAACGTTGAAAGACTCTACTGGTCACAGTGATTACTTAGAGAAGTCCTCAAAATGGAAACAAGCAAATGATGAAATCCAAGAGAAGAGAGTTTGGAAATCAATAAGTATAGATTAGACTTTTGGAGCTGGGCCATAATTATTTAACTCTTGACTCCTAAATCTTCTTAAGAATGCCAAGATCTTCACGTCTCCATAGCTTTGGCATAAACTTTCTGGAATTAGATGAAAGATTTCGCACTGTATGTAATGTTCGGGAGTACATGCGTGTGCCAGAAAACAGTGTATTTTCTGCTGGAAAACAAGTCAAATCTAAAGATAAAAAGGGCAAGCATAGCACTGGGATTAGCTTCCAATTTGCAATAACCAAAACTTGTGTTGATTCAAAAACAAAAGCGTCAAAGGCATCTCTACCATGTGCAAATATGCATGCAGCTAACAGAAAAGTGTGATTTCCTTTTAGTACAATTTGTACTGGCCCCGTCATGTGCATCTTTTTGATAGCTTATCAACTTATCAATGTTCGTAATTAACTTCTGTCAATCGGTGTTATCATACGTGGGAGAGACATGATGACTATTCAGAGGACATTTTATCATATCTAGGGGAGAGTGGGGTACAATTGGACATCGCATTTTATAGAAAAAATTGGAAACTCTGGAAGTCCCTGCCTTGGCAAAAAATTAGTTTCACATTAGTCGTTGTACTATGAAAATGCTAAGAGTTTGTGTTGGTCGTGTATTAAGTTTGGCGGTGGGAAGTCTTTTAGCACCTGTAAAGTATTTTTAGCGGATTTTGTTTTAATCGTAATTTTTTTATGTAAAGTAAAGATTTTTTCTTTTTCTGTTCAAGCCATATACAGTAAAGTATCTTTTCATTACCTTTGCTTTGACCTGACTTTTAGAACAGGTTGTCCCTGCCCAACTTTAAATCGATGTTGGTGTGTGGGGCACAATTGGACACAAATTTTGGGGTACAATTGGACAGCAACACACATGGTAGATCATACTGTAAAAGTAGTTCTTTTAATATTGCATGGTCTCATGCAACGCAATGTCATTTAAACGTTGTAATAACATTAAAAATAAAAATTTTGGGAGACAAGATAAAATTTTAGGGGGGGGTAAAATTGCTTTTCCAATACCCCCCTCCCCCGTGGCAACGTCCCTGATTTTACTGTAATAAACAAGTAAAATCTATTTATTAGAGTCCTTGTCAGTTTCTTGATTACTTTTGTGTTGGTTTAAACTGTTGTTTCTAAAGTTCTAAACCATTGATAATATTTGCAAATGTCCAATTGTGCCCCATTACCGGGGCACACTTGGACAAAAACAATATTTTTTTCAATCGACTGTAGTATTTAATATGCATTACCTAAGTGTTGTTTCACTGTCTCATTTTGTTAACAGTGTGATACTTTGTTATTGTGCAAAAGTTGGATTTTGTTACACTTTTAATATAGACGGGACTTCTATTTTACTATTTTTTGTCCAATTGTGCCCCACTCTCCCCTACTAGCCTGTTTTTTGAGTGGCATTGAAATATTTCTCTCGCGAAACTAGAAAGCAACCACGTTTTTGCCAAAAAAATACAATGCAAACGCTTTTACGCATAACTCAACAACAATGCAAAAGCGCAAAGTAACAGATTTTTTAAATTGTTTTAAAAAAAAATGTTGACGAAGATCAACGTTTAGAACAAAAAAAGAATGAAGGAATACTGTTATAGCGATACAATACGTTTTAATTACGAATGGTTCACTTGTTAGAAAGGAAATCTTGTTTGGCGTGATATTGGATTGCTACACTGTGCACAAAAATCCGTATTTTACTGGATAAATAAGTTGATAGAATAAGAAGCTTACTGGATGAATAAGTTGATTTTTTTTTTGCAGAATGAAGTGGGAAAGAAACTAAATGTTGAGCAAATGGAAGAAATAATTCCGAAGGATCAGTAACCAGCTATTTCTTAAAATTATTAACAAGTGCAACCAATTAAAACTTGTCGTAATTTAATTTATGTCCAAGCTGCCAGTGGGGAACATTTGCTGCTGTTCTTTCGATCACTATTGAGGTTTGTTCAAAGAAACTGAAGAACGTTTTAATTTTACATTTACGATTTACCAGCACCAAATTTTGTCTTGCTGCCGTGGATAATCAGATTTTGCAAGTTTGCAAGAGAAACTATGGTAGCCCACATGCTCATTGCCCAGACGACAACAAATCAGTTATTTTACGTTGACTGAGCGATTACAACGGTAAATCAATGTAAAAAACGACTGCTTTACTGTCTGAAGTACACATCATCAAGGGTATGATACTTGTTTCCTTGCTAGTAAAAGTTGCCTTTGCTTTGTTGCTTCAACGTCGTTAGACTGAATGGGAACTTTTCTGATATGTTTGTTCCGCAACTCATAGGCCTATAAACGTATTACTTTTGCATTTCTGATAAGATGTAAGGCTTCAAGTTCAACAGGTTTTTTTCATATTAAAAATGTTGTGTATAATTTTTTTTTAAATAAAGGAGTCTTAACGATAATTGTTATACAAGTGATTTTCTATTCCTTTGAGTCCTTTTTTCATGTGGTTATTAAAATTAAAACGAAAGTTTAACAATCGATTCATTGTATTTTTTAATGGACTTAGTTTTTGCCTAGTTATAGATACATTTATGGCTCTGACAAAAGAAAGATAGACTTTGGCTCAGTGACTTTGTAAGATCGGAAATAAGTGGTAGGTCTACCATGGTCACTGTGGACCATAGGCAGGGGTGTAGCCAGCACAAAGTTTCGGCGGGTGGGTGGTGAATGAGTATTATTGCATATGTCAGTGACAGTGTCGTCTCGACGATGGCGACACACCGTGAAGGGTCTGGGAGGCTCTCCCAAACAATTGTAAAAAAAATATCTTAAAATTGAGGATTCTGAAAGTAAGCTAATTTCAGCTTAAATCAGGAAAACTTGGTCAAATGATGCTGCAACAGAGGATGAAAATTTGATTAAAGTTACGTAAAACTAAAACAGCTGTACGAATAAATAGCGTAGGCCTATAATAATGGTTGCTTCAGTGGTTTCAGCTTGTCAATAAATACCTTTCGCACAAAATAAATTAAAACACTGTGAGCCTCCTTCATCATCATTATGTTCCTTCCTCGTATCGAGGGTTGGATACAATGCGCCATTGTTCTCAATCATGAGCTGTTCGTACTGCTTTTTCATAACTTAATTTCGTCCATTTAGTGATGTTTGATGTCCAAATCATTCTGGGTCCAACTTTGTTTCTTTTATCATTTAAGTTATCTTTCCTTCTTTTCCTAGAGCCTCCTTATCTAATCTTTAATGGTTCATATTACATCTGAGATGTAGGCCTACGCCGTACGTGAAAACAAACATTCGACTTTTCCATTAGCCTACAGCAGGGTGCCGGAAAACAAAACGCTTGACAAAAAATGCATATCTCTGACGACTGTTGACAGCGAGTGTCACATGGCTAAACCTCTGACCATTAGCCATTGTAACGTAGGCCTATTTCGTTTTACCAAGCGTGACCGCTCTGAAAAATCCTCATTCAATCTCTGTCACCTTCTACTCGATTTCCATCGTCCAGCATGAATGCATGCTTATTGCTCAAGCCAATCGAGGGGAACGTGAATAATAATCAAATAATACGAATGCAGTCCAGTGACACAACAATTTCCGTTTGTTCAATCAATCAATCAATGTTTTATTTGTCAGTAACAGGAACATAGGTAGCTGTTTGAAATATGCAATTAATGTACACAATGCAAAGTTACACAAGTTCGACTCTCGGGGTGTGCGCTTGAGCAACGCACGTTAAGGACTGCTCTCCATTCAGCGGCATCTAATGGATGGAATAGTTCCCCGGCAACAAGACTTCAACAATCGGAAACTTCACTCTGTCAATCTCGGTGACCGGGCCTGCGTCAGTGATTCAAAGCCTCTACAAGTATGCGAAACTGCCAGGATTAAGCTCTGCAAGAAGCTTTCCCAGTCCGAGGATAAAGATTCAATCAATCAATCAATCAAAGTTCCCATACCGACTTGTTAAAGGGATACTAAAGGAAAAACCTGACTTGGCGATTTTCCACGTTCTTTGTGTTTAACATGCTACCATAAAACGATTTTCAATAAAATTTTGCCCCATTGCGGTCTGATCAGCATTCCGCGCGTACTTTTGTCAGAGCTTTCAAAACCAGAATGGGCCTGAGCAGCGAAGCGTGCGACTGTATAGTCTGCGTAACAAAAGACGAGCAATCAGCTGATCACGCAACAGTTGTTACTGCCGGCGATTTAACTGTAGGCTATGTATGTATGTACATCAAAACATTAAATTTCAACGTCAAAACATCAGACAGTTTGCTCAAAACCTCAGATCTGATGTTAAAACATCAGATGTTGTAACGTGGCTTTTGTTATTGCTGTCTTTTGTGACGTATTCTCGAGCTGTGTTTGCATTTTTTGGTCATTTTGAAAAAAAATGAAACAGTGGACTTTGGGCCTTGCCAGCGCCATTGAAAACATTTTTTTTTTCGGTAATTTTTTTTGAAATGTAGCCTATTCTTGAATGTTCAGTTTACTCATTTTAATGCTTAATTCCCGTTTGAAAATTTCATTTAGTATGCGTCATAGCCGTACGAGCCAGGGGGGCAGCTGCCCCCCTGTTGTTTCAAAACATCGCGAATTCGGGCAAAATCTTGCAATTATTAGGGCAAAAATTGCTATATGAAAAGCTACAAAATTGCATGAATTAAGAAAAACTATAAATTAATATCTTTTACCTATCAAACTAAGTACAGCCTCTTATTTGCACAAGAAATGTGCCGCAAAATTTTCATTTGGCACACCCGTATTGCATGGTGATCAAACTGTAGTACGAAATGCATTTAACCAACTGCATCATGCCAATTTGGGCAGCCACTAAAATATGTCTCTAATACTTTTGTGAAACTGTCCAAATCAAAACGCAAAATTTGCTATATAGCTAATTTTATTAATTTTCACAAATGCATCGTGTTGATTTGGGCAGCTGAAAACATGAAATTATGTGATGAAACTGATTAGTCTGTTTATGCAACTGAACTGCCCAAATTAGCTTGAGCAGTTTCCACAAAATGAACAAATTCATTAATTTTTCCCATTTACATAACTGTATCGTTTAGATTTGGGCAACAAAAAAATATGAAATTATCTCATCATAGTCTATTTATAAAACTGCCCAAATTGGCATGATGCAGTTGGGCCTCGGCATCAAAATTTACAAAGTCTTTAATTTTTTATCATAATATCCATAAATGCATCATCTTGATTTGGGCAACTACAAAATATGAATTTATATAAATCTGGTGAATACTTTTATAAAACAATTCGGGTGGAGAGGTACTTTTTCATTTTTTTTTTTTTTCTTTTTTTACTTTTTCAACCATAAACGGACGTAGCTATAAGCAACACCACAACATCAAACAAATGTTATACCTGTTAAATGTAATGTTAACGTTGTGGTGTTGCTTAGCTTTGTTTGGTTAGGCTACTTTTATAAAACTACCCAAATTAAAATGATGCAGTTGCGCCCCAAAATAAAAAAAAATGTTTAGTTTGTTTATGCAACTGTGTCATGTTAATTTCACCAACATTTAAAATGCTGCTGCTGAAATAATCTCAAACCAATCATAATATATTCATTTATTTCAAAGCTTTATAAACTCAAAACCTGCCATGCAAGCTGGCAAAATATTTGCTTTGCAAGATCTTGTGTGAAACATGGTAGCTTCACTTATTTTCATTAATATCTTGACTTCTGTTCTGTGGAGACAGATCCAGTTGTTTGCATTAACTTGACCTGCTTTTTCTGATTGCAAAAAAAATGTTGGCAAGCTGCATGCGTATCTTCAAAGATGAATTCAGTTGTTCAATCTTGATTACATTGGTAAAAAATTCCAGCTAGCTGGTGATCATGTTATGTTAGTTTTTCACTGTTATCATGCACCGCATAGGCTACATTATATCAGGGTTGATCGGTTTAAACCGGGGCGGTTTAAACCGGTTAAAACCTGGATTAAACCGGGCCGTTTTGACCACCTATTACTGGTCAAAACCCCTTTAGTGTATGAATCAAGTTGCTTTTCAAATGAATTAAAAATAGTACCCTCCATGTGGACCATGTTTAGTAATGATGTTCAACTATATTTTGTTTTGATCAACAATAACCTAAATGCTGGATTTGGAACAAAAAATAAGTTATTCAATTTCAATCATTTTCAATCATTTTATTTTTCGTCATTAACGGTAGAACGATGAACCCTTTGCACAGCCAACTGAAGTAGGCTACAAGAATTTATTCCAACAATTTTTTTTTTATAAAAAACATTTGCCATCAATTTTGCCATAAAATTTGCGCAACATTTGCCCTCCCGTTGCATAGCACATAAGACGTAGCACGACATGTAATTAAGGTAGTAGTCTTAACGCTGTTTGATGTCTTGTTTTTAGCGGTGCTGAAACAAGAGAAAAATCCAAGATTAATATAATCTTTCGTACGAATTTTACAGGCAGCCATCTGTGGCTGCCTGACAGGTCGGTATTGGCGGCCATTAATGAAAGTTCAGGCGGCCATGGGCATGGCCGCCAGCTATTTAGAGGCCTGCATATCAAAATGGTCACAACTCACTGCTTTTATATTTCCTAAATAGCCCAGGTAGCCGTCCATCCGACCATTCACTACATAAAAATATTTTTCTGGGTTTTGACCGGTTTAAATCAAGTTTTCACCGGTTAAAACCAGGTTTAAACCGCTTAGTGGTCAAAACCAGTTTTGATCACTTAGAGATCAACCCTGCATTATATTTGGGCAATTTCTACAAAAGCGTGCAGATTTAGGCAAATTTACGTTCTGCCCCCCCAAAATGGTTTGGTCTCGTACGGCTATGGTACGGTATGCCTTTAAGAGCTTAAGATTAAATAAAACAACGAAGGCACAGCGATCCAGAACACAGGGATAACGACTAATTATGAAATAAAATACACTACAAAGTCCACACTACCCCAGATGGCAATCCTTATGCCACGCTAGAGGTTGTCACCCATACAGACACAATAGGAGGGAATTTGATCACAAAATTCTTTCAAGAGCAAACTTTTTTTTGAGAACAGTTTTTCATGTTTTTGCTTTCAGTGCTGCAACTGAATCACTTCTAGATAGCTTCCACACGGAAAGGGTCAGCATTAGAGTTGCCAGTTCAGTTAAATTAGGGATAGGCTACCATATTTGATGATGCATAATATCTGACAAATTTGTCTCAGCCGCGTTGGTGATTTTTTGTGTGCCAACACGCATATTATGGTATAAATTTAGAATATTTTCAGAGCATATTGCCGCCATTAGACGAGTCAATATAAGGTTGAACCCCAAAAAAATTGATACAAAAGGTTTTTCAACGGATTCTGTTACCTATGGTCCTACTAAATAACATACTAAAAGTCTACCAAAATCGGACCTCCAGAAAGGGGTAATTTTCAAGATGGCCGCCGAGATGTTATATTGCCTATATCTCAATTGTTATTTAAGCTAGAAAGGCGGTTTAGGTGTCTATCCCTAGGTTTTCGTGGTCAATCAATCGAATTAAGTAGGTTAAATTACGATAGACTGACTATCTACTGAGATACGTATGATTTGTATATAATATACAACCTGGAGGCAGTGGCGTAGCCAGGAAAAAATTTTTGGGGGGGGCCAAATATTTGATGAATTGAAGAGAACGACAAAGTGTTTATTTTGAGCCATCGCTACCTGATGTGCAGTGGTGTATCCTGGTGGGTTGAGCAAGGAAAGCAATAAAGCTGGTGGGGGTTAGAGCGTGCAGTTAGAGGTTAGAGGTTAAATTTTTGCAAAATTACACTCAAATAATGGATTAATAGCGCTTTCTGAAAACACTTTTAAGGTAATATTTGTATGAAATTTATTAGCAGATAAACAGCTATTAACTTATTAAAGGTAGAAACTTACACACGAACGGGCAAAAACTTGTTAACTTAGGCCTACACACAAACGGGCAAAAACTGCGGCTAAAATTAGAGAACACCAAAAACTCAGCTACACAAAAACTCAATAACTACAAAAAACCCAACAGAGTAAGCCATTCTGAAATTGCTTTTACAAATTAGTTAAAAGAAACGTAAATCGCGTAAATTTTGCGCGATTTACGATTTGCAAAATTTATTGGTGTCTTTCTGTGTGTCTAAAACAAGTCGTTGGGGGTGTTAATAGCCAGATGTCTTGGAAAACGTTATAAATTTCTACAAATTTTATTATATTTTCAACAAAGGAATCAACTTTGGAATCTAAACTTGGAAAATTTGGGGGGGGGCATGGCCCCTTTCGCCCCCCCCCCCCTGGCTACGCTTATGCCTGGAGGAGCCCGGGGACATTTCGGACGCAGCGATAGGCCAACATCAGACAGAGCAGAGCACGATATGAGCAAATTCACTTGAGGCTTGAGATAAACCGCAAACAAAATCATCTTGACTTTCATTATGTAACACAAGCTTGAGAAAAGTGGTTTTCCAACATTCCAGTTTCTATACTTTTGGCAGCTTGATAAGCCGAATAGTGGTAAAATTTTCAGAGACAACTCCTCACTTTTCATCTGAATAAATTCCATATGTATTGGTGCAAAACGGTTTCCAGTAAACTTTAAAATAAAACGTTTTTTCGAAAACAAAACACTCGAAAATCCGTCCGTAGTATCCCCAATCTCCCCTAATAAGATGGAATTATCATAACAGCATATTACATGCGGCATAACAGGTACTATCAATACAGGCATCTAAGAAAAACTGCAGCCAACAGGAGGCTCATACTTGGCCTCCTACAGCAGATGAATACAGGGGATTAATCTGTTCTAAAGAATGGCGTACCATTAAAGTCTGGACACAGACACATTCAGAAAATTATCGGAATTACAACAGTAGGCTACAAAGGTAAATCGTAAACCAGGGTGATCTACCGGTATTGTTGTCTTATTGCCTACGGTTGTCTCTATTCATCATCTTCCGACTCGTCTAGAAGAAACTTGTTATGTGGATTGTCACATTCTTGCAGTTGGCATGGTCCACATGCAGCGGTACATGGTAATCCGTATCCTCTACAGGAGCAGCGGAGTGTCTTACAGGCAGTGGAGCAGTTGCAATGAATGACCTTCAAGAGACTGTCTGGAGCAGCCTTCATTTTTGACATAAGTGGGATGAGCCGATTCTTTTGCAGGTTCCACCCCCAATTCATGACATCCATACTCTCTGCTTTTCCCATCCAGACCATTATCTGGTAGTAAACTCGACGACAGTGAAATTGGGTAGCAGATTCAGTTGGTGGCAGACTCTCGGGCGTTACAAATGATGAAGCAGAGACAACTTTCTTGCTGAAGGTGTTGTATCGCATTGTCGCAAGGGAATCTGTGCTCTGGCCATCAAAGAAGACAGCCATTACTTATTGAAACTTGAAACTTGGCACCCAAAGTCATCGATTATCTCTGTGGTCTGGTTTGGGGCAGTGAATGCTTTAGCACAAGACCGAAGAACAGGATCTCCATGCACAAGTTTCCGAAAAGCAGTCTTTTTGCAAACACCGAATATCCGAGACGTAGTGTCACAACCAGTCATGGCATGGATAAATATCAACTCAGAACACATGTCATGTCCAAAGATTTTTTTCAAACGGTTGATGTTGTATACTTTGGTACTGCCATCAGCTTTGGACTTGTCTGACCTGAAATAAAGGCCCTTATACTGTCTTGTCCCCGGAGTACATGTCTATCATTAGCAGATACCTTACTAAAGACTGGCCTGGGTGTTCCTTTCCCCGATAAATAGTGTGAATCATCCCCTGCCAGCCTGGCGTGGCCTGCTTGAAGTTGAATGACAACTCCCAAAGCAGATCAACCATGTTGGCACATGCAGTGAGAATCGGAAGTTCTCTGAATGTGATGTCTTGTCGAATATGTTTTGCAAAACGATGCTCAATTATCGCAACCTTGGACGTCTCTACAATGTTCAGTTTTAACGTTTCGTGCCTTGGGATAATCTGGCCTGTTTCCTGTCCTGGTGTCAAGGCGGCTATCATGCCCATCCCGTGAAACGTTCCTTTCCCATCAATTGTGAGAATGTTATGATCTACATTGTCTGCTGCGAATAGCAAGTTGTTGTCCAACACATCAATATCCTTACCAAGCATGTTTGGTGCAGAACAATTTGCGGCATTCATTTCAAACCTCTGCATTTCGCCATACGAAGAGCAGAACCCCATCTGACACAAGCTATCCAAAAGAAACCGCGATCGATTTAGATGGTGCAGTTGCACTGAAAGGCCAATTTGCAAAGGGGCAATAACAGCTCGTGGTCGGACTGCCTGTATGATTGCATGACCAATAATAGCAACTTTTCGCTGTGTGCCTTTACCTACAAACAAGGCATTGAACACAACGTAGAGTGATTTTGGAATATAATCAAGAGCCGCCTGGATTTTAAGTGTCTCTGTAGTCGGGTACTGGTCGTTAACGGATGGCACATGTGTCTTGATGTCACTCTTTATGAGCCTGGCAGCTGCTTCAAGTAATGCTCTCTTCTGTGACTCTTCATCACCTTCTTGGTTTGTGCTTGCGAAGTATGACCTGAGGATGCTTCCCGTTTTCTCTCTCAGCGTCACTATGTCCTCTAAACCTTTTCCTTCTGCAATAATTATGGAGTTTCCATACCGTTTCTTCAGGTGACTTTTTAGGTATTGATTGCCATAAGGGAGGGAACCGTCCTCAGATAAATACTCTGTCATTTTACACCTTAGATCAGAAACAGTCAGCTGTTCTTCATCATTCATGGCTAGGTACGCACACATCTTTGTGAAGGCTTGCTCTTGATCCTCATTCTTTGGCCTTCCAGCTTTCCTACGCTTTGAATCGCGATCAGTCTGAAACTGCAAGGGGACATCACGGCTACACCTGAAATGGCGGCTACATATTTTGTGATATACGCAGTCTGCAGCATGTAGATCACCACAATAGTATTCAATTCTACCTTTGACTTTCAAAGACCACTCATCATGGCGGTTTTCACTGCAATCCAATATTGCCTTTGCGAAGATATCAGTTTTCACATAACTATAGTCTTCACTTCCATCATGAACATTATTTCCGCAGAAAAGGCAATCAGTCTTGGTATTGAACAGACCCTCAGAGTCCCTAGTACCGGTACTTCTTTTATAAGTGCTGGTGGAATAAATCTTTTCGACTTTAACAACGATAACTTTGCTTGCATTGTGATGCGACTATGCACGCATTCATGTGATTATGATGTCACAAACACAAGAACAATAAAAACTTGAATACCACCATCTACCCAATACGCAAAATTATTTAGAAATATGCCGTACATTTCCTTGAAAATGACCCCTTTCTGGGGGTCCGATTTTGGTAGACTTTTAGTATGTTATTTAGTATGCCCATTGGTAACAGAATCCGTTGAAAAACCTTTTGTATCAATTTTTTTGGGGTTAGGTGCCTTTTTTCCGTATATTGACTCGTCTACATCACTTTTTGTGACTAGAGGAAATATATGAAACACAAAAAATGGAAGAATTGTTGCATTTTATCTCACCAAATGGTAGTTTTCAGCTAAACAATAACATTTATAAAAAAAAGGACTGAATTATTTTGTCACACCCTTCAAGGAAATTATGAAGTTTGTCATCATCATCATTAAGTTCCTTTCTCTCGTCGAGGGTAAAAGGCAATGAGACGCCAAGTTTTTCTGTTGTAAGATTTTTCTACTGCAGTTTTGTAGTTAGGCTAAGTCCTGACCAGTCTTCAGTATCATTAGTCCAATTCTTGGTGGTCTGCCCCTATTTCGTTTGCCGTTCATTTTTCCTTCTAGTAGTTGTCTTTGAATAGAATTATTGCGAATCATGTGGCCAAAATATTTCAATTTTTTTGATTTAATTGTTTGTAGAACTTCCATGTTGGTTTGTATTCTGGATAGTACATCTTTGTTTGTGATTTTATCCTTCCATGAAATTTTAAGCATTCTTCTACAAATCCACATTTCAAATGCCTCAAGTCGTTTAACCATATGTGATGACAGTGTCCATGTTTCTGCAATGTAGAGTAGCGTAGTCCATATATAGCGATGAAGTTTATACAGAGCCACTATATACATATATAGGCTATAGTGGCTCTGGTTTATATAAACCATACTCTCTCTAGGCATGTTTTTTCGAAGGTCTAATGCAGCGGATCTCAACCGGAGGTCTGCGGACCACAAGAGGTCCGTGAAACTGTAGGCACTTCAACATGAAGAATGAAGATATCCAATTCAACTACGAACCAATCAAATGTTACGTTGTCCGTGATGTCATTGCATAGCTACATTTTCGTGACGTGAAAAAGGGCGAAAAGAAGATGATACAGAGCAAATTAAGTGATGGGTTCTCTGTCAGCTGGTTGGTGAGGGGTTAGGGCTAAAAAGTAATCATTTCCATGACATGGGCTCGATTACCACCCCTACCATTAGCCTACCGGTAGGCCTACTGTATTTTTTTCTTCTGTAACTACCAAATAAAGCTCAACACAAGGATTAACATTCTGGCAGAGTACTAGAAGGGTCACAATTGGACGGTAGCCTCTTATAACATGTTCTGATTGGTTCGTGGTTGAATTGGATATTTTCTTGTTAAAGTGCCTACCCGTGATACAGTTTCAAGGGTTCTGTGAAAGTTTTCGACTTTGCAGCAGGATTAATAAATTACGACATTTAAAAGTGTTCTGTTTTATTAAAGCTCTTACAGTGGTTTGGTTTTGAATCTTTATCCTCAGAGTGACAAAGCCTTGATAAGTTATTTCTGGTAATTCGCTTAGCCTACTTGTAGAGGCTCTTGACGCAAGGACGGCTACCGAGATTGGCAGAGTGAAGTTTCCGATTGTTGAAGTGTTGTTGCCTTGTGACTATAAGGTGGAATTTCTTTTTGGTGATGAGGTAGTCAAAAATAACTAGAGCTAACTTTTTTTTATATTTAAATTGCAAGAGCAAATCATCTTTCCAGACGATTAGATGTGGGCTGCAAGCCTATAACCCACTTGTTGATGTTTACTGGAAATAAGAAACACAACACCCACTCTGAATTAAAACACGTTATCTTGCATTTGTGATGTTTTGTGTGTCATGTTTCGCAGCCAGCTTTCGTAGAGGTAGATTATAGCTGGGGGTCAGCGCAAGTGGCCAATCAAACCTATAAGAAAAAGGTCGCATGTCTTCAACCAGAAAAAAATTCCCAAGTAAAGCAAATTAGTCATTTTTTACATTGCAAATTACATTTACGGTTTTGAATACTGTTATTGAAGGTGCTAATCCAGGTTTTTATTTTTACGAGAAAGAGATCTTCTTTCTTATTTGTTTCTTATTTTACTAGGCTAGTGACTTATTACGATCCTACTATCCTCACTTCACACTCAAACCAAGAAATAGCAATATAAATGGTTTATTGGTAGGTCTATTGTCCAATTGTAATCATAAAATAAGCGACATTAGGCTATAGCTTTTATGGTTATAGGTGAATTGTTCGTAAACAGTTGTTCGTAAAGCAATTTTTCGTAAACAATTGTTCGTAAAATCAATTCTTCGTAAAGCAATTGTTCGTATACATCAATTCTTCGTATAGGTGAATTGTTCGTAAACAGGTGATAGGTCAATTGTTCGTGAACAATTTTTCGCAACAGCAAGGTTTGTCTTGCAATTTCCGATGAAGGTGCGTAATGCAAATTTTCCTGAATAACCAAGTTATAACGACACAAACAAACAAGCACAATGAAAAAGCGCATTTTTTGTTATTTATTGGAATACGACAATTGTCTGTGTTTAGCAATTCTTTGCTTACACTACCAATACTACTTTGAGTAACTTCGTACAAATTGTCCACGAGCCAAGTTTAGTATGAAGTATTGTGTGCAATTCCACGCAAGTAATCACAAATTTCATCATCTTGAAAGTCTTGACGCCAAGTTCGGACGACTCTAGTTAGTCTTTCTGCACTGTCCTTGTTCTTCTTCTTTGGAGGGGGTCCTGCCTGGCCACTGACATACTGTTCAATGCGAACCTCATTTAGGTTTTGCTCTCGCTTGATTGCAGATATGAACTTCCAAATATCTGGATGATTTGCAGATACCTGGAACATGAACCCTCTGTGCCATCCTTCAATGCTATTATTAGTTTTGGGAAGGCCACTGAGGACGCCATCATAGCAGTTCCACATTTGAATTGGAAACCTTGGAGGACGGCGCCCTTGACGACGATCTGGGCGCCCAAACCAAGTGTCTTCAAAGTAGTCAATTACTGGCTGAGCAACATCTGGTAATACATTCCCATCAATGAGAATGTCAAAGGCCCGGCTGACTTCATCAATAGGCACAAAGGCCAGAGACGACAACATGCGCAGCCTCAGAGCAAACTCTGCACTTGTCTCGTACTGCTCCTTCAGGCCACTTGATTGCGTCTTTCTCCAAATGCACTGGCACAAATGGAAGAAACAGCCACGGTGAGTTGAAAGTGGGTACTCTCTGCTTACTGCATTGACCATGGCCATCTCAAAGTCAGTCATGATTGTCTCTGGAACAGCAACAGCAGGTAACAACTCCTTGATCTTTTGCAGCAGATGAATGTATGTCCCTCTCCTTTTGTCCCCCAGCAGGGCATACACCAGAGGCACTGAAGTGTTTTCCTTCAGTCCGTGTATTGTGTAAAGCTGTTCAAACATTGAAGGCACTGTCTTGAAGGTGCCGTCAGCATACCAGTGCTTTGAACAGGCAAGGAGCTGCAGATTTCTTTCAGTGGCAAAGAGGACCATACGGTTATCTCCAGGGCCAGAATCATAGGCCAAGAATGTTACACCAGCAAACGTTTGCTTGTACTCTACTGGAAGCACAATGTCACGGAGAGAATGTGGGATTTCCGGGCCTGCATTTTCCTTCAATCGCACTTGGGTGACTGCCTTTTTCATGCTCTGCACACTTGGCAGTTTTGCTGCCGTGGCTTGACTGAGTCCAATAGTTTTTGCTGAGACGAGGTAACTTGGGGCATCACGACTGTCTTTTGCTGCACAACGAATATTTTCCATAACCTTTGCTGCTTCGACATGACCAGCATCTCCAGCATGATTGTGCTCACCTCTGGATTGTACAATGGCTGTCATAGCAGTTGTTACTCGTGCAGGACATTTCTTATTAAAATGCTCACATTTCCAATAAGTAGTTTCTTGCCCTTGTGCGTTAAATGCACTATAATCTTTGTAATAAAGGTGGCCACTATACAAAAGTTTTGGCTTTCCTTTTTCGCTGCTCACAAACTGTAATGCCATTCTGAATCAGGGACTCTACACTCTGTCTGCTCGTCTACACTCTACAGCAGTGGTTCCCAAAGTGGGCGCCAGCGCCCCCCTGGGGGCGTTTGCGACCATGAAGGGGGCGCTGGCTATAAAGTGGGCGGTTGGGGGGCGCTGAGAGTAAATCGGGGCAGTTACAAGAAGAGGATTGCAAAGCATTTTTGTCATGTTTCTCTTCAAAGAAATACAAAAGAAGAGGGTGACTATAAGAGCTCTGTTGCAGATATTGTGGCAATTATGTTGGCAACATCGCTTCGCAATGCCTTACAAGTTTGTTGAGGTCGTAAGTAACCATGACTTACTTTGAAGCACTGCGATTACCCAAATCCGAGTGTATTTTGGTTGAGTGTTCGTCTTAATCTATCTTTGAAGACTGTCATCAAAGCAGTGAATAAAATTAAAGCGCACGCTCTGAACACACGCTTGTTCAAACCATGTAGGCTACTTCTGGAAGTAGGCTACATGGTTCAAACGAGTATACAATGAGAATGATGAAGCTTTTGAGCGCTTACTACTCCACACCGAAGTACAATTGCTTTTCAAGGGAAACTGCCTTGCACGATTTTATTCTCTGTTTGAAACTGTCGTGGAATTTCTACTGAGTTGTGACCCTGGCCTTGCGAATGACGTCCTGGTTGTGAGAAATGATATCGTCTACTTGTCAGACATATTTTCCAAATTTAATGAATTGAATTTATCCCTTCAGGGTAACGAAGTAAATCTAATCAAGGTGAAATCGCCACTGTCTGGGTTGAGTCATCAGCTCGTGTTGTATCAACGCAATTTAGCTAGATGAGAATTTTTCCAATTCTCAAGCTTGCATCAACTTTATACCAGTGACAGAGGCATATCTGATGTTGCTGTAGAGACGTACAGCAATCATCTTCAAGAAGTACACCGACGCGGGAGTTCGATTCCAAAATCTCTGACTGGATAATCAATCCCATCTGTGATATTTCCGAACTTGGAATTCTTGAGGAGGAACTGATAACATTGCAAAGCGATTTTGCACTCAAACCGAAGTTCAATATCTCGCATCAATCGTTCTTGCTACAGAACCAAATCAAAGAGAAATATCCTCACGTGTGGAATCTGGTCAAAGTTTTATCACTGCCTTTCCCAACTCATACTTGGTGGAGCATGCTTTCAGTGCCGTGACAACGCTTCTGGATCACAAAAGAAACCGTCGACATAGTTACACGGTGAGACTTAAGATTGTTCCTATCTAAACTAAAACACGATGTCAAGAGGTTGATGACATTGCACAAACCTCATCCGTCTCAATGAAGTTGGACTTTAAGCTGTGATGAATCGAAAATAGCTTTGGTTTTACTATTTTTGTCGAAGGGGGCGTTTGATACTCTGTTCGTTGTCTAGGGGGCGCTATTAAAAAAAAGTTTGGGAAACACTGCTCTACAGGTACAGCACGACTTTAAGCACAATTAGCACATCTCTAGCATATAGGCTACCCTAATTGATTGTTCGTAAACAATTGTAACTGTTGTTTTTAAAAACAGCTGTAGCCTAACTTTTATGAACATTTGTTTACGAACAATTAGTATTACGGTCAATTGCATGCCCGAAGAATTGCTTTACGAAGAATTGCTTTACGAAGAATTGATTTTACGAACAATTGCTTACAAACAATTGTTTTACGAAAAACTGTTTACGAAGAAAACGTCGGACACCAACTTTTATTTAGTGGCTGCTTAGGTGAGAATAAAATATCTTATTTTGTAGGAGACCTTGGCATACCGTGTACAATTTACCGTCATACAAATGGAAATGAAATGACTATGTAAAAGTGGAATGGTCATTGGTCATATATGTATAAATTCACCACGAAAAGCTGTAAGGCAAACCGGGGCGTGTTGTCACAGGTTTGGGATTTTTCGATTTGTGCTTTTGCTATATACAATGCAAGTGATTTGGTTATATCATTCGTACGCTGCCAACTTACACTTCCTTTTGCCACTAGTTAAACTTTTTAATTGCAAAAGGATTTCAAGAAAATCAAATTGTTGTAAAAAAAAATTGTGACAACACGCCCCAGCACGTGGCGTGTTGTCACAAAGCATGGGGCGTGTTGTCACAATATTTGTTTTTTTTTACAAAAATTTGATTTTCTTGAAATTCTTTTGCGATTAAAAAGTTTAACTAGTGGCAAAAGGAAGTGTAAGTGGACAGCATACGAATGATATAACCAAATAACTTGCATTGTATATAGCAAAAGCACAAATCGAAAAACCCCAAACCTGTGACAACACGCCCCGGTTTGCGTTACAAAATCAAATTTTATTACGTGGAATTTACACTTATAAACAAGTTGAAATTAATTCAACAACTGCTTTGGGTCTTGTTTCCTTGCCTTCACATATCAACCAAGGGTTCGGTAGTTTATGCCAAATTTTGCTTTTGCTTCTTATAAGCTGTGACCATCATCACAGCTGTGACAACTCGCCCCAACGTACGCAGTCGGACAAAAGTTTTAATGGCGACTAGAAAAAGCACGCTATATAACTTCTAAAGTGTCAGCTATACTCTTAACATAATAAACTATAAAACTGATTTCATACTTGCGATCAGACTGCTCTTACGAAAGCGTCGCACAATTTTGAGAAGTTAGTGAAATTTAAATCGATGACCACATTTTTGATAATAATTTAATTTAAGCTAAACCTGCTATCTTTTCTTAACTTTGCTAACCTCAAAATGAAGATAACTCTTAACGAAGCACGTGCTACAAATATAGACTCGAAGCAGTCAGTGAAAGTACAAAAAAGTTGCTGTGACAACAAGCCCCGGTTTGCCTTACTTGCAGCATCTCATTCCAACGAACAGTAGGCTACACAAATTGGCGAGGGACAGATCACATGATATGCACAACACAAAACACTAAATAATAATAGTTTTATTGCAGCCTGATACTATTATTGTGCACAGACGTCCAATTCTGCAGTAAAATGTTGTATGGTGTGCAATTGCCTAAGCAAACATCAAGCGTTCTGCCCAAGACAAAGGGGGCCCGGAGTGAGAGGGGGGCCCGGAATGACTGTTCGTACTCCCAGTGAAAATCTCTCTCAGAGGCCCTGTATCGATATCGTATCAAGTTGGAGAACGATATCCAGCATGCAGTAGAGTAGCGGATCTATGGAAAGGAGGTGGGCACTTGGTTAAGCTTGCAGACTCGGATTAAGGTACTTCTAAAATTTCATACTTGGGCTACTGAAACTGTCGACAAAAATTTCACATGTGAAGTGAAGCGAAGAGGCAACATCACTACCGTATTGTTTATGGCAACGACTGTTTATGATGAAATCGCTTCCCTGCTATAGCCGAAGGGCGCCATACAAGTGGCCTTGTTGATCAGGAATTGTTGAACAAGTCAAAAGTTGTTCGATGATTTTTGTTGCTGCGGAATCCTAACAAGTGGCGGATCCAACTCCAAGTGAAAAAGCTTATAAATTTTCTGGCACGCTCGTGTGCTCAATCACATTGTGTTAGACGGAATGGCAACTAACCGGGGGCATAAGGCAAAGGTAGGCTGTAGGCCTACTCTTGTTTTAAAACCAGCAGCCGATTTACGAAGTAGGAATTTGGGCATATGTCTTTATAAACATTGCTCACGCAAGTAAATTAAGTTAACATATAAATTACTGGTATCGTTACCGTACCGGTACTTATAGCCTACTGGTGGTAACAAAGATACGAAATTAAACATAGCCTAATAATAATTTATTTCACACCAGTTGGGTGAAAACTTATAGGCCTACCTTGTATATAGGAAAGATGTGGGGTCTTTAAACTAAAAGGAGGTTTTTCAAAGCTAAAATTTTAGCCTACTTTTCAAGCAATTTCTAAAAATCATTCACACAACAATATAAGTAGCAATAGTATCCTAAGCATTAGCCAGTTGAACATTTTTTTCTACTTTTATATTGAATTTGCAAGGATTTTAAGAAAACTTGTTTGAAGGTCCCATTGGGGTAGGCAGGGAATGTGATGTGATGGAATGGAAGACAGATTTTGGGATGGAAGATGGAAAATGCATATATTGATTTCCATTAAGGATAGGCTAGGGGATCTCCTGACTAAGAAGCAGCAGGCCAGCGATTTTCCATCAAGTAGTCTATCAATTAATCAATCTTTATTACAAAAATACATGGAAAATCAGCAGTGCCCTATTGACATATGCATTTCGCTCTAACTATAGAGCATTATTAGTGCCTTATTCAAATAGAATGCCTTAGAGTGAATGCTTTAGAGCAGGGGTGTGCAACCTTTATTACAGGAGGGCCAGATATAAATATCTGGGTGAAACCGCGGGCCGCACGTTTATTTAACATATGCTTTCTAGTAGTTGCAGGCACAAAAAAGTAGTTTTTTTGTTATTCATGTTATTCTTTTGGCATTATTAGGGGTTATCTCCTAACAGAAATAATAAGTTAAGACGCATAAATTTCTGAAGAAAACTGTTATTCCAATTTATTATTAAACCGTCTTTAACCGAGTTCAGTGAGAAGTTTGCAGCTGGCTTCTTTTCCCGACGGCTTTTTCCAAATTTACTTTAATGGAAGTGCTGGCAATTCGAAGTCTACTTTCCAAGTCTTCGTCTGTCAGAACCGATCGATAGGGAGATTTCATGACGCCCATTTTAGAAAAAAAAATCTTCACACAAATACGTTGAGCCAAAAAGAGCCATTTTTGAAGCAATGGATTTTTCCAATGTGGAAAGTCATCTTGGTTGAGATGTTTTCGGTAAAAATCGCCAAGATTCATTTCTGAATACTTTGCTTTCAAATCCGTTTTCTCTTGAAGATCAATCAGTTCAAGTTGGATATCAGCTGGTGCTTTGTCAATGTCTGTGTTGCATGGCGAAGAGAATATGTCAAACAAATGTTCATGAGATTTGAAGTCCTTGAAGAGCCAAAAATTCATACAACAATTTTTTAATTTAGGTTTCTTCTCAGAATGCATTCCGTAGTCTCTCAAAATTGGAAAGTGGAAAAGATTTCCTATCTGTAGGTGAGCTTTCCAAAGTCGTAATTAGTTCATAAAGCCTTTTATGTGACCATACATTTTACGTTTCAGATAATTAAACACAATGGATTAGCGGTGGCCGCTGGGAGATTTCTAAAATGGTTAACAGAAGGTGCGAAATCTATAATAATTCACTCCACAATGAATTGTTCACACGTACCAGACTAAACTAAATTATAAACACGTTTCGCGGGCCGCACACAATTCAAAATTGGCACAGCTTTGCGGGCCGCACAATTTTTCTTCGCGGGCCGCATTTGGCCCGCGGGCCGCACGTTGCACACCCCTGCTTTAGAGTAGAGTGCCTTATTCAAAATTCAAGTAGAATATTGAAATTCTATTTGAATAAGACACTAATGATGCTCTATAGTTAGAACAAAATGCATAAATTATGTCAATAGGGCTCTGCTGATTTTCCATGTATTTTTGTAGCCTAATAAAGAAAGATGGAAAATGTTAGGGATGGAAAGGAATGGAAGACAATCTTCCATCATTCCATCCCAATTCCATCACTTTCTAACGCTTTATCAAGACATGCAAAATATTACGTTGCTTGCTGAAATAATTCGATTTTCAGTTCGTATTAAACCAACGGGACTGTTGCCTGACGCGTATTTGTCAAATCTATTGTCGTTAGGCAGAATAGACCAATCAGAAAGCAATAAACGATTCACACTTCTCCCAAGAGGAGGAAACTTTTTGACGTTTGACAGCATTCCATCATACGAAACTTGTGTTCTAGTTTTTAGGTTTATTTGTGGCATATTCAACGCCGAGATCACAAAATGTGAAGATGGAAGAGATTTCTGAGATGGAATGGAAGATGTAGTGGAAGATTTCTAAGATGAAATGGAAAAAAATCTCAGGATGGAAGATGGAAAAAACGTCTTCCATTCCATCCCATACCCTGGGGGTAGGACCTTCAAACCACCCGTGTGGGATCTTTAAGCCACTTTGGTGAAATCCAATTCGCAATAGATGGAGAACTAGAAGATAGTCATAGTTAAGTTTAAATACAATGCAAACAATATTTTAAACATAGAATTGCTTCTTGTAGCATCAAATCAGTCTAAACTGATAAAATTGCGTGTCATAAAATTTGTATCATAACGTTTTAGTTAGCAATAATACAATATGTTTGTGTTCTTAAGAAAGGATTTCTTCGTCTTGTTGATCATTGGTTTAAAGATCCCCTGACTATAGCTGGTTTAAAAGGTCTCATATGGCGCCATGCATGTTTTTCAGCCTAGCATTTTTACTGACACAATCATGAGTAGGCCTACATTTGTACAACAAATAAATGCCGAACACGCGCATTAAAAAAACAATATATTTTTTTTTGTTCAATATAACATTTTGTGTGAAAAGCATTGCCGGTTTAAGCAGCTTCACTCACGGAAGCTATGACCAACAACAAATAAATGCATGCGCATTAGCAAAACAATATATTTTTCTGTTCAATACAACATTTTGTGTGAAAAGCATTACCCTAGTTCCTGGTCAGAGGCACCGAGGGCGTCCACGTTTGTAAATCATCAAAAATGTTTCAACATGGACAAACCAAAATTTTGAAAACCCAATTAGAAGTATGGACAATCGATCATTGTGGAGACTCACGGTAGCCGACGCTTTATTCAGGCATGGCCAATGATCATGATGATCATATTAATTATAGGCTATATTAATAAATAAATTAATATAATTATTTTTTTAACGTCAAATATGTAGCAATATTGCTAAGGATGTGTTGATAATTCATTGAAATTGCTTCTTTGTACTTAAAAATTGAGTTGGCCGTTTTTTGGCCTCTTGTTTTAGAAGCTGGCTATTTTTAGCCTTTTTTGATCAAGCAGTTGTCTCCTTGCTAAATTTAATCTGGCAACCCTGTTGGCAACACTGATAGAAGTATCATGGAACCATAGACATCTTGCATGGAACATCAATCAATCAATCATTTTATTTTTCGTCATTAACGCGTCCGGGACGAAAAAGATACTAGCTACAAAAATCGATATAAACCTACCAGCACGTTAACGAACGGGAAAAGGTGGCAAACCTTGAAAGGTTCAAAACGTGCTTGAATGAAAAATTATGTAGTAGGCTATATAGCAGTAGTTAGCAGTGACGATCGGTGAGGGAAAGCAAGGAAAGCAGTGCTTATCTGAGCGAAAACTATGCAAAATATAATGGCTGAATTCTAGGTTTAACTTCTTATTATTTTTATCACGTCTATTTTAACTTGAAAATTACTGTATTCGTGACTAGATTTACTCGTAACGCTTGTGTTGTCTTGCATTGTTATTGCAACCGCATGTCTTGCCAATAAATGCCAATTAACGCAAACGCTTCTGTCAGAAACAATCACTGAGGCTCCAGGGAAGCAACTATCAAACTTGCTTTCCCCAGATTCAAAAATGTTAAAAAACGCCTTCGTTTTATCCAATCCTTACTCGTTTTGCAAAACGTCACCAGCTGCTTAGCCAATCAGATGTGTTATGGTGAGACTTGCTTTCCCAGTGACGTCAATGCGAACATTCGCTAGAGCGGCTAGACTAACTCGTCAGAATGGTCTCTCGTCACGGTACACGCACAGCATCATAATGCCGAAATAATTGTAGCTGTTTTTTGATGTCTCCTCGCCATGTACTTTAGCCTACTGTACTAGCTTTCATAGTCATGTTTTCAATATTTAGCTCTTTTTGGAAACAGTTGGCACATACTATCAAACTACCGTAGCTATTTAAATAAATATCTTTCAGAAATTGAGACTGAAAAGCGTTATTACGCTGAGTTTAGTCGATGTATAGGCTATGTATATATATATATATAACTGCAGACAGTGCACATCGTTTCGACCTCCCGGTCTCGTCAGTCTCAGTGGCCGAGTGGTTTCACCTTCGGCTCTGGTGCTGATAGATCTGAGATCGATTCCAGGTCGGGTCAAACCGAAGACTTTAAAAACGGTACCGATTGTGTTCTTTCTTGCATTACGCAGTTAGAATAAATCGGATAATAATGTGATAACATCGTAAACCTGATATAAAAATTAAACATGAGCCCTGTCGCTAAAAGACCTTAGCTGTTGTAGAGTGACAATAAATAAAACCATAACATTATTATAAAAAAAAAAAAAAACATTATTACGCTGGGTGCAACCTAGTTCGTACCCTGAACAGTTCGTACCCTGAAAATATCAAGAAAAAAAAATAAAAAAGCCGAAGTCGCTGATCGCAGTTTAATAGCACAAAGCCGAAGTCGCTGATCGAAGTTTCCGCAAACAACTCGAGGGTTAGGGTTAGCGGAAACTGCGGAAAAAGGTTTGCGGAAACTGCGATCAGCGAGGGTTAGGGTTAGAGCATAGATTACTCTATGGTTAGGGCAGGGATATCTAGAGAAGGGGATATGAAGGCTCGCAGTGATTGCCTTATTCTCATGACACTAGCAGGGCGGTAGTTTGTAGTGCTTTAAACATGTGGTTCTTTTTAAAATCGTAGGAAGTTTGTAGTGCAGCTGGTACAATGAGCTACAGAAGACAGTTAGCAAATGTTACGTAGAGTATATTTAAAGAATACTTGTTTACAAAGACAGTCGAAAAGTTACCAGTAAGCTGTTTTTTATAACAAAGCCTTTGCAGGAGGCTAGATGTAAAGCAAGTATATGGGTAGTTGAATTAACAAGCAACCACGAGCATGCTGTGAATATCAGGCCTGATGTTAATAGCGGGATGCAACCTAGTTCGTACCCTGAACAGTTCGTACCCTGAAAAGATCGAGAAAAAAAATTAAAAAAAGCGGAAGTCGCTGATCGCAGTTTCCGCAAACATTTTAAAATTTTCCCCCTGAAAAGATTGAGAGAAAGATACAGTAGCACAAAGCCGAAGTCGCTGATCGCAGTTTCCGCTAACCCTAACCATAGACTAATCTATGCTCTAACCCTAACCTTCACTGATCGCAGTTTCCCCTAACATTTTCCGTAGTTTCTGCTAACCCTTACCCTAACCATAGAGTGATCTATGCTCTAACCCTAACCCTCGCTGACCGCAGTTTCCGCAAATATTTTTCCGCAGTTTTCGCTAACCTTTACCCTAACCATAGAGTAATCTATGCTCTAACCCTATAACTCTCGCTGATCGCAGTCTCCGCAAACATTTTTGCACAGTTTTCGCTAACCTTTACCCTAACCATAGAGTAATCTATGCTCTAACTCTAACCCTCGCTGACCGCAGTTTCCGCAAATATTTTTCCGCAGTTTTCGCTAACCTTTACCCTAACCATAGAGTAATCTATGCTCTAGCCCTATAACTCTCGCTGATCGCAGTCTCCGCAAATATTTTTGCACAGTTTTCGCTAACCTTTACCCTAACCATAGAGTAATCTATGCTCTAATCCTAACCCTCGCTGATTGCAGTTTCCGCAAATATTTTTCCGCAGTTTTATTTTTCCGCAGTTTCCGGTAACCCTAACCCTAGAGTTTGTTTGCGCAAACTCCGATCAGCGAGTTCGGTTTTGTGCTATTAAACTGCGATCAGCGACTTCGGCTTTTTTAATTTTTTCTCTCGATCTTTTCAGGGTACGAACTGAGGGTACGAACTGTTCAGGGTACGAACTAGGTTGCACCCTTAATAGCGCAATGCAAGTTATCATAACAAGATTTATTAAACTACTATCGGTGCCAATTGTCGTTTTAAGATAATCACAGATTATTTACGATAAACAAAAGCTCTTATATATCTCTTAGATAGCTTAGATATCTCTGGGTAAGGGTTAGCGGAAGCTGCGGAAAATGTTTGAGGAAACTGCGATCAGCGAGGGTTAGGGTTAGAGCAAAGATTACTCTAAGGTTGGGTTAGCGGAATCTACGGTTAGCGGAAACTACGGAAAAATGTTTGCGAAAACTGCAATCAGCGAGGGTTAGGGCTAGAGCATAGATTAGTCTATGGTTAGAGTTAGGGTTAGCGGAAAGCCGGACGGAAAGTGCAGAAAAATGTTTACGGAAACTGCGATCAGTGAGGGTTAGCGTTAGGGTGAGGGTTACGGTTAGCAGAAACTGCCATCAGCAACTTCGGTTTTATGCTTGCTTGTTTTCGATCTTTTCAGGGGGAAAATTTTAAAATGTTTGCGGAAACTGCAATCAGCGACTTCCGCTTTTTTTAATTTTTTTTCTCGATCTTTTCAGGATACGAACTGAGGGTACAAACTGTTCAAGGTACGAACTAGGTTGCATCTATTATGCTTTTTTAGACAGTGTTTAGCTGACAATGTTTATGCCAATGCCAAAGTTTCGAGTGGAAACACTGTAGAAGATGAAGATTTGGAATTGTTCTTATATAATAGAATGTAAACCATGTTTCAATATATTCAATTTATTTTTTTGAATATATTATGTTATTATGAATAATTATATATTATGAATATATATGTTGTTGTAATGTTGTAAAGTTACTGACGTTGTTAACGTTATTATGTATTATTAACAACGTTATTAACGTTATTGAACAATTTGGCTGTTTTTTACCCAGTTTGGCCCTTTTTTCGACATTGTTTGGCTCTTTTTCTCAAAAGCTGTCTGACAACCCTGGACATGAAAGGCGAAAGCAGCAGAGCTGCACTGGAAGTGGAATGACGGTGGTGCAAAAACGTCTGGTTTATCGACTTTAGCAAACGTAGTTTTAAAGATGCAAGATTAGACGACTTTTGAGTGTAGTAAGTTTGTGGTAGTGAAACAGCAAATCAGTCAAATGACCTTACAGGTCTTTCGTTGCCATCCTGTTGTGCTGATAGACACTCAGTTTGTATGTACTTTTTGTTTGTTTATCCCCAACGGGTGCAACCTAGTTCGTACCTTGAACCATTCGTACAGTCAGTTCGTACCCTGAAAAGATCGAAAGAAAAAAATAAAAAAAAGCAGAAGTTGCTGATCGGAGTTTCCCCAAACAATTTGAAACAAACTCGAGGGTTGGGGTTAGCGGAAACTGCGGTTAGCGGAAACTGCGGAAAAATGTTTGCGGAAACTGCGATCAGCGAGGGTTAGAGCATAGATATCTTATATATAGATATGCAACTCAGTGGTGCGTAACGATGTTTGAAGGCTAACAGCGTAGCTATGGCTGTATACATTGACTTCAAACTTGGCACAGCAAAACAACTTTATTTTTAATATATTTTTTTGGTTTTTGTTTAAATAAAACTTTCTTCGTTTTCAAGTTGACGTATGGATTGCTTGTGATGACGTCACATTCTCGTTCCGCATGGACTGCTTTATGGAGATTCTGGCGATTGAAAACAAATCACAGTCACAGAGGGTACCTCTAAATACCCATTGTCTGGCATTGTAGGCATTGTCGGGCATTGTCAGGCATTGTCGGCTTTTTGGGGGGTTGTGGAGCATTTTCAGGGGTTGTCGAACATTTTCAGGGGTTTCAGGTATTGTAGAGTAGGCTAACTACTTTCAGGCATTGTTGGGAATTTCTAGGCATTGTGTAGGATTTACAGACATTGTCGATCATTATCAGTGGTTGACAGGCTTGTGAGGCATTGTCGAACATATTCAGGGGTTGTCGAGCATTTTCAGGGGCTGTCAGGCATTGTAGAGTAGCTACTTTCAGGCATTGTTGGGAATTTCCAGGCATTGTCTAGGATTTCCAGGCATTGTCGATCAATATCAGTGTTTGACAGGTTTGGCAGTCATTATGGAACATTTTCAGGCATTGCCGAACATTTTCAGGGATTGTCGAGCATTTTCAGGGGTTGTCAGGTATTGTAGAGTAGCTACTTTCAGACATTTGTTGCGAATTTCCAGGCATTGTCTAGGATTTCCAGGTATTGTCGATCAATATCAGTGTTTGACAGGTTTGGCAGTCATTATGGAACATTTTCAGGCATTGCCGAACATTTTCAGGGATTGTCGAGCATTTTCAGGGGTTGTCAGGCATTGTAGAGTAGCTACTTTCAGGCATTGTTGCGAATTTCCAGGCATTGTCTAGGATTTCCAGGCATTGTCGATCATTATTGGTTTTTGACACGTTTGTAAGGCATTGTCGAACATTTTCATGCATTTTTATTCCCAGCTCTGCATGCGCAGCAGAATGATCCCTTTCTATTTTGCGTAGGTTGTAAACGTATTTACGGTATACACAAACACAGCAGCGTTTAAATGACCTGGCTATCATAAGTATCGACAATGCCTGACAAACCTGTCAAAACCTGGTAATGATCGACAACCCAAGAAAACGTTCGACAATGCCTAACAAACCTATCTACCACTGAATATGTTCGACAATGCCTGGAAATCCTAGACAATGCCTGAAGATGTCCGACAATCAGTGGCGTAGCTAGGGGGGGAAGGAGGGGCGGACCGCCCCGGGCGGCACGTCTGGGGGCGGCACTTTCAGACTACGATATTTGATTTTGATTATAATCTGATAAAAAACGCATTTCATTTTCACACAGGGCCGGATTTAACTGATGGGGGGCCCGGGGCACTTTTAGATCAGGGGCCCCCGTGAAAAAAAATTCGCCTATGGCGCGAAACACCCCCTCGACGTCTACAGTAGCATCAATCCAGCACTGCGCAGCATTTTGCAGAAACCACCAAAGCTAAAAGAAAAAAAATAACACAAAATCACATTTTTTTCACGTAGGGGGGCCCTTTAAAAGTCGGGGGTCCGGAGTACCTGCACCCTCTGCCCCCCCCCCCTAAATCCTAGACAATGCCTTGAAATTACCGACAATGCCTGAAAGTAGCTACTCTACAATGCCTGACAACCTCTGAAAATGCTCGACAACCCCTGAAAATGTTCGACAATCCCTGAAAATGTTCGACAATGCCTGAAAATGTTCCATAATGTCTACCAAACCTGTCAACCACTGATATTGATCAACAATGCCTGGAAATCCTTGACAATGCCTGGAAATTCCCGACAATGCCTGAAAGTAGCTACTCTACAATGCCTGACAACTCCTGAAAATCCTCGACAACCCCTGAAAATGTTTGGCAATGCCTGAAAATGTTCTATAATGCCTAACAAACCCGTCAACCACTGATAATGATCGACAATGCCTGGAAATCCTAGACAATGCCTAAAAGTAGCTACTCTACAATGCCTGACAACCCCTGAAAATGCTTGAAAATTTCCGACAATGCCTAACAACAAGCCTGTCAACCATTGATAAGTAGCCATGGTAAAGACTTTTTTTGGAGCTGTAGTTCCAGGACAAGCTGAAGTTTTATTCAATTAATCTACTGAGTGTTACCAAAATGAAAGTTACTGCTGGCTACCGAAAGCTGTGCTATAGCATTTGGTAGCCTAGTTATGGTGTGTACCAAACATTAAAATTGTCTTGGTTTGGCGGTTGGATCCGTGATGCTAATGGAGCTGTCTCAGCAGGGGGGAGGATGCCCCCTGCCTTCAAATTTTCTCTGGATGGAGGGCAATGGTGCCCTTTTAAGGTCATGTAAGCTACTGCACATTTTGCAATATAGGCTAACAACTTCTGCTATTCGCTTTTAGCCAAATTATAGGGCCTATAGCCTACAGTTGGCCCACACAAATTATCCTGTGGACACATTTTATACTTTGCAGCAGATTGTGATGCTATGAATGTGAAATTTACCTTTCGTTTCTTGTTCAAGTTATTGCAATTATTCATCTGTCTCACATTTCGACTTTCATGGATAATAGTGGGAAAACGAACGAGTTGCCCAGCATTATCGCTACCGTATATCTCACCCTAAAATCGTTCCGGCGCCCCTCTATCTCAGGTTTGTAAACTGCCTACAACAAGCTTTAATGAGTCACTGGAAATAAGCTTAAATGGTAATTCCAACGATCATGAAACAGAAGTTGCATAACCTACGTGAAGAAAGATTATTGTCTTGATTTTTCATAGTAGGCTATTCTGTGAAAATTTGAAATATACGCCAAACAAAATATTCCAAAGGAGCTCAAAAGCCGCCACTCGCCAAACCCAAACCGTACAATAATAGCCTACCATAGATACGCTAGCCAAGCTGGCAACCTTGATTGTTGATTGTGTCCATAAAGTCAGTCGAGCGTGACGATAATTCCACGATTGCTGAGTTGCATATCTATATATAAGATATCTATGGTTAGAGCATAGATTACTCTATGGTTAAAGCACGGCATGGGTTAGAGTTAGGTTAAGCGGGAAAATGTTTGCGGAAACTGCGGAAAAAGGTTTGCGGAAACTGCGATCAGCGAGGGTTAGGGTTAGTTAGAGCATAGATTACTCTAGGGTTAGAATTAGGGTAAGAGTTAACGGAAACTGCGGAAAAAATTTTGGGGAAACTGCGATCAGTTAGGGTTAGAGCATAGATTACTCTATGGTTAGAGAGCGGAAACTGCAGAAAAATTTTTGCGGAAACTGCGATCACGCCAACAATAACCTGAAACATCGGAAACATCGCCAACAATAAACTGAACAGTCCTGCAAGATTAATTTGCTCTCCATCAAATGGAGGAATGTTAAATATTACAATACTATCCATTAGACAAACCCAATCAGTGGTTCCCAACCTTTTTTTAGATGACAACTTGTTACATTGATTTTAAATATCTTGCAACCCCCGACCAACGTTTTTTTCTTAACAGCCAGAATGATTATGACAAACAAAGTCGATGGTAACAAAACCTTTAAGGGACCCCTTTGGGGAACGTGACCTCTTTGAGGGACACAACCGTTAGGTTGGGAACTCCTGCAATAAAACATGAAAACCATATTGTGGTCCCACTTTAACTCACAAATTTTGGCCATAGTTGTGCTGTTTACAGTAATGTAAAAGTTGATTTAAATAAAAAATGTTGTATAAGGTTTGAAAAGAAAATGACAAATTCAATCTTGTTTTTGTGCATTTTTAAGCCTAATAATCGGTTTTTAATCAGGACGCACAGTTTATATATATTTGACCAAATTCAATAAAAACTGGACTTTTGTAGATGTTGGAGTTACATGTTCTCGTTTTAAAATTAAAGTTTTGGTTGAAATAAGTTTTTTTTTTACAACCTAATTTATTTGTTGGAGGTTTTATAGTGTAACTCTGTAAACTTTAACTAAAATTTTGAAAATTTGTTTGAGATGGCTTCACCTTTCCTCATAGTGAACAAGGTACATTTCACCTCATACACTGAAATAGGTCAAAGTGAGCAATGTACGGTATATAATATATATTTACTTTGGAATATTGAACATTTTCTTGGTTTTTGAGAAACATTAAAAAAAGTTACTCCTTAAATCCACTTCTGAAACCCTGCGTGTCCAATGCTGCTGGTTAGATTAATAAGTTAGAATAAAGGTGAGAGAAAAGTTTACACTTTTTGTCTTGAGTTTTTTGGGAGATGCTCTTAACTAAGTGCCCCTCCTGGATCTGTTAATGACTAATCTAAAACTTGTTATAGAATCTTCTGAGATCGGTTAATTTTTTTCATTTTTCTACATCGCATCATATTTTTCAGTTATGTTTGATATATCTATATAAAACAGTCTACTAACCTGATAAAAGATGAAATCTGAAAAAGCAAAAAATTGTAATGTGGTAGAAGCTTGTTCATTTTTAAATGTTGTGGAATTTTGTCCATATCATGATGCAGCTGATTTATTAGCATATGCAAGTTTGGACAGTCTCTGTATTTGCTTATTGTCCTTTTCGAGCCACCTGAAGTCTGGTAATAACACCTCATCAGATGATCTTGTAGTTAAATCTGAAAAGTTGAGTACATTTGATTATGAAGGTGAGTGTCCATTGTTTTAAATCATCATACTATTGAATGTTAATGATTTGTTGTTCTATATACCTAAAATTTATGATAATAGATTTATAGAGTAGGCTATAGGCAATAGGCATGGTTTACTTAATTATTACTTACCGTACCGGTATATACTTATTAAGTTAGCCATGAGTATAGGCCATTTCATGTCTTATTGAAATCACTTGTCAGTTTCCATCAATTTTAAAAGTGGCCTCCCCTGGCGCTTGGTAGTTTTGTTGGCTCTTTTCTTGCCACAAAGATAAGAGTTAAACCAACTGGTACTGGCGGTAGCTGATAGTCTGTAGCAGAATTACTGTTGATACTGGTGAGCCTAGCTTCATGGGAAAAATACAGTGTCTATCACTGTCAATTCTTGCTACAATCGGCTACCGGGAAACATAATTTTTAGTAGTTACAGGTTAGGCTATTCAAACTAAAAAAGAATGATGTGGACATTTTAGTACTTTGTACTGTTTTGTTGTGCTTTTGTTTGGAAATGTTTTAATATGCTTATTTTTTGCAGGAATATGCTGCATCTCTTGGTCACCTGCTTCCAATATGCGATATCTTCCCAGATGTGCCAAACTTGCGATTGGCTTGGAGAATTCTACTGTCTGTGTTTTAAGCACAAATTTAAAAGAAGAAACAAACGTGATGGTAAGTTGATGTGGTTAAATTAAAAGATTGAACTTTAATGCTAACAACTAGTGGTCTTGCTGGTATTGTTTATGGGAGTAACATCTTGTGTAATGCATGTTTGGTATAGTGCATGGTCATTGATACCTTAACATCACTGGCTTATCGTTTAGCCAAATTTTTTGTAAAATTGTATGTTTTCCATACTTGCTTAAAATTTCGTAAGCTTGTTATCAGCAAATTTCTCATCTGCGTTTGGAGAATATTATCATTTGAATTCTTTGCTGTATTTGAATGACACTGACACTGCTTATTTCTTTTGTATGGAAAGCATTTATAAAGATAAAAACCCTGTCCCTTTGGGGCTACATTCAAGAGATGGTAATCAGAAAAATGTGTAAACACGAATTCTTGTGAAGTTGAATCTACAGGAACAACATCTGTTTGCATAGTGTAACAATCGCTGTGCTTTAAAAGAAATGCGTTGCAGATATTATAATAAATGTTGAAAATGAGTGAGATTCATTTACATTGAAAGTGTGGACAATAGACATTTACAAACAGTTGGATGAGTTTGTAAGCTATTATTTGTGTTCATTTTGGAAGGGAAGACTCTTAAAGACATGCCGTCGATTGTGGAGTAGCGCCGCTTCGACTTGATTTCTTGCCCTTGATTTCTCGCCCTTGATTTCTCTCATGGTTATGGTTGCTTCTCTAGAGAGAAATGCCTATGGCCCTTCTTGGGGCCATGGCCTACTGAAATGAGGCAACCAGTCTGCAAAATGAAAAACTGTTTGAATAAAGGTTCTGAGACAATGGTGTATTTAAATGCAGAAGTTAAACCAACAAAGGTCAATTGTTCAATATCATCTTCTCTCATTGCTTTGACACCTCACAACCTCACAAACAGACATTAAATCTAAGGAAAATATATTGGTTTGTTTTTGCGATGTATCGATATCGGTGATATTAGCCATTTTTGGAGTATCGGAATCGGTGTTGGCTAACTTTGACCAATATTGTGGCCGATACTAAAAATGTAAAATAAAACGTATTTGCTGGAGATTTGACATTTCCTTTTAATCACATACGGTAGATTGACTGTTTTGCATTATAGTGCTGTGGTTTGTTTGAGTTTGTAGAGCTCCGGCTGCATGCAGTGCTCTATTGGTGCTGGTTGTGCAATGTGCATGAAGTTTTACCACTTTTGTTTGTAGTATTATCAAATCAAAACAACTGCAACAAGTTTCTCGAACTGTTACTAACCTCGACAAACACAACAGTTCTGTACTTTTGAAAAGATCAAGAAAACAGAAGTAGGCCTTTTAGAAATTGCTCACAAAATGTGACATGGCTAGCCGTAACCCCAAAGGCCATGGTATCGGTGAAAATATTGGCATCGGTAGTCAGTATATACATCTTTAGGTTATGTATGTTAACTTATTGCAAATATTCAAATGAATTCACTTCTCTAGTTTATAGACACTCAGTTTTTTAAGAATCGACCATCTTATTTCGTTATTATTGGGGCCGTTATTACTTTTGTGCTTCCAGACATTGCATGGTCACACGAAAAGCATCAATTGTGTGTCGTTTGAACCTGTCACTGGATCTAAGTTAGCTTCAACCAGTGATGATCACACTTGTCATGTGTGGAACATTGAAAATGGAGAAGTTCTTTATGTACTAGTTTTATTGTATGCTGGTGTCGATGCAAGTTGGAACATTCAAGAGCCAGGTCTGTTTTACTTGATTTTTCTGATGTTAAGTTAATTTTTTGTGTTATCTTTAAGCTAGTTAACTGCTTGCTAAGAAAGAAAGTGTTCTAAATTTAACTTGACTATTGACTAATCACAAAGTATTTGTGTTAAGGAAAACTGTTAGTATCTGATCAATCTGGGTGTCTTCGGTTTTATGAGTTGGACGAAGCAAGTGAATCAAAAAGTGTAAATCCATTTCTTTCTCTGGAGGCTGACTGTGGAACGCTATCCTCTTCCGACTGGTGCCCTACCAATCCTCTTAGAGTTGGAGCGGTAGTTGGAAATGAGTGGGTCTTGTGGGATATATCAAATAATGTGTGAGTATTGGTAATTATTTACATTTAGAAGTTTGTTGTCTGTTGTGGGATGTTTTTATTTTTCACGTAGTTGTATCGAATTTTTTGTAGCAATCTCTTTCGTTGTATCCAGTGCCTGCCCTTGGTGGTTTAGATTAATTGAAATAGATTGCAAAATGAAAGGCAAAGTTTGTGTTCATCTTCAAGCATTTAATTAGGTATCTTTTCAAAACACGGCAGCATGCTTTCAAAAAGTCTCCTCTTGAAGCTTTTTAATTTTTGTTAGATGCTCTCAGTACACAGCCAATTTGGTTAATGGTTGGATATGTGAATGCAACGTAAATTATACCGCTTGTGTTAAGGTTTCTGAGGGCTAATGAAATTTATTTGCAAAGTTTGAACCCGAGAACTTTCAGGCTACCCGAAGAAACACGCCAAGCTCATTCCGGAGGCTGCACCAAATTTCTGTGGTCTTGCCATCACGAAGATATTTTTCTCACTCAAGGAAGACCGAAGCATACCACTAAAATACACCATCTGGGGCACCGTGAGGTATGCACAGTACAGTAGTCCCCGCTTATTAAGCCCACCTCTGAGTCGGACGATTTTGGCCTATTAAGCTGAGGACAATTCTCTGCCACTCCTATACAGTAATTCCGAACCAGACCACATTGGGCTAAATAAGCAAGGGCGACTATATTACAATCTGGAAAAAGCAGCCAAGCTAGTTTTAAAAGAAAATGTGGAAAAGTAGATTCTTCTGTCAAAGCTTATATGTAGACCATATGGCTAAGTCTCAGCTCGCAAGACTTGCCATTTTTGCATCATTTCAACGTCGACTGATATTAAAATAGTATGAAAGGCAACTGTTGCTAATTGGGTAGAGTCGTTTTTGCCTTTTCAGATTAACTAAGTGAACAATCGGAACTTTACTTTTTGTTTCAAACAACTTCTTATGTTTCAGCTCATCTTTCAAGAGATTGAAGTTGTTGGTTCAGGAGCAAGTTGGCACTCCACCCTCCCTGTATGCGCAGTGGCATCTAACAGCTCTATAAAGATTTTTGATCTCAATGCATTATCACAAACATGAAAATATACAACATTAATTGTGAAGATATGTTATAGATCATTTGAATGTCACTACTGGTCTGTTGCTATGATCATCAACAGCTGAACAGTTGTGATCTATAGTTATATTAACGCTGCAATCAGAAAGTATTGCGATTGATAAATTTAACACTATTTTGACTTTTGCAAAGGTGTTTTTACTGATGATTTGAATGCTACGACATTTGTGGTAAATGTGTCTCATGCTATGATAAGTTAAAGAACTTAATTTCACATTTTTTTTCTGTTGTTTCTGCCATGCCCATGAAACAAGTGAACCAACACAATGCGTTTTGTTTTACTAAGCAATCATAACTTTAGTCTTGTGAACGTCATTGTGTTTTGTAAAAAAGAAATTTCTACGAATTTGTCTATATTTTGTGTGTATCGTTTTACGCCCGATGGTTGAAGATTTAGATTAAGTAGACGGGAAGGCAAGGAAGCGAATCTTCGTTTCCACCTTCAGGCATGCCTTTAAGTGTCCTGCCAAAGACACAGCCGCATGCTCTTGAGCGGTGTCGAACCTGCGCCCTTTCGAGTGCCGCACCAGTTCTCTCAACACTCGGCTATGCACTATGCAGCCGACGATCTCTTACTGATTTGTTGTAAGATCTGTATTTGACGAAATATTTTAGTTGTTGCAAATCACTGCCTCACCTTAAGTTTTTTTTGAAGTTGAATATGCGTTCACTTTTTGCACTGATTGTTTGCCGGCGAAATTGTACAATGCTAAGCATTGAATAACTTTCTGCAGTAGAAGCAACTGCATTTCTAACCTATAGGTTAAACTTTCAATCACATGTCCTTAAGAATGAGCATCTCGTCGTCATAAGTCGATTGCTTCATGTCACATTTGACCCATGTTGACGGTAATTTTTTTTCCGCAATCGATACTTTGCATCTATGGATGGTGCAAGAGTTTGAATACAGATACTCGGCAACTGCACTGGCAACGGGAATGCTTGACCTCCGTAAAAGGCGTTAATGTACTCACTGCTTTGTTATTTGTATTTTTAGGATATCTCCATATGGTCTAAGGTTAAAACTCTCATATGTGACATTAAATATTTTAAGCTGATAATAAAACTTAATAGAACATGGCTCAAGGTGCAATAAAGCATGTTTTCAACAACACTGAAGAACTTTCCAAATTCTCAGCTCAGTTTATCATGGACATAGCAGAAAAGGCCATAAAATCCGAAGGAAGGTTTACATCAGGTGAGTGGATGGAGACGGTGTTAGCTGTCCTTGATAAAAAGCTAATTGGAAATTTCTTGCCATAAGGTGTCGCCCTTCATCTAGTTTTGTTTTCGAACGTAGAGTTTTGTTGGCATTGCCTTACATTCAGCCAGCGTAAGTTGCCATCGTTTCAACGACGGTTGACATTGAAACAAGGAACTGTTTTTGTATTTTTCACTAATGCAACTTTTTCCTCAATTTATATCGTGGCCATTTTCGACAAATAGCGATTAGTGATTAAATAGCGAGATTGTTTTTCAACTGATGCTTATTATAGAGGTTTTTAGCAAGTTAATGACATTTTGCCTGCTGTTACAACTTAAACAAATACCGTGTTTAAAACCTTTGTTTCTCCCTGTCTTTCGTATTTTTTTTAATTTGTTTAAAAAAACAAATGTTTTATGGTCTCTAAATATTGATCACTTTTTTTTCACCTCCTTGAAACTTTCGATTATTTTTGATACACTTGCGAAACTACACATTTAAAATGTCATGTATAGAGCGGTAGATGATAACATGGAGTATCGCTCATATGCAGTTTTTCAAACTTAGGTGTGTCTGGTGGAAGCATTATAAATCTTCTGGCTACTCAACTTGGCTCCAATCCAGCAGTCCAATGGAATAAATGGAAAATATTCTTCTGCGATGAGCGATTGGTACCATTTACAAATAGCGACAGCACGTATGGGCAGTTTAAGGTAGCATTTAGAATCATTATTCAACCTCATTGTATTGTCAGTCATTAACTTTGGTTACCTGTAAGCCTACTTTAACTGATCAGTAATCATAAATCAATATTTTGAAATAGGCGTAGATGTCAAAAGAGCACTGTTGGCACATATTTTCACCATTTTGGATCTTCAAACACTTGGAGTCTAATATGGTAGTGTTTTGGGTAAAAACAATCAAAATTATAGTTAATTATGACCTCATAATCGTAGCTTATATCGTGCACTAAAGAGTGCACGGTATAACTTTTAAAAACTCTGGTTGTTTGTTAAATTTTGTTTAAAAAACAAACTAATTAGCTCTATTAATATCGATTTATGTTGTAGTTGTCATTTTATATGTCACAATCCGATTCTACTTTGTGGCTAACATCTTTTTTTAGGAGAAATTGATCGAAAAAGTTGGTTTCAACGATTCCTGGGTCCCGATCAATCCTGATCTTCCCGTCAATGAATGTGCTGTGGATTACGAGAAGAAATTGAAAGAAACATTTTCCACAGATTGGCCTCAGTTTGATCTTTTATTGCTAGGAATGGGACCTGATGGACATACGTGCTCTTTGTTCCCTGGCCACAAGCTCTTACAAGTGATAAAACCCTAATTTAAAAACAAATGACTTTGTTAGATTGCTTTTTTGTACATACATACATTTTGTGATTGTTTTGTTCATTTTTGTAACACTTCCAGTTTTTTGGAGGGCCTAAATGCAAGAAAATTTTGTATGTACATCGGCTGTGGTAACCTGCAAACAGCTTGTCTCGTCAACAGCGCACTGCAAAAGACATATAACAGCGTTATAAAGATGCACTGGCGACATGGTGCTCGTCACCACCATTTGCAACTGATTTCTCCTTTTCACGGAGTACAGGGACGTGTCTTCTTCGTTTTTTGATATTTGATAGCAAGTCTTCACGCACCATATATTAATTTTCAGGAAGAGAAATTATGGATTGCCCCAATCGACGACTCACCCAAGCCCCCACCCTGCCGGGTCACCATGACACTGCCCGTCTTAAATCACGCTCGCAATGTTGCGTTCATATCCGCCGGCAGTGGGAAAGCTGACACAATAAAGGTATTACAATCGCTCAGTGCTTTTTATTATTATTTAGTTCAAGATCATTCTTGATGGTGCAGATTTGCATCACTTGAAGGGAATGACAAAATAGGCTATTAAACCAGTCTTTGTTCATTGTTCACCTTTAAGGATGTTATTAATTATTAACACAAATACTGATTTATTGTCTTGCACGTCAAGGGTTCGTATGGTCGAGTTCCCTTCAAGGGTACATAATTGTATGAGTTTTTGACCAACGTTGCTCGTGGGAGGCGTCGAACCGATGTCCTTTCGAACTTTGGTTTGATGTTTTTCCCTATCTAAGCACTCACGTGGCTTGTGGCTTGTTTACGACATTGTTTTGCTCGTATGCAAATTCAGGCTCGTGTTTGGTTAAACAGTAAATATTTGCAGTTGCACCAACACTGTTTTCCACATGTTTACGAAATTTAAAACTACTCTTGGTTGGTGCGTGGGTCTACTAATCAAACAATTTGTATTGTTGATTTACGAGGGCGTTTGCGTCACTTTTAACTGGTCAAAGACTAAAAGTAGTTTTCTAATCTCTTTATAGGCTGTGTTTACTCCACCTGAGAACGTAGCACAGCTACTGCCTGCTGCCAGAGTAAAACCGGTTTCGGGTAGTTTGCACTGGATTATGGATACCGGAGCAGCAAGTAAAATATAATGCTCTTCAACAATCAGCAATGTTTCATCAAGTTCCACTTTTCTTTATTGAAATGTGGATTAAGTTAACTGTTTAATGTTTATCTATGCAGTTTGAAATATTTCAATGTACTATCTATGATTACAGCCTGCTACTGTAAAAAATTGTTTGTGAAAACGAACATTTCTACACGGTTAAATGACTCTGGATCGGAGGCTATTGTTGAGTTTTGGTGATTCGACATAGAAGTTGTATCGTTTTTTTGTTTTCTAAAAATTGTGAATAATCGAGGAATCTTGAACGCTTTTTCTGTCGTATATCTCAGATTTTATTTCGCAAGCATCATTAAATCCACACTGGCACTGGCGTTTCACATCGTTATGAACTCGTATACAACGTGCAAGATCACTTTATTTGGCTATTTAAACAATGAGTTGCTTGTAGGCTATATTTTAGTTCGTTACTTTAATACTGTTTGCTAACTCTGCTTTGTGAAGCGCTGAGTGGAATATATGCCTCCGATTGATGCAGTTCTTTTTTCTCATTTTGTTTCGAAGAAGCCTGGTCTTCATCCCGAAATATCAGGGTTGACCAGTTGTCTGTGGTGACTCCTCCACTTCTCTCTGTCGTTGGCGTCTTCAATTTTTAAGTTCCTTTTTTCGAATTATCCTTTACGGTGTATTCCTTTGTTTTCTTCGGTCTTTTCTCATTTTTCCCGTCAGTGCCATATTCCAAACTCGCTTTGTTAAATTATCCTCGTTCGTTTAAGATGTCCACACCAGTAGGCCTACTCATCACTTTCCTCAACATCCGTCCACTCTCTCAATACATCATTTTTAATTTTATCCAAAAGTGTCTTGCCCAGATATCCCTGGTCTTGCCACACATTGTTTGAATCATTCTCATTTCTGTTGTTAGTATCAGCTTGAAGTCTATCGATCTGAGATAGATACAGCGCTGTATATTATTAAGCGTTTTCGTCAGACCTTGCGACCCATATGAAGCAAAGAGAACGATTCAACAAATCCACTTGCATGCAATATGCACTATAAGACATATTCAAGCAGAAACAAGTAGACACATAAGGCGTGTACGTTCAGAATAAAGTTATACCAGATACATTGTTTGTAGTGTTCATGAAACGATGACAGTGAGAAAGAATCCAATTTCATGAGTGACGAAATTAAACCATTAGCGACAAGAGATTTGAAGCTCACTGATATTGATCGTTGATGTCTCGAGGCAGTCCATATAAAATACGAAACGAATTGTTATGCGCCTGAACAGTGAACATATTACGGTACTCTTAAACGAAACGGCTGAACAACAAGGCTGCTGATTTACACTACTGAGTGAAAGGCTATCAATAAATGCAGTTTGTAAACTCACTTAAAAAAACAGCACGATACCATCAACTGCTGGGGCTACTTTTTATAAGGTTTTCACGTTGATATTAGATTATATAAACTAGTAGTGGTTGAAGTCGAACTTTTTCTCTGAACATTCTGTATGTTTTTTCATCAATTATGGCTTCAGTTCAGTTATTTTTATTTATGGTTCAACATATTTCTATTAACTATGGTTCAACTATCAACTATGGTTCTCAACTATCCCTATGGTTCAACAAAGCAAACTCTCTACCAAAGCTTTATCATTTTATTTATGACTCACAGAAAAAACAAACAAACCAAAATTTTGTGAGGAAATTGTATGTTTCCGCATCAAATGTTTTGATATGATTCTAAACAGCTGATATTAGTCCCACGGCGGACTTAACTTATCCCGAGTAGGGAAATACTTTTTTGTTATTATGGTTGAAATTATCCATCGATCAGACTCCGTTATTTTCTTTCATACAACTTCAAATACATTCTAATTGCAACATTTGTTGGAGCTGACTCAGCTGAAACCAACGCTGAACCAAATGACGTCAGTTGAAACAATCTGAAACCTTGAATGGCTGTTTTATAGTTTTTAGTCTTCATTATAATTTCAATCAATTAGTAATTACCTTAGCTTATAGGCTATGCCTGCAGGTTAAAACCCCTACTAAAATTTGGCAAGACGCACGAGATTGATCAAACTGGAAAACATCATTGTAGCCTACATCGAGGGCTGTATCAGCCATGATACCTACAGAGAGAGATATGCCTGCAAACATAAAAATATCCAATTGGTCATGGACACTGCATACAGGGTTTTAAACCAGATTTTAAGTTTACTTAGCATGCATAGCAACTTTTTTTCAAGCAAAATTTGTTTTTTAAACTTTCACAATTGATAAAAATGGCTGTTTTAATGTCTATTTTATAGCATATCGTATAAATTATGTCGTATTAGTTTCATTGTTCATATCTGTTTTTATCTTTTTCTTTCTTTTTAATTGATTTTCAAATTTTCTGCCCCCCCCCCTCCCAAAAAAAAACTCTTAGATCCGCGCCTGAGATAAATAAACAACATATATTTAGGCTATAGTTTTATTAGCCCAAATACCTTTAGCTGATATATTTAAGATTTGTATGGACAGTTGCTATGGAGATCGGCCATGGTGCGTTATCAAGAGTGCTGATGGTCATGAGGGGAACACATCTTGATGCGTTTAGCTCAGCAAAAAAGAGACAGGCAAAGAAAACCCCACAAAGAAATCCTACCACGGGCAAATACATAGAAATCCTACCTTTTCAAGAGCAACGCACCCAGGCCTTGCACTACTCACAAAACAGTTTCAACTTCTTTCTTTTTTTAACTAGTTTAATTCAGTTTATTTCTACTACAATCAAACGGAGAAGAAACTAGTGTTGCCAACCAAATGCATAAACAACCCAAGAAATCGGCATTTTAAAGAATCCTTAAAAGCACGATCATTCTCGGATGGTAAGGCCAGCGCCAAATGTTGAATTGCAGATGATAAAATATGAATTACTCGCACACAGTAGCACATTCGTCGGCGAGCTTTCGTCGCTTCTTCCTAACCCTAACCCCCTACCACCGCCACTAGAGTGAACCTTGAGCAGCCACTCGTCCCCGCATCATCTTTTGGGACTTGAAGGTGTCGCGGCGCACCATGTGTCGTAGACCGTTGCTTAGGAAGAACACTGTGGCCAGAAGTCCTAGCGGAACAAATGGGTTAAATTTTTGAAAAAGGATTTCCACAAAGGCTGATGCTCGACCGCCTCTAGAGGGCGGTAGTCGTCGCTAGATGGCGGACCAGTTAACTTTTCCAACAAACTTAACTTTTCAAAATCATCAGGGAGTTGCTTCAGAATATCTTCTTTGGTCATTCGGGGTGGATCGGTTTCCATGGTTACGATGACGTCAGACCCAGGATGTCATCAATTGGACGATACTTCCAGTCGTCAGCTTCAAGAGATGGAAGAAGATCTTTCAATTCTTTCACCCGCTTCTCGTGCTGATCTTCAATGACAGAATGGGTGACCTTCCTGATGATCATTCACCAAGGTTGAGGGAACTTCTTCTGGTTGGTTTGGTTAAAAATAAAGAAGAACTTGAAACTGCGAGTGAACCTTGTGACATAACTTTTACATATTACTTAGCACAAGCTACTTATTCAAATAGAATGACAGTTTCAACTTGACGATACGAAACAATGACAAAAACAACATCATCATCTTGTGGAAATCCAATTATACCCAAGGAAGTTATGTCTCTTAGATATCAAGCCTGCTTTGTATAAAGTTTCGTCGATAGAGCGATAGTTATAAGATCCCAGGCAGCTCTACATTGATCCAACGTCTGCAAACGTTGAATAAGGGGCGCCGGAAACGCTTAGGGGCGCCGGAAACGGGGAAGCTGGGTGACGTCTTAGGCGGACACGCCCCCCCCCCCCCCCACTTTCAAAATTCCTGGCTACGCCACTATATACAATGTGTAAGAACAGTTACGTTTTGTTGTTGGGGTACTTGATTGTTTACACACAATTACCGTAGTAGCCTACGGTAACTTTCTTGAATATTTAAACATCAAAGTTGCAATCTCTGTAGCCTACTTTTTATGTGGTTGATTGATTTTAAATTATTGAGTTTCATTAGGCCTATATGCCTACCTTTTATGCTTTCTCTGCGGTCAATGTCAAATACAGTAGGCTACGAAGAAAGTTATTCGTAACTGTTGCAATGTAGGCCGAGTTTTGTTTTCATGACACTGTGTTAAAAGATTTACTGTACCTAGCCTAACTCTTTTTTTACAAGGGTTAGGCTACTTTAATCAAATGCTTTATTTACAAAAGGTTTAACAGATGAAAACGGTAGGCATTTAACGTATTCTTCTGTGCCAAAGCAGTAACGCAACCATGCCTGACATATGACATCACTGATGTTTGTAGCGCTACCATGCGCATGCCCGGATTTGGGGAGGCAGAGAGGTGCAGGTGCCCTGGGCCTTCCTTTTAAAGGCCCCCGACATGGAAAAATGTGATTTTGTATTATTATTGTTTTTTTTCTTTCAGCCTTTGAAGTTTATGCAAAATGCTGTACAGTGCAGTGCTGGATTAATGCTACTGTAGACGTAGCCTAGAGGTGGTTTTTCGCGGCATAGGCGCGAAGAAAATTTTTGCACGGGGGCCCCCTTATCTAAAAGTACCCTGGGCCCTCCATCAGCTAAATCCGCCCCTGACCATGCGTCTTTGCGTGACACATGACATAACTGATGTTTGTAGTGCTGTCGAGATCAGTTAGCAAGAACTTTTGCGGGCGACTTTAAGAGTTAAGTGAGGCTTCCCGTGACAGCACCGAGTATTGAACACCGGCCGGTGGCACCACTCAACTGATTGCTACGCTACTCAATGCGCCAAAATAAAAATAATTATAACAGGTTGGTATCGAACCAACGTCATTGAAATGTAGACCACGCTGGCTACTATCTGAAGTTTTTTTTATTACAATTTCACTCTCAGGCGCTAAAAAGTCACGTGATTCTGTGATGTCACACATGATTGCGTTACTGGTTTATCGATGAAAACATGCAATCACTCAGCGTTGCCCCCTCTTCAGCAGCATCGCTTACCTGGCTCCGACACTGGCGTGACAAGCTATAAATGAAGCAGCATCGCTGTGAATTCCGCCAGCCTTGCAAAAATGTGTTTGGTTGAAAAAAAAAATGGTTTTTAGAAATTGTGTAAGGCATACTTTCAGCAGACTTCACAAAAAATTGCTTTGATTTCAAGGTCAAAAAGTTCTTCAGCAAAGACGCTAAATTTGACCAGAATTTTGAAATTTTATATCTTATTTGGCAACGCTGTGATGCGGGATTCCCCTTGTTAAGTTCCTGTTTCACAGCACATGAAAAGGGAAGTTATTTCATCACCAGCCTTTTATTTTGAAAGCGTGTGTACTGTGTAGTGTAGGCTATCGCAGACAGACTTTTCTTATGATTTCATAGCGCGTGTTAATGTCAAACCAAATGCCGGTAGTACTTAAATTTCAATGAATTAGTCACATTCTTGCAAAGCACACTATAATAATAATAATATATGAGATGTTGTAAAGCAGAGTGCTTATTCATCTTTCAATCACGTACAGTAAACAACTAATAAAGATAATAACAATAGATTAGAGCTAGGAACTGCATCTCACTATTTCACAGCAATTGTTAGTGTCAAACTAAATGTACTCCGGGAAATGAGACAGAAAACAGGAAGAAATGTGGTATAATACTTTTAAAGTACTTAAATTTCAATTAATTAGTCACATTCTTGGAAAGCACGCTAGCCAGTAGATCAAAGCTAGGCAAACTGCAGCTCACATTCACATATGGCTCGTCAAACCCTCTTTTCTAACTCTGCAAGCTGAACAACAACTAATTAGGCTAGGAAACAATTCTCTCAAAAGAAATACGCAATTCACAAATAGGTCATGGGCACATTTTTTGACATGTAGAAATAATTTAATGTTTACATAGCTCTGTTACTTTAGTGGTTACGCACCTGACTCATGAGGCATTGGTTTGGCTCGCAGGGTGTGTGCTTGAGCAACGCATTTAAGGACTACTTTCCATTCAGTGAAACCTAGTGGATGGAATAATTTCCTGGCAACAACATTTTAACAATCAGAAAACCTCACTATGCCAATCTTGGTAATAGTGCAGGCCCTTAGGGGAATCTTTAGGCTAAACGTGTTACACGTTGTTTTTTGCATATTTTTGCAGTTGATCAACCCAACTTTGATTTTAGTGGGTGCCGCAACTTTTTGGGTCCATCCCCAAATCGGAGATTTTCCCAGAAATCACGTTTCAGCTCTTTTTATGTCATTTTTGTGTAATTACATATTTGATTTTTGTGTATTTTAACTTAAAAAGCACATACAAATATGTGAGACAAAATAAACACAAAATAATTTGATTGATGACATCATTATGACATCATCACATATATGTTTTTGCTTTTTTAACCTATTTTGGTTGTTTGCTGTTGGTTTTAGTTGGAGTACCGGTTACTAAAACCATTTCACAATTCCTAAAAATAGTTTCGTCATGATTGCATCATTCCATTATTAAAACTAGACAACTTCAAATTCAGGAACCAAAGGTAAGTTTATGCCGAAAAAAGCGATCAAATAGGCTACTCTCATTATAAGTTTTGCAAATGCTTAAAATTTTACAATTGCAAGCAATAACAATAATTCCAGTACAGTATGATGCAATAACGACGTCATCAAGGGTATAACCAGAAGAGCAGCTACCAGAGGTGAATTTCCCTTTTAATCATGCTACTTTAAAATTTAAAATAATATGTAATTATGATCTAAAAATTAATACACGACCCCAGATGATGCAATGTCAGAGTCTTAACACTGTTAATTCAAGATGAAAAAACTAGCGGTTTTCGATGTTAAATTCCTACCATACGTAATTTGATGTTAAAAAAATTCGTACGACAAGTTTTTTCAAGTTACAACATAGAGTTTAGAAAGTCAAAAGCATTTCTTGAATGATCAGTGTGGATTGAAGATGAAACGTCAATGTGGATTGAAGATGAAACATCAGAGAGGATTGGATATTTTGTGGTCGAATTGCATGTTTCGTACTCGCATGAACAAAGACTTGGGCATTTTATGGATTTTTTCTTACAGGAACATCAAAAACACAAGTAGACTGACAAAACGGAACAAGCTGATTTGCATCATTATGTTTCCAACCCCAAGCTAAAGGAGAAGGTAGTTGCTGAACATTTACGAGGCTTGATTTCTGTATTTCAGCTTGATATATCGCTCTGCATGTAGCCTATGTTGCATCAGAGCAGCTGACGTTGGTGGCAGCTTTTCAATAGTGCAACCATTGGTAAACATCATATAACGGCATTCGTCTACATCCGTGATAGTAGGACCATTGCCATAAAGAGCTATGACATACTTTTGTATGTCATTTATAAAACTAGGAGAGCTTGAGAAATTCAGAGAGTTAAATAAGCCACATATTTCGGTAAGATTAAGCATCCAACAATCCCAAGCCTTTTTTTCCAAAGACGAAACAGTATCACAGATTGTGATAGCATAAAACAAAAGTAAAGAAGCGCAAATCATCGGAGATTGAGGTAAAGATGAAACAATGTCATGGATTGGAATGAAGCGAGTTTTTTCTCCAACTCCAAATTTAACCCATTAGTCTGGGAGCCAAACGCCATTTTTTCCCTTAACCTTGCATTGCGGTATTAAGTTTTTTTTACTGTTGATTTTGGTAGCCAAGGGTCTCTATTTTCAGAAACTGCTTGATGACATGTTGTCACCTTTGGGCAATTTGAGAAATTCAAGATGGCGTCCAAGATGGCCGCCATTACCTATAAACGACCATAACTCCCTATCCATTCACCTTAGGAAGGTGATTTTTGTCTCTATACCTAGGTTGTAGGGGTCAAGCTATCCATTAGAACTAAGTATTACGTTAATATCGTATTACATAATGGTAATATCCAAGATGGCGTCCAAGATGGCCGCCATTACTTATAAATGACCATAACTCCCTATCCATTCACCTTAGAAAGGTGATTTTTGTCTCTAAACTTAGGTTGTAGGGGTCAAGCTATCCATAGAACGAAGTATTATCTTAATATCGTATTACATACATAATGGTAATTTGTAAGATGGCGTCCAAGATGGCCGCCATTACCTATAGATGACCATAACTTCCTATCCATTCACCTTAGGAAGGTGATTTTTGTCTATACCTAGGTTGTAGGGGTCAAGCTATCCAATAGAACTAAGTATTATCTTAATATCGTATTACAAACATAATGGTAATTTCCAAGATGGCGTCCAAGATGGCCGCCATTACCTATAAATGACCATAACTCCCTATCCATTCACCTTAGGAAGGTGATTTTTGTCTCTAAACTTAAGTTGTAGGGGTCAAGCTATCCATTAGAACGAAGTATTATCTTAATATCGTATTACATACATAATGGTAATTTCCAAAATGGCGTCCAAGATGGCCGCCATTACCTATAAATGACCATAACTTCCTATCCATTCACCTTAGGAAGGTGATTTTTGTCTATACCTATGTTGTAAGGGTCAAGCCATCCATTAGAACTAAGTATTATCTTAATATCGTATTACATACATAATGGTAATTTCCAAGATGGCCGTAAAAGGTAAAGGGGGGTCCCATACCTGATTCAAGTGTCGGGTATGAGAAGATAAGGTTCTCATTGTACTAAGCCTTCGGCACTAAGGAGAGTAGGGTGGCCAGTTCCTTTATCTCAGCCGCCTTTACTTCAGCAACTACGTCCACCCAATTTATTACACCCTGGGTAGAGGTGAGCGGTGTTTTTCAACAACCAGCTGAAGCCGGGAGTCGAACCAGGTTTGCATAATTGGAAAGCCAACAACGTTGCGCCATCCCACCGCAATTTGTGTGAAATTCATGGCCGTAGTAACACTAAATTATCTTACATACTATTCTATGATGTCAGGTTATAGCAACCCGATTATAGCAGGCGCAAAATATTGTGTATTTCATGTTAGCAGAGTTGCAACTACAAGCACGTGAACTGCATGGAGTAGTACCGTGGCATCCATATTTTATTAGACGTCGTATACCATCTCTGGGACTAGTTCGACTTCATCAGGTAGGGTGACTGGTTGAAGGGACTTGTTTTGGTCATCCTTTACCCAACCATATTTCGTTTGATCTATCGAAGTGTTATGAATGCAGTAGCCTTCCCAATTTTGAAATAGGAGGCGACGATGTCACAGCCAGAAAGTGCATGTGCCGTGAGTAGTCATTTGACTACCTGACAATGCTTCTGTACAGTTTTTTTCCTATATCAAGCACCGCGCTTCCTTTGATTGGGGACTCCATCAATACAACATTCTTGAGATTTGCCATGTGATGATAATGCAGCAACAGTACAAAGATGTCAGTGTCATCGGCAACGACAGTGATTTTGCTTTCTGCATTTTGCGAGGCACCACTCAAGACCTGTTGAACAATGACGTTATCTGCTTCTTCGTGTGAAGTTAACAGATCTGCCCGTGAGATGACAACTCCACCTTCACTGATTTTGATCGGCACCGGATCTGCTCCTGTTACCACTAACTTATGATGTTGTGTGTTGTCCTCATGAAACTTCTCATCCTGGACAAAATCATCAACTATCAGTTGCTTCTTGTTTTTGGAAGAGGTTAGTAGAACCTTCTGCGCTGCCAACAACTCTATCAGACACCTCAACTTGGAGAATTTTCTTTAAGGTAGATTTAGATTTCACAACCCTCATATCTCCAGTATCATCAAACATGGATGTTGAAACTGACGCAAGTTCATGACCAAGCACAACCTTGTCCCGCCCAATAACCTGCAGGCAAATCACCCTTGCGTAAATCTGGTTTGGGACAATTAAACGACGTGTGAGACTATCACTCCCGAATTCTTTGTAGCCTATGCTTCATGCAACTCAACTGAATTCAGGAAGCCGGACGAGTCTTTGATCATTACAACAAGTGATTCAAAGGCACAATCAATGTTAGTTTGGCTATCAGACTTGGTTGCAGCTGAAGCCACATTTTTTCTGACAAGAAGCTTTTTCGGCAATCCACATGATACCTTGCATCAGCTGCGTGAAGGTCACTTACAGTGATATCTACCCTTTGTCGCACAACTTCTGATAGCTCATCTTGACGCCGTTCGCAGGCTTCACGTATAGTTTGCTTGAGTGACTTCTTGCCACCTGCGCTGCCTATTTCCCGACATGAATATGCTGGTCGCCAACGTTTAGGGTGTTTCGGATATTTTTCAAGCACACAAGTTTCACCACAAAACAAACAATGTAAGTTACTTTGAAGATAAACCCTGGCAGTGATGACCGTCTCCTGGTCTTAGGCGGAATGTAAAACGAGTAACTTTCTGGATTCTTCCTTTTATGCCTTTGAACCTGGAGGCTTGAAGTGTATGTTGAAGCACAGTTTCTGTGACATTTAACTGTGCATTCACGATTTTCACTAAATTTTTCTTCAAGAAGTTCATGATACCTGTCCCCATAGATTTTGCTATGCTTGATAAAGTTTTGAATACTGACAGGACCAGTGTCTTTCAACGGTTCAGCCTTATTCTCACATCCAAATTTGGACACGAAAAAGCACTGTTCTCCATTCATGTTTCACTATTGGTGATCGTCATACTATATTATAGGCTACGGGCAGCAGGGCTTGATTAAGGCTGATGGGGGCCCGAGGCACAGCTAAGTTTAGGGGCCCCTATTGGCAATCGCTTTCAATGCAGAGCAGGAGTGCTCAACTGTTACGGCAAAATCGTTACACAATTTGAAATTGTTACTCAAAAATAACAACTGTGGACACACTGGCACAACAACTTTCACTACCTACGCATACGGTACTAATGTAAAAAAAATGGGGGGCCCTAAAACTAGGGGGCCTGAGGCCTGTGCCTCATGGTTAATCGGGCCCTGACGGGCAGCACCTAAAAAGACAATAGTGAATTATTAGTGCCCGTCTACTACAACATGATAGTTACATGGGATTTAGGCTACAGGGAGTTATGCTATGCTCATTTATAGGTAATGGCGGCCATCTTGGACGCCATCTTGGAAATTACCATTATGTATGTAATACGATATTAAGATAATTCTTAGTTCTAATGGATAGCTTGACCCCTACAACCTAGGTATAGAGACAAAAATCACCTTCCTAAGGTGAATGGATAGGGAATTATGGTCACTTATAGGAAATGGCGGCCATCGTGGACGCCATCTTGGAAATTACCATTATGTAATACGATATTAAGATAATACTTCGTTCTATGGATAGCTTGACCCCTAGCCCTACAACTTAAGTATAGAGACAAAAATCACCTTCCTAAGGTGAATGGATAGGGAGTTACGGCCATTTTTAGGTAATGGCGGCCATCTTGGACGCCATCTTGGAAATTACCATTATGTAATACGATATTAAGATAATAATTAGTTCTAATGGATAGCTTGACCCCTACAACCTAGGTATAGAGACAAAAATCACCTTCCTAAGGTGAATGGATAGGGAGTTACAGTCATTTATAGGTAATGGCGGCCATCTTGGACGCCATCTTGGAAATTACCATTATATAATACGATATTAAGATAATACTTCGTTCTAATGGATAGCTTGACCCCTACAACCTAGGTATAGAGACAAAAATCACCTTCCTAAGGTGAATGGATAGGAAGCTATGGTCATTTATAGGTAATGGCGGCCATCTTGGACGCCATCTTGAATTTCTCAAATTGCCCAAAGGTGACAACATGTCATCAAGCAGTTTCTGAAAATAGAGACCCTTGGCTACCAAAATCAACAGTAAAAAAAACTTAATACAACAATGCAGGGTCAACCATCCCCGCTCCCGGACTAATAGTTTACAGATTTCTAACTTGTCAAAACACGAAATTGCAATAATTACCACATCAGTATCTACTGTTTTGACTATAGCATCGGATTTTCCATGTTTCACATGGAAAAACATACGGGTGTCTGCCTCTTCGTTATTACATGGGGAAACCTCAGACATGTCCAATGTTTGATTGTTAAGAGCTGTATCTAACGATGTAACAACAATCGTAGACAAGTTTGGATCGACTGAAGTTATCACAGCTTGTTGAACCAGCTGATATAACTCAGTTTTGTTGCTGTCATTTCCCAAAAACTCAGACCAGTTGAGAGGAAGACGAGTATTACTTGTGACAACATCCAGACCCTGTTTCTTGCAGAAGATAAGCCTCAAATAGCTACTGTCATCACAGAACATGCCAGCAGTGTGATGTCAGGCGATTATGAAGTAGTGAAAGAATCTGCCTCGAAAACCGATGACTACGTCCTTGATGGAGGGTTCTTGTTGCATCGAGTGCCATGGAAACTGGAGACAGTTATGGGTCTTTTGCACAGTCGTATGCAGATTTTACCATTCGTCATTATTGCTTAGCAACGGTGGTCTTTGATGGATATGGCGGTCCGTCTATCAAAGACAACACCCATCAAAGACTTGGCATGAACGTCCACCCGGTTGTTCACTTTACTGTAGACACCGAGTTCATTGGAAAGAAGGAGCAGTTCTTGTCTCAAGCTTTCAACAAAGGAGGATTAATTTCTCGAATTTCTGCTCAACTGAGGAATAGAAGCTGCAATGCGATCAACGCACCATGTGATGCAGATGTGGACATCGTCAAGACGGCAGATGGACAGCTCTCATCGACATAGCACGACTTTAATTGGTGAATCAAAGAATGTGCAAATTGCTTTATTCTCTCAAATCAGACAGACCACATCATTAAGGATCTTGGAAACAAAGCTATGACCGTTATGTTTGGCAACGATGGTAGTAGTAATCTAGAAACACAGCGATACAATACATTGGTCAAGAAAATTAAAACAGCCAAGTCCTTTGTTCACCCTGAACGTTTGCCATTTACATCATCCTTTACCAAATTCCACTGCCTCAGAGTTTTCTACCAGATTATGGTCAGGATGGGTAGGCGATGGTATGGATGCTCTAGACTGGGGATAGAAAGTAGACAATAATCAGATGATTCCAATCATGACGGACATGAAAGCTGCCCCGGACAACCTAGTCCTAGGCTACTGAAAATGATCACTGCAATTGCGAATCGTGTCCACCTCACTGTAGTTGCCGGAGATATGGGCTAGGCTACCATGCCATGCTGGATGTGGGCCATGCCAAACTGGTTCATGTGTCAATCACATAATTACAGACGATGACATTGAGAGTGACAGCGATGAGCATTAGTAATACTTGATCCATTTGCTTTCTTTACGCTGATTTCGTCAAGAGTCTACATGACCACATCGCATAAACTCTTTATGCCTGTTCAGTTTACCCAAATATATATAGAAATTTACCGGGTTTTTTAATAAACAATACATTGCTATTGTACATTTTTAATTGTTTTGGCAGCCATCTTGGATTGCCATATTGAAGTTATAGACTATCAGATAATTTAACAATTCTGAGAATAGTCTCATTGACTTCACAGGGTATAAAAACCTAGATATAGAGACCAAAACTACATGTTTTGGTCATATGATGACCAAGTTATGGTCAATTTACTATGTTGTTTTAATGGTTTGGCGGCCATCTTGGATTGCCATATTGAATTTATAGGCTATCAGATAATTTAACAATTCTGAGAATCGTCTCATTGACTACACTTACAGGGTATAAAAACCAAGATATAGACATCGAAACTACGCGTTTTGGTCATATGATGACCGAGTTATGGTCAATTTACTGTTATTTTAATGGTTTGGCGGCCATCTTGGATGGCCATATTGAATTTATAGGCTATCAGATAATTCAACTATTCTGAGAATAGTCTCATTGACTTCACAGGGTATAAAAACCTAGATGTAAACACCAAAACTACATGTTTTGGTTATATGATGACCGAATTATGGTCAATTTACTGTTTTGTTTAATGGTTTGGCTGCCATCTTGGAATCTATCTTGAAAATAACCACTTTCCGGAAGTTGGATTCCTTAAGATTTTGAATATGTTAGTACTGACACCCAATACTAATCAAATCAGTTGAAAAACCTTTTGTTGCAATTTTTTGGGGTCAAACCATATATGCCTCGACCTGTAGTTATTGCCTACCTACTATACTAACCTATAACAAAAACATTATGGAAAAAAATCAAATAATAAAATTATGACGTCATTCATGATGCAATACTGACGTCATATTTGAAGGAGTAATTATTTTAGCATTGGTAACTTATTGTAACCAAAAAAGTAACACCAACAACAAACAAGCGACTACAATAAGAAAAAAACAAGCAAAAAATTAAATTATGATGTCACAATGACATCATTAATAACATAATTTTGTGTGATTTTTATCTCGTGTATTTTGTAGTGGCAGTCAGTCCAAATGTAAAAAAAATAACGTATCTAATTGCATAAAAATGCCGAGAAAAAAGCTCAAAATTGATTTGGGGAGAATCCCCGATTGGGGGGTGATCACGTGACCCAAAAAGTTGCGGCACCCACTAAAATTGAAGTTAGATTCATCAACTACAAAAAAATGCAAAAAAACAACGTGTAACACGTTTAGTAGGGTGTTTCATTTTTTCACCATTTTTGAAATTCAAAATGCCTGGGGTCCCATCTGGTGGTATTTGGGGAAAAAAGTTTACACCCCAAATTTTTTTCAATTATGACGTCATATTGAGGTGGTCCACAAGGTTTGAAATTTTTGGGCCTCAAAATCTCGAAATTTGGCCGTATCTCCGGAACTACTCATCATAGATCGACAAAATTAGTATCAAAATGCGCAGAAGGGTCGGTTTCCTATATCTGATGTAAAGAATATTAAGGTCTATCTGCATCAGAAAAAAAGTTATTTCAAAAAATCTGATTTTTGGTTTATTTTCTCCTGATGAACAGAGATCAGGTGATCAAGATAATAAGTTTTTCTGTATTTTTTCCATCTTGGAAGCTGCTATTGCGTAGTAATAGTCCTTGTTCGTTTTGCAAGAGATGAAATGGTAATTTGAAAGTATTACTGGTACTATTATGTATAATATTAATGTAACCGTTGAGGAAGAGGTATACTGCTCACCTGCTTTAGATTAAGTGTCATTATGACATCTTAATCACCTGATCTCTGTTCATCAGGAAAAAATAGACCAAAAATCAGATTTTTTGAAATAACTTTTTTTCTGAAGCAGATAGACCTTAATATTCTCTACATCAGGTATAGGAAACCGACCTTCTGCGCATTTTGATACTAATTTTGTCGATCTATGATGAGCGGTTCCGGAGATACGGCCAAATTTCGAGATTTTGCGGCCCAAAAATTTCAAACCGCGTGGACCACCTCAATATGACGTCATAATTGAAAGAAATTTGGGGTGTAAACTTTTTTCCCCAAATACCACCAGATTGGACCCCAGGCATTTTGAATTTCAAAAATGGTGAAAAAATGAAACACCCTAACGTTTAGCCTAAAGATGCTCATTTTTGCCCCTAAGGGCCTGCACTATAACTGGCCCTGCGTCAAAAGCCTATACATACAGTGCGAAACTACCAGGAATAGCCAATCAATCAGTTACCGGTAAGCCCAGTGTAGGCTATTGGTAGGCTAAGGCAGTGCACTGCAATCCTTGCAAACTGCCTAGGCTTGCATTGTGAAAATAAAGAGAGGACATGTGAAACATTTTGTGACTCTCTTGTAATTTTGAATCTTCATATGTCACTTTTAATTGAACAACTTTGCCCATTCCAGCTAAATACGGTATGCTAAAATGGAAAGATGCTATGTTTTTTTTAACTTTTTGATCACTGGCCTAAGAACTGTAATAGTTAGTGACTGTTGCTATTAGGTCTATCAATAGCTTACGTAGAATCGCAGTCACACGCAAGGCCAAAGGTATTTACAGTACTGAAAAAGTCACAAAATTTGCAATTAGTTTTATGCTTTTTATTTAAAAAAAAACTTTAAACTGCATTGTTTTGCACCAAATTTTTGGCTGGTTCATACGGAAGCTTTTATTTGTCCTCCAGTAAATGGTCCAATGGTAGGTTCAGTAAAATTGTTTGAAAATTCAAAATATTGAAATGCCAGGTGCCACCTTTAAATATTATTTTTTTATCAAAATTGTTTGTACAATGTTTCTGTAAAAAATATAATCATTTGAGATTATATCAATAGAGTTTTGAATGTATTTTTTTGATCACCCTAGTGTACATCCATTTACTTCTAAAGGTTTATCTATGTAGGTACAGCAATTAAAAGTTATGAAAACATAGCTGTTAAAAGCAGGGAGTCGAACCGTTTGATTTTTCCGGTTCTGGTTCAAAGATTGTTTCAAAATTTGGTTCAGTTCCGGTTCGGGTTCGAAGAAACTTAAAACCGGTTTTATAAGTTCCGGTTTGGGTCCGATAAAATTAGGCCTAGGCCTACTATTGCCTAACTACTAACTAGCCCAATTGGGCGTGAAAACCGCAAGGTTGGCAACACTAATCTCAACACTGCTTTGATCAATTAACTTGCCTTTGTTGTTTGTTGCACAAGTTACAATCAAACTATATTGTCTATGATGTCACAGAACAGAAGTTGTTTACCTCAAAACATTCCTCTCCAAAGCATCGATGATAGTGGATCGTGTGTTACGGAATAGGCTATAATTCATCCGTACAATGTGACCTCCAAGATAACAACATGCTACGTACAACTTCACTTACCACAATGCGAACAATGACGTAATGCTGGAGTGAACCGCTTTTTTCAACCGGTTCGGGTTCGGTTAGGGTTTAAGCTAACTCAAATTTTCGGTTCAGTTCCGGTTAAGGTTCAGACAAAATCGCACCAAAACCGGTTTACAAAAATCCGGTTCGGTTCGACTCCCTGGTTAAAAGTATATAAAAGTGTAACAGAAACTCTGTTATGTAGCCTTCATTACAATGGTGAAAAACACCTTGGTGCTTACGACATCAAACACAAAATGCAAATTAAATTTTGCTGCATAATTAAAACATACAATTTGTATATTGCAGATACATTGCATTTTTTTGAAAATATATGAGTTATAATGTTAAATCAAATATTGTTATTACTATCCTAAACCCTTGACAGCCTGTTTCACCTAAAGGAGGATCATCATAAGGTCCTTACTGTGTGAAATATTGGTCTCCTGTCCACTTTGTATAGCAGTGATAAGAATGGGTGCTCGACCGCATGGAAGTTTTGTGCCAGTTGAGAACGATACTCCCAACCTATGTTATTGTGGTAAGATCAATTTACTTGAACTTTAGTAAAAATAAATATAAACAGATAAAACCAAGCAACCACACGGCATTTAACATTTATATATTAAACTGAACATAAACTATGAACATTTTTGGCCATACACATGTTAGCTCTTTTCAAGTACGGTAACTAAAAATGCTTGTGTTCAAATGTTGTGTTCACTTGTTTGCACGATGCGAACTGTACATACAATCATACAGTGGTATGTCAAAGCGGCATGTGGCCACGAGAGTGAGGGAGCACTTAGATTTAACTAATTGGAACAGAGGAAGTGCCATTAAAGACCATATATTTGATTGCCAATCATGTTTAAACAATTAGACCATCCTTGAAATCTTTTAGAGTTTTACGTAAATGTTTCACCGAATTTGACACTAAAATCCACGAGGCTTTGCTAATAAAATCATGCAATCCTTGCCTTAATACGCAGATGTTTGCCGCAGGTGCTTCTTATTTGCTTAACGTCTTTTCTTAATTCATCATATGATGCAAGTTTGCCTTGCGGAATTAACCGCCACGTGATGTGCCTTTCTCCTCTGCTTTGCCGTTTCATTCTTATGCATTTTGTTTTCAATTCATTGAGTAGATCAGTTATTTATTTCAATGTAGATGTAAAATCAGTTAATTTTTCGTTACTTGAAAAGGGCTAACATGTGTATGCAAGGCTGCGATTTTTTCTTTCTTGTCGAACGACCAAAAATTCTGCGTTTGTTTGTCCAATAGTAATATGATGTCATAAGAGTCAGATTATAAGCGTTTGGCCGCGAATTACCGCACAAATTGTGTGGTATCAGAGTCACTTACTTAAGTTTTTAATCGCATGCTGGTTGAGTGATTGCAAAGGAGTATCAAGCGCTAAGTTATGCAGCCTACCTACCGGACATGTATATTATTTGTTTTGCTCGATGAAGAGAACTGTTGTAAACGCAAAACTGAGGATCGCAAAAGAAAAAATCCCTTAGGCTATACACCTAGCGTAGCCTACTGTGAGAATTTTTCCTTTGGCATCTCTTTAGTCTCGCTTAGTACGTAAATGGTTAGGCACGTACCCGCACGCAAACACAGTTAGGAGTGACATATGCAAGTTACCAAGAAACACAGCAAAGATATAGCGAAAAATGAACTACAGATAAAAGAAAACGGAACAATACTATGATAATACGAAACAACGACGTAACGTTACAGCGTTTTAGGTGTGCCAAGATGGCAAACAAGCCCCTTCGTAGGCTACAACATTGCAACTTCAGACCGAAACCCAGATCTTTCGATTGTTGGTGGTACTTCAACATGAGAGGTTGTTTCAACTTCCTGATGAGCTTGAACATCTAGTGAAGCCGTTCTATCGCCAGGGCCTGACCTTGTATTTGCAGATGGTAGCTCACCGACCGAACTGCTTGTGCAAACTCAGAAACGTCATCACTGTCTCGTCAAGAAAAGAATGTAGGCTATCGATGCGTTGTTCCTTATGCACTTGAACGGGTTTATCTATAAAATTTTCTTGTTGAAAACTGTAAAGTGAAAACGTAGTAGGCGCATTTTACTCAAGCATGCTTTTGCTTACCACTATTAAATTAAACATGTTCAAAATTGAGAATGCTTTGCGACGTTAGGCTACTAAATGCTATTAGCCGGAAGTTTACCTGAATGATAAGTTCAAAAGTGACGTGGCAATGCTTCTCTCGATAGCTCCTTCAAACAGATCCCACACTTCACTCGCTGTTTGCTGAACCTTAACCGCTTCTCTGTAAGACCGACCGAAGCTTTTGCCATTCGTGTTGTTGGAGGATTCTTTTGTTTTATAGTCATTATAGGATACTGACTAACTGAAGACTATCCTATCTGTAGTTGGGCAAAGCTATGCTGTTCTTACAACTTGCCTATTACCTTACCTTGTTCACTCCCAGTGACCACCTACTATTCTTCTAGAAGCGAACTCTTATGTACAGCGACCTTATCTGTGTTTCTGACAGTTCTGATTCTGAACATGGCTATTTTCTTGATGTAAAAAACTTGTGTAATAAGTAGGCTTTATTGTGGTTTTTTATTGTGTGCTTCTGCGATTATTTTCTGCTGTATCAATTACCTGCTTTAAGTTAAATAACGGAAAGGAAATCAAATTTGTTTTCGTCATCATGCACTGGCTACATCAATCCATCATTGTTAAATCTTTCAAAGGATGGCATCTCGCCTGGTGCGTAGGGATGGGCAATTCAGAATACCGAATCCAGAAGGATTCGGATCCTAAACTATCCGAATCCAAAACGGCAATAAAACCGGGTAATAAGATTCGGTTTTAAAGATGTTCATAAGTCTTGTGCAAGCTGTCAGCTTGAGACAGTGAACCGAAAAAAAGTGTGGTTCACTCACTTTTCTCTTTGCACTGACACCATCTGCACTTTCAAAAACATTTTGCACTCGTTGTGCGCGCACAGCGCATGCATCACTACGTCACTTGCTCACATGAGCAATCAAAGAAACTAAGCGCGCAATTTTCTTCACGCTTTGTACACATGCACAATTGTGCAATGCTTTTTTTCAATCCACGTGCGTATGCGACTCTGCGATAGTGACGTAACAACATTGAGCAGATGCCCCTGCTAAAGGAGTTGGTTTTGAAATATTTCAGCATACCTGCCACATCAGCATCTTCCGAGCGATGCTTTTCCAGTGCGATTTTGACGGCAACTAAGCTGCGTTCCCGTTCAGTGTTGCCAGATGAAGAAATAGGACACCAATATAAAAAATTCTGGTGAAATATAGAGGTCTTTGGTGCCAAGCTTTTTGACTTTGCAACCAGACAACTTTTTGGTGAAATCTGGTGAAATTTTCTCCGCTTAATTTTTTTCAAGAAAGATTTCAATTTTTCTAATCTTTTTAGCCAAAAATCCCTGCTCGTATAGAAAACGTTTTGCAAGAGGTTTGCGTAATGGCAGTCTTTTATGTCTTAAAAACTTTTGTATTTAAGTTATTAAATTGCTTTATTTATGGTATTAAATGTCTGGTGAAATTTTAGTTACTTTTTGGTGCCAAGCAGCTTTCAGCATCTGGCAACACTGCTCCCGTTTGACTGGCAGTCATTTGGAATGCCTTAATGTGTTGCACTGCAACAAACATCTACTTTGATTGTGTTGCTTTTGTGTCTAAAATTGCAAATATACATTGCTTGAAATTTTTTACTTTTTGTGTTGCTGGAGCCTGCAAGTTAATAGGATTCGGTATTCTGGATTCGATTCTGGATTCGATTTAGTATTCCGGAATAATTCTGGAATAGTGAATTATTCTGAATTGCCCATCCCTACTGGTGCGAGACAAGTTTCTTGCAGATGTCCAGATTTCCAGCCAGCAAACTTGTTTATACATGTCATGCATTGTGATTCAACATCTGCAGACGTTGAATCAATGTAAAAACGACGGGTTTTGCTAGCTGGGTTGTGTGCTTTTGTGAATGTGCAAAATCGCCCATTACGTAATCACAGAAACTCTTTTAGTGGAAGGTAGTCAAGTTGCAACCGTGTTTATTTGTCTACTATTCTTTCTTCACATTGCAAAACATTTCTGCAATCTTGGAACAACAAGTGCATAAGTCAGACATAAATACAAACTTGCAAACACGTTGACAACTAAAAGTAGTCTACTTCGGTTATTTTATCTATAAAAGAAACCCGTTGTGTCGAATAACACGAAACATGTGTGGCGAAATGTTTGATGGCAGGCGTTAGAACTTCGATCAAAGCATTTTCCCGCAGTGTTCAAAACGTTCTGGAAGAGAACTCCTTTCCATAAAAATAGTGGCTTTTTTCATTTGTATTTCTGAACATCTGGTCGGAAACTAGGCTGTTTTCTACATGTGAAAAACTTTCATAGCAAGTATCTAACAGTCATTTTACCAGAGCAATATTGTTAATTGGCTCAAACGGCGAAATACAAACTGGCATAGACGTTGACAACTCAATGTCGGAATGGCCCGTTTTGGTGAGTCCGATCCCTTAACGGGGGATTTTTTCAATTTTTTTTTTAAATTATCGGGTACCGTAGCCTAATTATCATTGCCGTTTTAGGGTTAGAGGTTAGGAACTCACCGAATCAGACTCAGGTTATTTCATCTGATCTATATAATAAAAGAAACCCATTGTGTCGAATAGCACAAAACGTGTGTTGCAAAATGTTTGATGCCAGGCGTTGGAACTTCAATCAAAGCATTCTCCCGCAGTGTATGGCGGCGCTGATGCCTTGAGAGTTTCTCGTGTGAAGCGTCGCTTTCAGACCTTGCTTTGAATTCCTTGGCGCAAGAAAGTTTACGTAAGTCAGCACTTTTATTATTGCATCACGTGATGCCCCCCCTCCGATTGTTCCTCGACCTGACGACGTTTAGTCCTCTCTCAGTTTTTTCCTTTTTTTTTGTTTTTTTTCCGTAAAGCACGGCGTTTGTCGAATAGTGATGGCGCATGTCGAGTGACCTCGTCACCAAAAAAGGCGAAAATTGCAGCCCTGTGTGTATGGCTGAAAACGTGCGTAGTTTATAGTTTATGTTCTTATGTTCAACGCCGTGTGGTTGCTTGGTTTTATCTGTTTATGGTTGAAGAAAGTCACCTCTTTACCAAAATTGTAAAAATAAATATGATAGAAATAAAGTTATAAAAGTTTTAATTCAACTATTGCAGAAAGTATTTCATCATTAAATTATTAAGTTCCTTCCTCTGGTCAAGGGTTAGAGGCAATGAGGCGCCAAGTTTCTCTGTTGTCAGATGTTTCTACTGCAGTTTTGCAATTAAGTCTTGACCAGTGTTCAATATCATTAGTCCAAATTCTTGGTGGTCTGCCCCTATTTCGTTTGCCGTTCATTTTTCCTTCTAGTAGTAGTATTTGAATAGAGTCACTGCGAATCTGCCTTCTATTAGAAAGTATTTAGCGGGCGATTTAAAACATGCAAGCGCCAAGAACTGTAATTATATTTCATATTTAAATTAGCATATTTGATCAATAACTCTAGTTCTCATATTTGATACATCCATATACATAATTAACAGGGATATCTAAAGAAGGGGATACGAAGGCTCAGAGCGATTGCCTTATTCTCATGACACTAGAAGGGCGGTAGTTGGTACCGCGTTGAACATGCGGTTCTTTTTAAAATTGCAGAAAGTTTTGTAGTGCAGCTGGTACACTCAGCTACACAAGACAGTTAGCAAGCGTTATGTAGAACATATTTAAAGAATACTTGTTTGAAAAGACAGTTGAAAGGTTACCAGTTTAGCTGTTTTTTTTGACAAAACCTTTGCAGTTGGCTAGGTGTAAAGCAAGTATACGGGTAGTTGAATTAACAAGCGATTATGAGCATTCATTGAATATCCATTATCCATACCTGGTTGTAATAGTGCAATGCAGGTTGTCATAACAAAGTTTACTAAATTACTCCAAGTGCTAATTGTCATTTTAGCATAAATAGAGATTAGTTATGATAAATAGAAGCCCTTCTATTGTCAGACGTAATAAAAGCCTTCGTATCCCCTTCTCTAGATATCCCTGATAATTAAACACATTGCTTATAGATAATTAAACTCTGATCAGTTGTTTTCATCTACAGTATATAACAGGAATTACTGCTTTCCTTGTATAAAGTGCATGGAATTCTGGAAGCACATCTTCCCAGATACATCTGATCCTGACGTATGTCGCTGTAAACCTGTTTTTATGATATTATTGCATTATAGTTTTGGCTGTTTTTTGTTCAAAATCTGTAGTGTGGTTATTGCAGAAGGACGAAGGTATTAATATGTGAAAATATAATTTTAACCAGTGGTTTCCAAACTTTACAAAGCAGGAACCCAAAATAGCATATGTAGTGAATATACCGTAACCATAGCCTACTTCATTACCCTCAATATTTTGCTTTGTAGAAGAACATAACCTCAATACAAGTACCTGACTTGTATTTGCATTGTTTGCACTTCAGGATACTATTATCACCACATACACCAACAAACAACAACCTAAGTGTTCCGGCGGGTCAATTGCCCTCTTGATCGGAATTGAAATTGTGATGAAATTTTGTTGACATTGAATTTGCGTTGCTTCTGTGTCTCGCGTGACGTGGCTTGCCTGGCTGCAAAGAGATTTCACAACCGATTATCGCCTTTTGCTGCGTGCCGGGAGCCGTTGTTTCTGGACACAGTTTTGCCTGCCTTTGTGTTGAGTTTCTTTTCATTATCGAAAAAAGCAAGCTAGAGAAATGAATGTGTACCACGGATTTAAGTTGTCGTGTTAAAGCCATTGTAAGTTTATACAAAATCAAGTTTTTATCCCAACTCGCTCTCAATAAATCAAAAAACAACATGAAACAATTGCAAGTATGATTGAGGCAGACCGAGGAGGGATTGTAGGTAGGCAGTGAGCACCTACTCTTGTAACCAAAAATAAAAACTTGATTACCTTTCGACAACTGAAGTAAAGAAGTTATAAAGTATCTAAATAACGAAAATTGACAGAATTAAAAGAACAAGAACTAACTTAAAGACTAACAAATTTAAACTTCAATCAAGGAAGACTTCAGAAGGGGTGGTCAGCACTTCCCTGCAACGAAAGGACTTTAATAAACTTTGATTGTGCTGTAAACTGGAACTCTACTGTAGCCTAATTGTGTATATTAATTTGTTTAAATTACTGTATTGTTTGTCAAGAGGCTTGTGTCACCGTAACTCAGCGAGCGGTAAGTCCCTAATTAATGTTGGTTACGCTGTCCAATTACGTTACGTGTGTCGCTATTACTGTGTGTAGGCTATAGTATACAGTAGTGTAAATTCTTTTAAATTGATAAATGGAAGGTGACGGTGTCCATCCGGTGTCTCGTGCGTTTCCCGTTGGCAGTGGGACAGGGGGCGCTGCGTCTGGGGGTGGTGCGGCGGAACACCCGGGCGTTGGGCAGGTGTATCCTCGGGGGGTTCATGGCAGCCTTACCCATGCTGATTTCACTGCAGAAGCTGTGCTCAGGGACGTCAGACACAAAAAAAGAGAGGTGCTGCAGGGGGTTGGAGAATTAAGGAGAGGTCTCTCCATGGTACATGATGAAGCGTTGCTAGAGCGGGCCTTGGTTGATATGGCGGAGTTAGAGGGCAACTTTGGAGAACTGTTAGAACTTGCGAATAAACTAAAGGATAGCACTATGATATCTGAAGCTACAGAACAGGTCAGGTTAGAGATTGAGGAATTGAGACGTACTATAAAACAGAAGCAAATCTCCAAGGTAGATACAAAATTAGGTACAATAAAAGGAAAATCAACCACCAGTGCCTCGAGTAGTCGCTCGCGCCGTTCAAAAAAAGAAGAAGAGATTGAAATCCGGCTCGAAATGGAGAAGTTGCGGTGGGAAAAACAGATGCGGGTGAACAGAGCCAAAGCCGAAGCAGAGGAAGCCGAAGCCAGAGCCGAAATTGAAATGCAGATCAAGGCAGCTGAACTGAGAGCAAGGCAAAGTAAGCTTGAATTGTTTTCACAATGTGGATCGGACCAAGGGTCGGAGCGCGGGCAACGACGGCCTACGGCCAGTAGTCTCGGAGTCACCGACTACATCCCTACAGCGATAGAAAAGGTCCAGAGGTGGGACGCTGACATTGTCAATCCGCCTGGGAGATCCCATGACATTCATGGGGCCGCTAGCATAGATGCCCAACCTAAACAGAGCAAGGCTAAACAGGAGAATTTAATGGAACCGCCACATAGAGAAACTCCCCTAAGAAAGCTCTTTCCAGGGAACGCCCTCACAAACAAGTATAAAACGTGGACTAAAGATAATGTTTTGACAAAACCGCCCGGGGAGACCCATGGGGCCGCTAAAAGAGAACCTCATTATGATTATCAACGTGATTTTTATAGAGAGAAGGTTGTGAAATTGTCACAAACATGCCCCTTAACTGTAAGGAAAGATCTTAAAAGTGAGAGATGTAATATACCACTAGTTAAAGATGATGGCCGTGAAACTAGACATGTTATGACATCCCCGCCAGGGCTTAATGCAAACAGAGGCGCTGAGGATCAACAAAACTGGTTCTATAAATATCATAATTGTCGCACTTTCTATGACAGGGCCGCATTGATCAACTATGATGGCAACAACATGCCATTTATATTTTTTAAAAACCGTATCGAATCACTAATGGAGAGTTGCCCATTTGAGGGAAATCGGCTGACTTTGCTACAGGCAGCCTGCGTACGTAGCGCCGCGCAAACCATTTCAAACTTAACATCGGATACTTCTGGTTGGAGCGAAAAGGAAAGGATCGATATGTCGCTGGATCGCTTGTCGCAGCGCTTTGGCGTTAGAGGCGGATTTCTCGCGGAGCCGGAGATTCGGCGGATACGGCATGGCAATAAATTATCTGGGATGTCATCATCCTCAATAAAGGAATTCAAAGACGAGCTGGCTCAGTGTACCCTCTTCGCTAGAGCGTATAACCAGCGTCATCAGCTAGAAGGACGTTTTGTACTAGACTTGGCAGGTCGATTACCTGGATATGCGAAGAAAGACTTTTTGTACTATCTGAAAGAGCAATATGGTAGCACCGAGGAACCAAGCTTCCAAAGCCTAATGGATTTCGTAAATTGCGAAGAGACGTGTCGCTCTACGGACTTCGCCATACGCTTAATGGAGGAAGTCGTTGCTAGAAAAGATACAAAACGGTCGGCAAGTGATAATCACATTATGCGTATTCGTCAAACCTCAGCACAGCCTGTCAGAAATGTCACCCAAGGTAGCAGTCGCGGGTCTGGCTTTAGTTCTGGGAGCCGAGAAGACACGTTTGGTAGCCGCTCTTTTGAGGGTACGAGGAAGGACATACTTTGTATCTATTGTGAGAGTAGGAATAAGCAAGAGCGTCACAGACTACCCAATTGTCCCGAGTTCCTAAACTTGACGCCGTCGCGACGCCGGGATGTTATCGCCACGACTGGTCGTTGTCTAAACTGCCTACGTCTAGGACACCAAGCAAAAAACTGCACCCAATCATGTAATTGTAGGCGCTGCGGCGAAGATTTCCGATTTAAGCACTATTATCTACTGCACGACGCTTATGTGAGTCCTCAAGGAACATCGGGCAATGGCAATGGTCTTAGAACGGCACCTGCCGTCACTAATCGTAGTGTAAGCATCGCTCATAAGAGGGCAGTGTTTAATCGTGTCACGGCTGTGCGGGTCATAAACCCATCTAATGGAGAGACCACTCTGGTTTACTGTCAACACGACCCAGGCTCGCAGCTCACATTTGTTTCAAGCCGATTGGTTAAAGAATTGTATCTAAAAGCCGCGGATAATGTCTCTTTCCGCATGGACACTCTAGCAGGCAAACAAGAGATACACTCTGATCTGGTTAAATTTAATATCCAATCCTTAGTTACTGACGAACTGTATGGTGATGTGGAAGCAGTGGTATACGCACCTTGGAGTGACCATGTCGAAACATTGCCGCAGCATCAAGACTTAAATAGGTTTTCACATTTCGATAATGTTGAATTGATTTCGTTACCTAACAAAATGTCGGTCGATATTCTAATCGGGAATGACCATGCTTACTTGATGCGAGTATTAGAAGAACGGGTTGGCATGACTCGGGAAGAGCCCCATGCTATTTTAACCCCACTGGGCTGGCTGGCTAGTGGAGGTCGAGGTTCTATGATCTCTGGTGATTCTAAAGTACGTCGTGTTGCCATTAATGGTAACGTCGCTGAGGAGTCACTTAGTCTTGACAGTTTTGATGCGCAGGAGATTGAAATCAGTCGCTTAAAACAGGTAATAAAGGATTTAACCCTAACAGATGAAACGATAGAACTGTCCCGCAATGATGTCATAGCACAAAAATTTGTTGAGACGCAAATGAAAGTTGAAGATGGGAGATTTGAAATGCCCGTACCGTTAAAAACCGACTTTGAATTACCGGATAACCACTCTTTGGCTCTTGACCGTGTTCTGAGCTTACGACGAAAGGCTTTAAAGCAATCTGATGTTCGAATATTCTTAGTAGACACGATGACTGAAATGCAGTCCAGTGAGTACATTGAGCCGGTAAAAGACGACGACTCATCGGCATGTGTGTGGTACTTACCATATTTTGTGACATCCCAAGCAAAAAAGCGAGTGGTATATGACGGCAAATCTGAGTTTAAGGGTAGGTGTGTTAATGATGTGATTTTGTCGGGCCCAGACATATTAAACCCTTTAACACAAGTTCTGGCTCGCTTTAGATTGGGAAAGTTTGGCCTAATGGCAGACCTAACCAAGTGCTTCTTCCAGATTCAATTACCAATGGAACAACGCGACTTGTTCCGTTTGCTATGGTTTGAGAATAATGATATCGAAAAGGGCAAAGTAATTCCGTTTAGATTCTGTGTACACCCTTGGGGAATTAAAAGCAGTCCATACATCGCCTGCTTAGCTATTCAAAAAATGATTGAACAAAACCCCACTGGAGCCAGTGACCTGACCCTGAGTACCATTCGAAAAAATATGTATATGGACGATCTGATATTCTCTGGAAATAGCCTTGATGAGGTCACTGAGATTGCAAAAGAAGCCATTGACTTGTTCGATAGCCGAGGCTTTAGTTTGGTGAAATGGAGTGCCAACAAAAGGGCGTTGGATGTTTTGTCCAACTTCAAAAAGGAGATGTTAGCTTCTTCCTTTCGCGATATCGACCTCAAAAAAGACGACACAGACTTACCAGTAGCAAAAACTCTAGGTTGTGTGTGGCAAACCGAGTCAGATTCATTCTTCATTAAGTGCTCTCTCCGACCCTTAGAGAAGTACACACGTCGCTCAATGTTAAGCCAACTTGGCCAAAACTTCGATCCACTAGGGTTCGGCGCTCCATTCTTCCTAAAAGCTAGGTTAATTCTGCAGCGTTTAGCTATTGAAGGTCTTGATTGGGACACCGAAGTGCCACCCGACTACATAAAAGAATGGAAGTCGTGGCTTCATTCTTTAGATTTGCTGAAAGAATTTTCTATACCTAGATGGTATTTTGTAAACACCGAGCCGTGTTGCGCAGATGATATCGTATATCAGTTACATGGATTCAGTGATGCTTCCAATCACTCCTTTGCTTCCGTGGTGTATATACGTAGGCTGTGTAAGGGAGTCCCTTGTGTATCCTTCGTTTTTGGCAAAAGTAGGGTTGTCCTCAAGCATCAAAGTGCATGGCCGATTGCCAGAAAGGAGCTTGTAGCCGCGCTTAATACTACGGAGCTGTTAAACCAAGCAGCTAACGCACTACACCTGCCTGATCTTAGAAAACATTTCTGGTGTGACTCGAATACTGTCCTTCAGTGGATCAGAAACCCTGATTTACGATTATGCAAGTTTGTTACTCGTAGGTTAAATCGTATTTTACTCTTGTCAGAGGTGAGCGAATGGCATTACTGTCCGACACATCTCAACTCTGCAGACGTTGGAACCAGACCGAACGCCATCACCAAAACAGGTTCCAGAGAGATGTGGTTGAGCGGTCCATCTTTTCTCATGCAGGAAGGCGAGGTCCCAACGGTGAATGGAGCAGATGCTGCTATTCGTAAAATGGAACTGTCACCGGAGATGACGGTAAGAGAAAATGCAACTGGCTCCATTAGCAAGATGATCGAAACCGCACCTACGTTGTACGTGTTGAAAAAGAGAGCCGCCTATCTTGTAGCTTTCACGGAGTTCATTGTATCCAAATGCAAGAAACATGGGTATGTAAAACCAAAGTTAAATGCATCTTATCTAGAGGACGCTTTAAATAGGGTTGTTTCCTACGTACAGAAAGTAGTGTATAGAGATTTGTTAAGTTGTGACGGTCTGCCAGAGTCGATCGATGTGGTAACAAAACGTCTTGCTTCGAGCGAAGCTGGCGCTGATAAACAGTGTCTGAAGGAGTTGCGCTCGCTAAAAAAGTATCGTCCTTGTGTGGACACACGAGGGAGACTTCGTATTGAAGGTCGTTTGAGTAAGTCTCCCGAAATAACTGTCGATGCGAAGCATCCTCTTATTTTGCCTTCGAGGCACGCATTGACACGGCTAGTTGTCCTTGACGCTCATTGTGATAGCTATCACTGTGGTGTGCAACAGACACTGTTATCTACTCGCCAACGTTTTTGGATTGCAAATGGTAATTCCTCGGTGAAACATTATTTGCATGACTGCACTCCATGTGCCTTAGAGAAAGCAAAGCCGATCAGGCAGCTTATGTCGGATTTACCATTACCACGAACCACGGCCTATAACAAACCCTTCTTCAACAGTGGCGTAGATTATTTTGGTCCAATGACGTTTGTGGAGGGAAGAAGCCAAAAGAAAGCATGGGGATTGTTATTTACCTGCCTTGCGAGTAGAGCAATCCATGTGGAACTTGTGACGTCACTATCTTACAGTGAATTTGTTTTAGCATTTACCAGATTTGTAGACTTGCGTGGATCTATACGTAACATGTACTCAGATAACGGGACCACATTTCAAGCAGCATCTAAAAGACTACCAGAAATTCTGGAGTCTTCTGAAATTCAAACTTCTTTGCGAAAAAAGGGAATTAACTGGGAGTTCATTCCTCCGTATGCCCCGGCCCAGGGAGGGGCCTGGGAAGCAATGGTCAAGCAATTCAAAATTGCCTTTTCCCACGTTATTGGGAACTCATCACGGAAACCCAACTTTGTTGAACTTCTTACATTTACGGGTAGTGCCACAAGAATAGTCAACGAAAGACCTTTAGTTCCTGTCTGTGATGACCCTAAGGATTCTACTGTTATCACCCCAGCCGCACTCCTTAACCCCTTCTTGAGCCCATTTTCATCAGTAGGAAATCCTCATGACCGAGATGAGTTACGGAGAGACTATAGGTATAACCTGGCTCTATCTCACAGTTTCTGGGAGAAATGGATCTCTTTCTATTTACCTTCCCTGCAGGGTAGAAAAAAGTGGGCCAGTTTGGTGGAAAACCTACAGCCTGGCCAATTAGTGGTGGTTGGTTCTCCAGAAGATATAACTAAGAGAGGGAGGTACCGTCTGGGGAGAGTCCATGAGATCATTCCCCAAATTAGGAAAGGAAAACCGATTGTCCGGCGCGCCAGGGTGGCAGTCTCAGTGGTGGATGAGGCATCGGGTGAGGTCAAAGTGGATCTGGTCCTAAGGGATATATCGTGCGTTGCTCCTGTGGGGGGTGCTTGACTGCGTTCTGGACCCGGCCCCGCCCTGGTCTGTTGTTAGCGGGTGTCGTGGAGACATCTGTACCACCCTTGCCTTTCATTTAAATTTGTAGTGTATTGTAGATATGTAACGCGCAAATCTGTTTTTAACCTGCGTATCTCTATGTGTCATCCGCAGGGCCCCAATATGCGTAACTCAACAACATGTCCTAGTAACGTATGCTCTACAGCGCTCTCAGTGATCGGCCTCATTATAAGTAGCTAGTTAGTTACTGTGTAATAAATTTGATTTGTTTGCTATTGTGTGTTTCATGAAAATAATGTAAATACTAATCGTGTAAGTATTCGCCAGCGTTCTCAGTGATTTGCGTCATCATAAGTGGCTAGTTAGTTACTGTGTAGTGCCTTTGATTTGTTTGCTACTGTGTGTGTCTCATGAAACTAACGTAGATATTAATCGTTAATTGTGTAAGTATTCGCCAGGCCATTTTGGCCAGGGTATCCCAGTGCCTTGCACTGCTAAAAAAGGATAGTCACCGTTTCTGTGTAGCTTGATGTACATACTTTCTGTGTATTGCATTTCGGGAATTGACCCTTCTACTTCAACTTTTGTTTGTAATTATGTGCCATAATTAGGGGCCGCAATGTTCCGGCGGGTCAATTGCCCTCTTGATCGGAATTGAAATTGTGATGAAATTTTGTTGACATTGAATTTGCGTTGCTTCTGTGTCTCGCGTGACGTGGCTTGCCTGGCTGCAAAGAGATTTCACAACCGATTATCGCCTTTTGCTGCGTGCCGGGAGCCGTTGTTTCTGGACACAGTTTTGCCTGCCTTTGTGTTGAGTTTCTTTTCATTATCGAAAAAAGCAAGCTAGAGAAATGAATGTGTACCACGGATTTAAGTTGTCGTGTTAAAGCCATTGTAAGTTTATACAAAATCAAGTTTTTATCCCAACTCGCTCTCAATAAATCAAAAAACAACATGAAACAATTGCAAGTATGATTGAGGCAGACCGAGGAGGGATTGTAGGTAGGCAGTGAGCACCTACTCTTGTAACCACTAAGCTACAGCCTTTGCTGCGTAGCGATATAAGCTTCCATTGGTACCAACTACAGGCTTTTTATATCATCAATCGTTTTCAAGACACAATCATTTTTGTTGTTTTGTTGACTGTTTTTATGTGGTTATGATCTGTGTCTGTCAGCATTATTATGTTGTTAATCAGGATCCTATTTAGTTGAGGAAATGAATGGACATGTGGGAGTGTGAAATCTCACAGCTTTGATTTCTCATCTCAGTTTTGGTTTTATTTCAGTCTGTTAAATTCAAAATAGTTTCATTAGAAATTAATGTTCAGTGTTTCTTATGGACGTTTTTAAACTGATTTTTGTGTTTAATGAACTGATCCTTGATGTGAAGTTAACATCTACTGAAAGAGTACCACTGCATAATTTGCTACTTAGACTACAGCTATTTCAGATCAAACAAAAAAACTGATTATCTCAAAAAGTAACAATGATATAAAAAATAAACTGGATTTTGAACTCAGTCACATTTATGGTTACTCACAAGTGGCACAGATCCCAGCAAAATATGTTTTTGCCAGCGACCAACAGTCAACACCCGTGCGAAAACAATTGAAATTACCCATTCTTTTGATCGATTGATTGTGGGAATCTTTATCCTCGGACTAAAAAAGCATTTTTGAAAACTCAATCTTGGTAGTTTCGCATACTTTCAGAGGGCTTGAATCGCTGACACTGACCCGGTTACCAACTTTGATAAAACAAAGTTTTTGCTTGTTGTTTGTAAATTAGTCCATCCACTAGCTAGTGCCGCTGAATAGATTGGATAGCCTCGTTGTCCTTGAAATGCGTTTCTCAAACGCACACCCCGAGAGTCGAACCAGCATTACTTGATCTTAAAGCTTCTTTGTTTATAAAATAAAAGTCAGGCACTTAACCAATTGAGCTATCTGGGCAGGTAGATATGGGCCAGTGTGTTTCCTTCCAACACAGTTGTTGCAAGCAACACCCCTAACAATTACGCCATATAACAACACAAAACTGTGCAAGTGCATCCACAGTGAGCTAGAAATGGATTTATCTTTTGCTTTGGAAACTGGCGAAATGTTTGGTGTCTAAGCAGGTTTAATCTACTGTGCAGTTTCAATCAACCAAGTCATCAAAAATAGCCAACACTTTCGCTGAAAATAATTTTCAAAGCTCTTTACGTAAACTACACTGTTAAAAGTTGACTCTTAAATGGTTAAGTGTAAATATTAGGGTGGGTCGCGAAATGGACTTTTTCACCAAATCGAAAACCTCAAATGGTTATTTGAAAATAGGCCCAAAAAAACACTCCATGCCAAATCTGAGCTCATTTGGTCTAGGAATGGCTTGCGAAAATGCATTTGAAATTTCCCAAAAATCCTGATTTTTCGGGAAAAATGCCATTTACCATTTTTTCTCCAGAACTTGAAAAAAAAAATTCTGTCACACTATATTGATGAAATGCATGCCATTATACAATTTAGATGTCATTGTACTCCTTTAAAGGCCAATTCAACTAGGATTATGTCTCAAAACTACTTGTTTGAAAATGTGAAAAAAACGCCAAGTATGCATGATGACGAATACAATTGAAATAACGTGTATTGTATACTGCAGTGTATTATACTGTATACTAGTGTGTATAGGCTAAAAGTAATTGATAAAATGCTTTATTGCAGCACACATTTAAAGCATTTTCTCAATTGTTCGAAGTTTTGTACCATTCAAGCTGAAGTACATAGAAACATATTATGCAAAAGCATCTATGAAAACAGTTCGGCTGCAGTCAGTCAATTCATTCATCAATGGTTGCTCCATCATAACTGACACTTTGGTGCACAAATGAAATGAAATCCTTCTTCAAATCAGATATTGGATGACTGGCTTTTGAATTAAGCTTCGACAGAATTTGGCCCTCCCTAGTGCCTCAAGGTTGGCCTTCACATTACCAACACGACCATGTTCACTAACGTACAACCGGCAAACTCTGGAGGCCAAAGTCAACCATCGAGCATGGTTTAAGGGGCAGATATTGATGCTCTCTAGTCGGGCTGGTACAGATCCATTTCGAATAGCTGCACAAACATCATACAGATACCGTTGATCATCCGATAAATCATAGACAATCTCTTGAGGTAGTTCTCGGATAGGTGGGGCATTCTCGATTGGTTGGAAATTGATATCGATAGGTAGGTATTCAGCAGACGTACAAAGCTGCCCAATAGGTCCTTTGAATGACCTATTGACCTATCACTGGTAGTTTCTCAATCAAGTTTGATAAAAAGATGCCGGAATGGCAACTCATTCATGTGCAGCATACATATCAGCCAGACAAGCCGATGGTCCAAATGATTTTCTTATAATAAATGCGATAACCCCGCCATGCATTCCAACATTAACATTTGTTGAGTCACATCCGATGAACTTCAAACTGGTCAGCCAATTTTTTTCTTTTAGGGCAGCCGATAAGAATTGCTGAATGTCCTTACTCTGTCCGCTTTGAGGAGTGAAGTGAGTTAGGTACCTGCCACCAGGCTGTTTCACTACAGAATAATGTTCTTCTTTGGCCACGTGCTTGCCGCTGCTTCCTGGTCGTGGAACAAGTGTTTGATCTTTACGGCCATCAAAATAAACATCCTGGACCAAAGCCGGGCACACTGCGATGGAATTGCAATCCACATTTTCATTTCTAAGATATTCCTTATCTCTTTGGATTTTACTCTTATCAATTATTTGTGAAGTATCATCTTCCGTAACGATGCCGATATCAACTAAGAGAGCGGTACGTATCACTGCTGTTGCTCGAATGGACACACCATATCTTTCAGTTTTGCGTAGCCTACAGTATTTTCAAAAATCTTCTTTTGTGAAGCCAATCGAGAACTTGATACGTTTTCGACATTGACAGTTCTGGCATATCAGCAACAACATCCCTAAATGAAGACGTAACAGAGGAAACAATTGACGACGAGTCATCGGTATCATCAGTATTAGTAGAGTCTCCCTGAATGTCACTGGCAAATGTGCTGCAATGTGCAGCTGCGGATCTAGATCCTTTCTTTGCTTGTTTCCGTACTTGCTCTCTTAGTGCTGCAGTTCCAGTTGGATCGACACTTTGAAGTTGAGAACTTGAGCGACCACTACCCCTTAACCGCTGATCCCACACAAAATGCAGATCAATCAATGGTATTTGATCCTCTTTTGTGCACTTGCATTTGATATGAGCTTTCATATCACATCCACAATTGTGTCCTTTTGAAGTAAAGTTAGTCCGTTTTTTCTTGGTGAGATCATAGATATCTTATATATAGATATGCAACTCAGTGGTGCGTAACGATGTTTGAAGGCTAACAGCGTAGCTATGGCTGTATGCATTGACTTCAAACTTGGCACAGCAAAACAACTTTATTTTTAATATATTTTTTTGGTTTTTGTTTAAATAAAACTTTCTTCGTTTTCAAGTTGACGTATGGATTGCTTGTGATGACGTCACATTCTCGTTCCGCATGGACTGCTTTATGGAGATTCTGGCGATTGAAAACAAATCACAGTCACAGAGGGTACCTCTAAATACCCATTGTCTGGCATTGTAGGCATTGTCGGGCATTGTCAGGCATTGTCGGCTTTTTGGGGGGTTGTGGAGCATTTTCAGGGGTTGTCGAACATTTTCAGGGGTTTCAGGTATTGTAGAGTAGGCTAACTACTTTCAGGCATTGTTGGGAATTTCTAGGCATTGTGTAGGATTTACAGACATTGTCGATCATTATCAGTGGTTGACAGGCTTGTGAGGCATTGTCGAACATATTCAGGGGTTGTCGAGCATTTTCAGGGGCTGTCAGGCATTGTAGAGTAGCTACTTTCAGGCATTGTTGGGAATTTCCAGGCATTGTCTAGGATTTCCAGGCATTGTCGATCAATATCAGTGTTTGACAGGTTTGGCAGTCATTATGGAACATTTTCAGGCATTGCCGAACATTTTCAGGGATTGTCGAGCATTTTCAGGGGTTGTCAGGTATTGTAGAGTAGCTACTTTCAGACATTTGTTGCGAATTTCCAGGCATTGTCTAGGATTTCCAGGTATTGTCGATCAATATCAGTGTTTGACAGGTTTGGCAGTCATTATGGAACATTTTCAGGCATTGCCGAACATTTTCAGGGATTGTCGAGCATTTTCAGGGGTTGTCAGGCATTGTAGAGTAGCTACTTTCAGGCATTGTTGGGAATTTCCAGGCATTGTCTAGGATTTCCAGGCATTGTCGATCATTATTGGTTTTTGACACGTTTGTAAGGCATTGTCGAACATTTTCATGCATTTTTATTCCCAGCTCTGCATGCGCAGCAGAATGATCCCTTTCTATTTTGCGTAGGTTGTAAACGTATTTACGGTATACACAAACACAGCAGCGTTTAAATGACCTGGCTATCATAAGTATCGACAATGCCTGACAAACCTGTCAAAACCTGGTAATGATCGACAACCCAAGAAAACGTTCGACAATGCCTAACAAACCTATCTACCACTGAATATGTTCGACAATGCCTGGAAATCCTAGACAATGCCTGAAGATGTCCGACAATCAGTGGCGTAGCTAGGGGGGGAAGGAGGGGCGGACCGCCCCGGGCGGCACGTCTGGGGGCGGCACTTTCAGACTACGATATTTGATTTTGATTATAATCTGATAAAAAACGCATTTCATTTTCACACAGGGCCGGATTTAACTGATGGGGGGCCCGGGGCACTTTTAGATCAGGGGCCCCCGTGAAAAAAAATTCGCCTATGGCGCGAAACACCCCCTCGACGTCTACAGTAGCATCAATCCAGCACTGCGCAGCATTTTGCAGAAACCACCAAAGCTAAAAGAAAAAAAATAACACAAAATCACATTTTTTTCACGTAGGGGGGCCCTTTAAAAGTCGGGGGTCCGGAGTACCTGCACCCTCTGCCCCCCCCCCTAAATCCTAGACAATGCCTTGAAATTACCGACAATGCCTGAAAGTAGCTACTCTACAATGCCTGACAACCTCTGAAAATGCTCGACAACCCCTGAAAATGTTCGACAATCCCTGAAAATGTTCGACAATGCCTGAAAATGTTCCATAATGTCTACCAAACCTGTCAACCACTGATATTGATCAACAATGCCTGGAAATCCTTGACAATGCCTGGAAATTCCCGACAATGCCTGAAAGTAGCTACTCTACAATGCCTGACAACTCCTGAAAATCCTCGACAACCCCTGAAAATGTTTGGCAATGCCTGAAAATGTTCTATAATGCCTAACAAACCCGTCAACCACTGATAATGATCGACAATGCCTGGAAATCCTAGACAATGCCTAAAAGTAGCTACTCTACAATGCCTGACAACCCCTGAAAATGCTTGAAAATTTCCGACAATGCCTAACAACAAGCCTGTCAACCATTGATAAGTAGCCATGGTAAAGACTTTTTTTGGAGCTGTAGTTCCAGGACAAGCTGAAGTTTTATTCAATTAATCTACTGAGTGTTACCAAAATGAAAGTTACTGCTGGCTACCGAAAGCTGTGCTATAGCATTTGGTAGCCTAGTTATGGTGTGTACCAAACATTAAAATTGTCTTGGTTTGGCGGTTGGATCCGTGATGCTAATGGAGCTGTCTCAGCAGGGGGGAGGATGCCCCCTGCCTTCAAATTTTCTCTGGATGGAGGGCAATGGTGCCCTTTTAAGGTCATGTAAGCTACTGCACATTTTGCAATATAGGCTAACAACTTCTGCTATTCGCTTTTAGCCAAATTATAGGGCCTATAGCCTACAGTTGGCCCACACAAATTATCCTGTGGACACATTTTATACTTTGCAGCAGATTGTGATGCTATGAATGTGAAATTTACCTTTCGTTTCTTGTTCAAGTTATTGCAATTATTCATCTGTCTCACATTTCGACTTTCATGGATAATAGCGGGAAAACGAACGAGTTGCCCAGCATTATCGCTACCGTATATCTCACCCTAAAATCGTTCCGGCGCCCCTCTATCTCAGGTTTGTAAACTGCCTACAACAAGCTTTAATGAGTCACTGGAAATAAGCTTAAATGGTAGTTCCAACGATCATGAAACAGAAGTTGCATAACCTACGTGAAGAAAGATTATTGTCTTGATTTTTCATAGTAGGCTATTCTGTGAAAATTTGAAATATACGCCAAACAAAATATTCCAAAGGAGCTCAAAAGCCGCCACTCGCCAAACCCAAACCGTACAATAATAGCCTACCATAGATACGCTAGCCAAGCTGGCAACCTTGATTGTTGATTGTGTCCATAAAGTCAGTCGAGCGTGACGATAATTCCACGATTGCTGAGTTGCATATCTATATATAAGATATCTATGGTGAGATGGTTTGTTTTGAGATCTTCATATTCTTTAAGGAGCCTAGGGAACGTTCAAATATTATGTAACGCTTTTTTTCCGAATTTTTGACCCCCCCCCTCCTCCATGTAACGCCAACGTAACGCTTTTTTCAATCCCCCCTTCCCCCATGTAACGCTTTTTCACTACGAATTCAGCACAAAAAACTACCATTTCGTACTCGAAAGCGTTACGTAATGTTTTGCTTGAACCCCCTCCCCCCCCGATGTGATGCTAACGTAACGCTTTGCATAAACCCCCCTCCCCCTCGAAGGCGTTACGTAATATTTGAACGTTCCCCTAACCAATTTGGTTTTCATAGTCTTGTCTGGCATTAGTGGAATATTGGTACAGATTTTGAGATTAATTGATTTCACATCTGACATTATTTGTGAAAGGACAGCTTCTTCGTCCCCATCCCCCAGGCATCTTTCCCTAAGGAGATTCACTTTCTTCAAAGTATCCTTAGATATTGGAAGTTGTGCCTAGGGTAGCTTTCTAGAAGGACCAACAATCGGGCATGCATTTTTTCTGGTTATTTTCAATTTTGACAGCATTGTAATCAGTCTACATTAACACTACCTCTCTCTTAACAGTATAATTTTGTGAATGATGCAATGTTGCATAATTTAGCAATTTTTTCACATTTTAAAGTAGTTTTTAGCATAATCATGAGGTGAATTGTGACCTTGAAAAGGGTATAGTGGTATCTAAAATGTATAAGGAGATGCATTTCACCAATATTGGATCACAGAATAATTGTTTTTAAGTTCTGGATAAAAAAAATAATAAATGCCATTTTCGCCCAAAAGTCAATATTTTTGGAAATTTCAAATGCATTTTCGCAAGCTATTTCTGGTCCAAATCAGCTCAGATTTGGCATGGAGTATTTTTTCGGGCCTATTTTCACATATTCATTTGAGGTTTTCGAATTGGTGAAAAAGTCCATTTCGTGACCCACCCTAGTAAATATAGTTCTACAATAGTTCTATGATGTAAAGTAATAAAAAAATAATTTCAAATTGTAATGTCCTACTCTAATTGATTTTTATGTCTAACGTTTTACTGACTGATTAAGTAATAATTTGATGGGTGATTACCAGTGTTAATGTTATGTTTAATGTTGAGTTTAAATTTTTGTAAATCATATTTAGAATATTCAGATAATATGAAACCAAGGAACTTTCAGAAATAATTAATTAAACTACCATTCAAATAGATAAATCTGCACTCTGCAGATTTCCATCACGCATTGAAGCGGTGATCTGATAATAAAATTTTCTACGTTTCGAGAAAAAGTTTTCTCTGCCTATAAAACGTTGAATGGTAGTTTAAAGTGAATGTCTTCTGAGACACCGAGACCTAACCCTGGCACGCCCTCAGCAAGAAGCAGTTGACTTGATCACATCAAAAATTTTGTTTGAGAATTATTAAAATAAAGTTCAACCAGCCTCATGTTTAAAAAGAATATATATTTCGCTACATAATGAGCATCTTCAGTTCTGCAAACAAACAAACAAATTACTGCAATGACTGCTGCATAAAGGGAAACTATGCTGTTTTAAGAAATTTTGCTCATCATTTTAATTTTGATTATAGAGGCTAACAGCATAGTTTCCCTTTATGCAGCAGTCATTGCAGTAATTTGTTTGTTTGTTTGCAGAACTGAAGATGCTCATTATGTAGCGAAATATATATTCTTTTTAAACATGAGGCTGGTTGAACTTTATTTTAATAATTCTCAAACAAAATGGTAGTTTAATTAATTATATTTAGAATAAGTTGTCAATTTTTGTAAGACTGCTAATGAAGAATTGTAGGATAAAGTGCAAAGTATTTTTTAGAAAAAGTAGTAATTTAAACTTTATCTGTCAACATAAAGCTTTTGCAAATTGCAAAAAGCTTGTTCATTGTTTCTTGTATTTGTAACAAAACTGTTTACAATTCTATTGTTTGAATACCAGAACACAACAGGCACAAGCAAATTTGCCATGAGCATCAAGACTTACTTTGAAAGCCAGTTCAGAATTTGTGAACAAGAGAGACGAAAATGGAGCCAGTCGTGGAAACTTATCAAGCATGCATTGGAGGTGGTATCGGAAAAAGGTGACAGAAATATAACTGTTTTCCGTTGTAGCCTAAACACGACGTGTGCAGTTGTATTTTCTTCTTGAAAAACTTTTTGCGAATCTTAATATTTTCATGTACGATTATACGTGTATCTTTTGTGTGTATATACGTTTTCAAAATATAAAAAATAAGGTTCTTTTTTTTAGCTATTAATGCTTTAGAAGCAACATATCTGTGAAAATAATAGCCATGCCATAGTCATGTTCTACCTTTCTGCTGATTGTGACAACGTATTAGTAGCCTCCTGCACTTTTATTGGGTCTGCTACTATTCGGTGAGTCCGATTCGGTGAGTTCCTAATCTCTAACCCTTAACCCTAAAACGGCAATGATAATTAGGCTACGGTACCCGATAATTTAAAAAACAAATTGAAAAAATCCCCCCTTAAGGGATCGGACTCACCGAATCGGACTCATCGAAACGGGCCATTCCGACTTTTATTACAAATGCAACATCATAGGAAGTAGGAAAGGTGCCTAAAGTCGTCGAATCAGCTGCTCTCATTATTTTGGCATGTCATAAAGTGTCTTCTCGGGACCTAGCCGCGTGCTCTAGAGCGGTGACGAACCGACGTTCTTTCGAGCGTCGCGCAGACGTTCTCGGCCATGCAGCCGATAAAAAACTTTTAGAATGCACGTTACCAATCATAAAGTATTGTTTTTAAAAATGTGAAAATATTTCACAGTGTGAAAATGCCGTTTAATTTGACTTGGGCTACTATCGTGTTGACAGTAGCGGTGGCCTGTTAAAGACATCAGATTTTGCAAAACCATGATTTTAAAGCGTATTAAAGACGGCAAGTAGAATTAAACTGATTTCGAAATTAGAATTGCTTTTCGATCAAGTGAAATCCTATAGGCTGTAAGCAGATTGGTGTCATTTGAAGGAAAGTAACAGACCCTCGCCCCAACCTTAGTGCGTTTTGCACGTTGAAAACTCCTGTGTGGTTATGTTAATTGCGTGATATTGTTTTCGCATATGTAAGCGTTTTTTTTTTCTTTGTTCCCTTTTGGCTTCGAATGTAGTCATAACATAGAAACACCGTTGGACAAATTAGTGAGTTCAGCAGAATCTGAAATTTGATTAGTACAGATAGCCTACGCCTAGTAGACAATAGACGTAGGCTACTATATTTCAATTGCCCTGGGTCTAGACTAGAGCATAGCTGCAAACTTTTTGAGAGCAAGCCTACCTCAATAAATTCTTAATGCTATCGGACATGAATTTGGTTAACAAAATTGGGTCGTCGTCGTTTAAATATCCGGGGCCGGAGGTCTACCTTTTACCACTCCAAGATGGCGATATGTCCTTGAACGACATTTAGAGGCCACTGGAGAGCAACTAGCTTTTGCCCTTATCTAAGACAAGCAGACCTGTTCCATTTGCTGGACGGAAGATAGTACAATCGCTTAGTTTGTTGTATGTGTTTTGGCGTCACACTTGCATGACGAATTAAGCTGCTACTCCCCAATTGAGCAGAAAAACCTGACCTCCTTGAAAAGACACTTGAAGTACACCCATGCTTGTCTCGGTAGGAACAGACCGATGAATCGAGTATCGCCATTGTGGGTGAAGAAACGAAGCCTGGTTGCATTCAACATCTTCCACGGTTGCTTTCCTGTTTACATTGTTTTACAATAAATTGATCGTTATTTTCGCGTGGGAAGCTACCGTAACATAGCGAGCTGTGTATTTGTTCAATCACACTTTGCCTATTTATAACCTATCGCTTCGAGATACTAGAGCTAAACATAACTTACATAAGTATGTAAGAGCAATCACAAAATTAATCAAACTAAATTATAGAAAATTTTTCTTATAATCTAGTCACTGGGTACACCAGCGGAAGGATAACTAATAACTATATTATGTCGAAACAATAGGCTAAGGGTGATTTAACTAACATGCAGCTCGCTATTTCTTTATTTTGTGATAAGGCTGCAGTCAGTTACGACGTGATATAAACAGGAAAGTAACTTTGCATATCTAAGCGTGATTCCATAACTGAAGAACAGCGAGATGAAAACGTCATAGACACTAGACAGAACGACATATGCATCATGCAAACGTGGAAAAACCTAATGTATGGTGGCTCTGGCTATTGCAATTTGCAAAGCTTTTTTTTTAAAGTAGCACGATTAATGTTGACTGCTCAGCTACGTGTGGCGACACGGTCAAATGAAGTCTTATCAAAAACCTCTAATTTCAACTAAAACTCAGCTATTCTAAGTGTGAGTTTTAGAAAAAAACGTGTTTTGTACAAATCATTGTGTCATGTTTTGTACAAATTGTTGTTTTTGAAGAGTAGGCTATCGAAGTTTGTTCGTTTAGTATGCATGAAGGTGGAATTAAAGCTGTTAAAGTGCCTAAAATTTGGTGTCTTCTCATTTGTTTATTCACCTTACGGCACAAAAGAATACATTGTGACAGCCCAGGTATTCCACATCACTTCAGCGTTCGCGTTGCCTTTCAGCAAGATTTACTTCAGTGAAGTCGGCACATATTAGAATTGCAATAATGACAAGCAACCAGTTTTTGTTAAAAAGGTCTTTATGCTATTATCTTTTTTGTTTTGTTTACATGATGTGCGGTAATTAGATACAAATTATTGTTTGACTAATATTAAGTTACTGTTAGTGCTAATATTAAACTGGATAATCACTGTTGTCATCTGTTTTTACAGAATCAGTGTGCGTTGTGAAGTTCATCAGATTTGTCCGTTGGTTTGGTTGTATGCGGCCAAACAGTGAAGGGTCGTGTCATTGTCTTGACCAGGTATGTAGAAGATCTGTAGATAGTTAAACTTCTGTAAATATCAGGGCTGTGGAGTAGGCCTAGTACTAAAAATATACGACTCCGACTCCTCGGTTTATAACTGGCCAACTCCGGCTTGAGGATTGCCAAATTTTTTTTTAATTTTGCTCTTTTTCTTTTTTAAAAATTTAATTTTACGTAGGTTGTGAACGAAATTAAAACGGTGACTTTCGCAAAACCTGACAAGAACAAACACTTCTATTTCCTGGTAAAGATTTAGGGCGCAATTACGTAGAACAAGAAATAATATTTTGAAAAATAAATTGCAAACAAAAATTTTAGTGTTCATCGTTTTACACACAAAACAAACACAAAAAATCCCACCGACCCCACAGCCCTGGTAAATACCCTAAGTCTACTTTTATTTCTGTGAAATTGCACTTTTTTGCAAATGTCTTGTCTAACATGACGAGACCAAAGGCCGTCTTCTCTGTAGTATCGTCTCTGTGTAGTTCGAGAAACACATTCAACTTGGGTGGTAAAAAGTACACCCGTTTCCGCTAATGCTTATACGACAACGACCTACTTTTAATGAAAAAGTGATTAATGCGCGTATCTCAGATTTCCAAAAATGAAATCTTTTTTGATAAGTGCAAGCGTCGATTGCATAGCCGAGTGTTGAGAGGACCGGTGCGGCACTCGAAAAGGCGCAGGTTCGGCACCGCTCAAGAGCATGCGGCTGTGTCTTTGGCAGGGCAGTTTAAAGCATGCCTTAAGGTGAACACGAAGATTGGCTTCCTTACCTTCCCGTCCACTTAGTCTAAATCAGTGGTTCTTAACCGCCGGTCCGCGGACCGGTGCCGGTCCGTGTAATTTTTTTGCCGGTCCGCAGAAGATCTTACTTTCTGCAAAGCTTGTTTTAATGTGGAGTCATTAGCATATTGTAAAATTGTGATCGCACTGTAAAACATGCACAGCTGTAGAACTGACATATCTCCACGTAAAATTGCTTGATAATAAAAGTGAACTTTTTGATGACCTAATTCTGTGCCGTTGATAATGTTTTGTGACAAATTGCGTCTAGTTTTTAAACACAGATGGGGAATTTTTACCTTGATTTTGAAAAATTTCAAAGTCGTTGAAGACGAAAATTTGGAATTAGATAAATTTGAAGTTCCGGGATAAAGTCAGGCCTGCAATGGAAATTTGCCAGAATCGGAGTTTGAGAAAGCAAAGATCTTGTTTTTCAAAGACTTTGCGGAAAATAGCGTTTCGGAATGAAATGAAGACAAGCCGATTTGCTGTGGAAAATGCTGATGAAATGGAGTGGTAAAACAAAAAGAGGTGCTGAGCATTGTGAGTCAACACTTGAAAGAGCTGGCTAACAATTTTGACAATCATTTTGCGTAACATGAAGATCCTCGACATGGAAACGTTTGGATAAACAATCCATGCATCGATAATGTCAACACATGCGACCTTAATCTTCATAAAAAGGAAAGTCTGATTCATAAAAAGGAAAGTCTGATTGAATTACAATATGTTGTGCTTCTACTTTGCAGTCCAGATTCGAAAAATATCATTGTCACACTTCTGGTTATCTCTTGCAAACGAATTCGTGCCTATAACTTTCAAAACAATCGATTTGATGGTAATTGTTTCAACTAACTATTTAGAAACGACAATTCTTTTTCATCTCTAGCTTTAATAACAAAGCAAAGAAATCGCCTGGATGCCGAAACAGAGCTACGTGTTTTAGAAACTTCTTTAATATCTCGTTTTCCTCACATAGGCTACTGGCAGCGTAACAGCAACAAATTTCCCACTGACATTGATTTTGTATGCAAATGGATTGACATTTTTATGTTTGAGTTGATTAGGTTGCCGTTTTATTCCAATTTTTGTCCTGAATACAAATCATATTCTAAAACCTTGCATTATGGTGCGCAACGACAACTTTGGTTAACAAAACGTTACAAATATTCATTCTATTCACTACGATCTTTGGTTGCCGGTCCGCGAACATTTTTTTAAAAGTTTGCCCGTCCCCCACTGTTAAAAGGTTGAGAACCACTGGTCTAAATCTTCAACCACCAGTCGTAATGTGTATGTAAGTCTGGATACGACAAACAATAAGTGCAAGCGTTTTCTAATCTTAATAAAATAAAATAGGCCTGTTCATCATAGCGGTTATGAACACAACTTATGTACACGAGTCTCTCTTTAGGGGAGATAGATATTTCTTGTGAAGACATCAAACAATCAGAATCGGGTGACTGATAAAAGTAATACAAATGCAATCATTGACGTTGTGCACTAACATACCTGCTTTTTTACTAAAAAAGATTTGATATGTTCAATTGTTCAACGTAAAAAGTAATAATGTATTGAAGGCGCTAACGAAGAAAATAGATGACTATTGATTCACTTGCGTAGTGGTTCATTTGAATTCAGTCCTTTTTTATGTAATGTGCTATTAGTTGCGATTCACGGTAGAAATATGAACTTTTTGCCGATGGCTCGTATAGGTTGGATATAACTGCTCTTGAATGATGATTTTAGCCAATCTGTGCTAGTATAGAATGTATTCCACTTTTAAGATTTAGGCCTGCCTCTTAGGCTTAACTATTGATGTTAGAATGCTGCATTACTTTTTGCTCTCTTCCATCAGATATTTTTGCTTTTGGATAATGGAGGTGTTACAGAAAATGGAAGGTACACAAGGTAAGCCTGTCTGCGAGAAGATGTTTAACTATAATTTCAAGTGCTTTTTGTGAGAGAAACAAATTAACAATATTTTTCAGTCAGATTCTATAATAGTACAAAATAATTTTACATCACTATAGTATGCAATTTTCGAAAAACAGTGAAAGACCATTTGGTCATCCACTCAGCTGCTTCCAACAAGAGTGTCATTTTTCAGTGTCAATACGAGTGCCACTATTGAAGTTTCTTTTTGCTTCTCTGTGCTTGGCAAATTTTAGAATCTCTCACACATCGTCAAATAAACAAGCTGTACGACTTTCAGCAGTAACTGCTCGCAATGCATGGGTTTGTATTGCAGCTGGTTTGCTGGGGTGATGACGCAAAGCGAGGCGCATGAACGTCTTCGCCCTGAGGAGAGTGGCACGTACCTCGTCAGATTCAGCGAAGGGAATGCAGACGACGGTGTGTATGTATGAGTTGCTGTGTGTGGTGTTCAATTATCTGAAGAAATATTTATTAATAGAATATCTGAAATGATTTGGCCGGAATCCGCCCAGTGTTTGGCTAGGATTCATGTTCACAGGAGTTTTTCTTATTTACAAATCAAGGATTAATTAAGCTTCTTTTACTATTCTTAGTTTGAAAGCCTTATGATATAAATCAAACTAAAAAATATGTTTGATTATTAAAGGAGGATCATAGAATTAACAGTAAATTTTATTCTCATCTGGACTTCTTGAGTAAAAAAAATACGTAATCAACGTTTTGTTTTGCTAATTAAGTGGAAATTAGGAAAAAATTGCATTTTGTCGTATGATTTAACTTTTTCTATTAATTTATCGCAGTAATATCTACGTAACAGTGTTTTTTATTTTATTTGTTACAGGTTGGTATGCTGTTGCTATTAAAGATGACGAAGATGGTGTCAAGCATTTTCAGATTAAGGTAATCTTGGTCATGATAGTTGGGAATCCCCAGCTGAACGCAAATAACTCAAAACATTGACTGATTTTTGTTATTTTATCAAGAGAAAGAAAACTTTTATTTTGTCTGTTGCAAGAATAGCACGGTACAATTATACACAACATGAATAGAATAGCACCATAACCATCTAGATACCACAACAGACAGGAAGCTGCGAAAGACTATATCACATATCAGTCATCGAGTCAGCTGCTTCCCTGTTCTTAATGTGACAAATGTCTAGCATCCGTAAATTACGTTTTAGTTATTTTTCCAGTTTCCCTTTTGTTAGTTTGCCGCTTGCTACGTGTTTGCGCCAGCAATTAAATAAAATTAAAAAAATTACAAGTTTCCTGAACTTTTTTCTTTGAGAGTCTCTATAGGCAAGTTAAAAAATGAATTGTGATGTCACAGAAGACCCCCCCCCCCGCAAGATAAAAATTAAGGAAACCGGTTCAGTGTGACCGCACCGACTTGTAGTAAAAAAAAGCAGAGATACAATTGAGCGCAACAACGTATAAGGTGATTAGTGAATATTAGCTTATCTGTAATTGATGTAGGCCTACTTTTTATTCAGACAAACTTTAATCATTTAATTTCAGTTTAAAACAGTGGTATTAAAACAAGTGAATTAGGTTAAAATGCTACGCAATTAAACATATGCAGCTTTGAAAATAAAATGTGGTCTGTTGCAGTTAATGGATCAAGTAGCCTAATTAAGACATCAAATTACTGTAACATGAGGAAACAAAAATAGAAAAAAAAGCAAGAGAAGGAATAGCTCGAAAGGTCAAATTTTCAAAAATATTATTGTTGCGTCATAAAATATGAAAATTAGGCAAAATTATAAAATCAGTCAGACCTAGTTGATTACCGTACATTCCTATAAATTCAAAACTGTGCAGAACTACAAACTATTGGCCAACAAAAGAAACTTAAACAAAACGGAGTTGTAACACACAGTACAATGAACAGTCCAGATTCAATTCTTTAGAAATTTGATTTGGTAACCATAAACAACATTCTTTTGAGTCGATGATTGCAGCACCAAGCCTGGGTAGGGTTTGAACTTGGTTGAGTGAGAATGAAGGTTGACTACGGTTAGGTGGAATATAAAAAAGGCCAAAAAACATTTCTTGTGACTTCTCTTTACTTTGTCTTCAAAATTCAATAATAAAAGTGGCTATCTACGAGCGATCCAACTCAGAAAATGCAAATAACAAAATGGCTGCCGAATTCACTAGTAGGCCTAGCTACTGGCTGGCTAAATCAAGGTTTCTTTGAATTGTCCCTTCTCTGCGAGTTCTTTATCGATTTTGAAAATTTTGCAACTAAAATGACCACAATTAAATTCCTTTTTCAATTTGTCCAAATCTAGCTATTCTCCAGGCCTAAATTTTTCTTGATTCCAATTTATATATTTAGTCCTGGAGAGCAAAAACTTCGCCGTTCACTTTAAAAAAGCGCGGGAAAACTGAAAATCAAGTATGATTGCTTTGTTAATATCAGGTTTACCCCCTCGGCCCTCAGCTTGGTTTGGTGTATGTCAAGGCGCTTTTAGGTGTCCTCATGAATTTTTTTAAGAAACATATATCCCATACAGCAAATTAGTCGTTCATTACTACGTCCACAGACGTTGAATTAATGTAAAAAGCGACTGATTTGCTGTCTGGGATGTATTTGTCATTGCTTTGACGTTTTTATGATAATGTTAAGATAACGGTTACGCATGACTGGTGATCTTACTTAGAACAACACTGCACATGTTTTTAAGCCTTTGCCCCAGATTTGGTTAGATTTTGATATTTCCTGCTAAAGCGCAGGTGGTGTTTATTCAGATTAAGCCTAACTTACAACAAAAAACAGGCTATAAATCCTAATTTGTAGAAACTAATCTCGCTTGCACTTTTTGCAATCTGTATTTTTTAGTTTGGATTAGCCGATTGATTTAATAATATTCAGTTTCCAAACAGTGGTATGTTTGAAAACAAAATCTGTTGGCGGTGCAATGCGACTATTTTAACCCTTAAACGCCTATGTGTTTCACCAACCATTATTACCTATCTGGGTCTCAAATGACCCGGCCTGTTGAAGGGTATTGCTTTATCTTTCAATTTGTACATCTTTCTTAAACATGGTTATGAAACAAATCACTGTGTTGCAATTTCACTATCATACACTCCAAAGCATACTACTTCGAAAAAAACTAACAAAATTTGCAATAATTGCAAATGTAGGCCTAACATTTTTTTGTGTGCAAATGTAACCGAATTTAAGATCAACACTGCAAACTGTTAACAGAAAAGAATTGAAATAATGTAACTTCAAATATTACAACTTATAACTTCAAAACTCAACAAATGCTAAAGTTAGTGAAAGAAAAGCAATTAATTGCAATTTTCTACTAGGTGCTCTAATGTGGTAGCCTAGCCATGATGACGCTAAGCACAAGAATCATGCTGCACAATTGAGGGGCATAAAACCGTGACTTGTAAGTGATCGATACAACACGGCTCATTACATTCCTCGCACACATGAGGTGTTTTACGATCCAGAGAAGATGAACAGATGTGGCACCGCCGTCTTTTACGCTTTCCACCCCCAATTGTAGCTGATGATTGAGAAGAGTCGATGTCAATTTGTATCCACATTTTTGCAGCGATAGTTTAGCAGCTCTTGGAAGCTGTTTTACTTGCACTCAACGTTGTTGCCATGGATGAAGCAAACTCATATCTAAGTTTGCCAGAAATATTCGGCGTCGATGACTTGCTTCTTTTCCCCTTCCTGGAAATTTAACTCGGAAGACCACCATGCTATTGATACCCACAATATTGAGGCAGTTGTAGAAGTAGGCAAGTGGCCAGCGATTTGTCCTTTTCTGCACACTGTAGTTGTGACAAAGTTGGTCAACTTTGTCAACAGCTGCTTTAGTAGCATTATAGTCTTGTATCATGTCAGGTAAACCTTTATCTGCATCAACTTTGCTATCATCAAGCCCGGATTTAGGGGAGCAGAGGGTGCAGGTGCCCCGGGCCCCCCGACTTTTGAAGGGCCCCCCTACATGGAAAAAATGTGATTTTATGTTGTTTTTTTTCTTTCAGCCTTTGAAGTTTCTTCAGAATGCTGTGCAGTGCTAGATTAATGCTACTGTAGACGGAGAGGTGTTTTGTTTTGCGCGGGGGCCCCCGATCTAAAAGTGCCCCGGGCCCCCCATCAGCTAAATCCGGCTCTGGCTATCATTATGCATAGTTGATAGTAAAACTACAACTTTGTTTTTCCTTGGCACATACGATACTAACGTTTGCCTGTCACTAAAACCAAACAAGCTTGATCCAACCCTTTTCGTCTTTTTTGTTGCAAATTCAACTGGTAGTTCTCGCCTATTTTCAACTATACAAAACTTTCACCAATAATTGAAAAGATAGAAAGTTGCTTTATGGTTTATTTATTATACGAATTAAGTTTAATGTTTGTGGTAGCCTACTGTAAAGAGTTACTGCTGGCAAAATAAACTGTTATTCAAAAAAAGTTGCACTATTACCTAACATGGGTCTCTGGAGACCCTATAAGTTTTTTCTTCTAAAACAGCAGTAACTATTTTACCAGTGGAATATTTTTAAAATTATAAATGGGAGAAGAATAAATGCTTTGAGAATACTGGAAGTCACACAGAATATGGCTTAGACGTCCCAAGAGATATGGGGGAAGAAAAGACAGCTCGGGTCACTAGAGACCCACATAGGCGTTTAAGGGTTAAGAAAGGAGAATTCGAAAAGCTGGTCTTCAAGGAGATGAGATTTAGTTTTAGTTGATGTAGGAGACGCGTTCATAAATTCAACAATTTTCTTTATTCTGTTGCAAAAAATGTATTTTCCTTCATTTTGAAGATGTGCGTGGCTAGTTGCGCCCCTGTAGTTTCGCTGCCGGTTCAATTCTTTTCCTTCATCTTTATCAAATCTATTTTTAAATCTTTTTCTTGTTACAATTATCGCAGACCAACCCTAAAGCAGCTTGCGCGGATGGTGATGACAAATACAATGGTCGATTTCAGCTCTGTAGCGATACCAGCGACGACGAACAGGTCTATCCAACCTTGGTGCGTTTCGTCAATGACCATCTGCTTCTAGAAGGCGTTGGTGACCTTTCATGTGACGACATCTGCCCCAATCTTCCTCTCAACTCCACATTTCAGGGATACGAGAGAAACACAACAGACTAGTCAGGCGAATTTACACTGCACGCAACTGAACATTGGTGTTCCGCATTTATTTCTACGGTGTGATGGAGTTAGTTATCGTTTTCGTGTGGACGGCAACGTTTTGGAATATTTTGTAAGATTGTAAATTTTACCAAACTGTTTTTTAAGTTTATGAGTGAATTTAGCTTTCGGTTCAAAATGATTCTTACAACAATTTTTTTTAAATCCTAATATGTTTTTATTCACTTGTACAGACTCGATATCGCGTACTGTCATGTATGTTGTTTCTTCACCAGTTCTGCGTGTTTAATCGTGACATTGAAATGTATTCTCATTAACGACTGCTTTGCGAATGGACAACTTCAATTAGGATATAATAGCATTATAGCATTATGGCATTCATAGGCATCATAGTATACTTGTCATCACTCATTGTTTTTCTTTTGTCACTGTTTTGGTTTGTCACTTTCCTGCTAACTACAATGTTGCAACAACACTTTCCAACTTTTTGTTCTGTAACGGCCATCTTTTTTACCAAAAGCCAATATTATATTGCGGTGCCATGTCAGACTAACATAGTTAACTTGATACCGTCTTCTACTGCAATCGCAGCTTGCAGGCCCCGTCTTTTTGGTTGACGTCTTGAGCTGTCGAATCAATGTAAAAAGGACGGATTTTGCTATTTTGTATATGATGAACTCACATTTAAGTCTCGTTTAAAGTTGATTCTTGGTTTCACGTTTGAACTCATTGTTGAACCTAAGCGTTGTATTTTTCAGTCTTGCCAAAAATGAATTTTGTATCTTACCTTTGAAGATTGCTTGGAACTGAAAATCAAGATAAAGTAGAAATATCTTGTAACGTTGTGTAACAGCCCCCCCCCCCCGCTTATATTGCAGATATACTGTGGTTGCAGAGATTTTCAAAATTTTAATTGTCCCCACTTTATTCACTATTTGTCACAAAATGGCGGATGGTAGTCTGCTGCCCGCGCATTTTGAATTAATGAAACTCAAATGCAAAATAAGTCAACCCTGAACAAATTTCAAGTTTTGTTTTTACTCTGCGGAGCGTAATCTAATACCGTGCTGTTCCAATATGCATATTTTTAATATGCAGGTCGCTGTAGCAGATGAGGTCTGTTAACCAATCAGAAGGCAAGATTTCACCCAGCTGAGAAGAATTACGCTGGAAAAATTTTAAGAGATTAGGTTTCTCATTTGTAAAAACTAACTTTGGGAAGAATTAGAAGACAAGTTTTGAAGAAAAATGCAGCAAAAGTTTGGTAAATAAGGTATGCGTACAAATTTTCGAATGCCAACATTTCAGGTAAGCTATACTTGTCAGATTTATCAAAGTGTGTTGCTGGCATGCTTATGGAAATTTCGACGTCATAGGCAAATGTTGCGAGTTGTGAGAAACCTGATTTATTAAACTTTTTTCCGCGAAATTTCTTTCAGCCACGTTAAACCCTGCCTTCTGGCAGAGGTGGGCACCCGCTACTTTTAAAGTAGCGCGCTACCCGCTACCGCTACTTGGGCCAAAGTAGCGCGCGCTACCGCTACCCGCTACCAATTAACAAAAGTAGCGCGCTACCGCTACTCGGGCCAAAGTAGCGCGCGCTACCGCTACCTTTTCCGCTACTTTTGTCTAAAATGACATTAGGAAACACTCAAGTCCCTATAGTGACGCAAAAATGACCTTGAAAACGAATGTTATCATTCGTTTACGCTGTCATTTTGACAGAAAAACATTCTAAGGGAAATTTGTTGTTACGCATTTTTCAAAAACACGAGCATTTTAAAATGAGAGTCACTAAGTCCTGCCCGCTTTCGCTTAAGCACATCTCTTCCAACAGAGAAAAGTCTCTCTATCGCAGCACTGGAAGGAATGGGGGTGTTGCATTTAATGAACAGATGTTTTAACTCGGCATTCGAAAAGCTCAAGGACTTGCTCTTGTCCGAAAAAAAGGCGTCCACAATTGTTGCTTCCTTCTGCACCGACGTTTCACGGGATGGCGCAAACACTCCAAAAATACATCCTCGGAGTCATGACTGGTGTTGGTGTCATTCTTCTCGGTATCAACCAGGCTTGATGTCTCCCGCAACAGTCGAATTACATCTGTCTTGACTTTTTCTCGCAGTGCGTCAGCATCATCCGTGGAAACGTAGTGCAGAAATTGTAGCCACGACGTCTTGAAGGAGAGATGAAGACATGATGCCATAACGCATTTCATGTTGTTGAAGCACTTGTTGAATCGTTTCTTCACCCCTTCAAGGACTTTCACTTTCAACTCTTCATAGGTCACAAGATCAATGATCTCGGTCAACTTCTTCCCGCAAATTGTGATGGTTGGAAGCAAGACTCCGTAGCCTAATTGCCTTGGACTCGCCCTGTAGAATGTCTAAAGCCTGGCAGATAGGCTTCATCACACGGAGATATTCGCCGAAGAAGTTGACGTCAGCTAGAAAAGACCGAAACTTTGCAACCAAGCCGATTAGGCTATATAGCTGCTTAACCACGCCAGTATTGCAAAAAAAAAAACATTTTTTTTTTCAATTTAAATTAAAAAGTAGCGGTAGCGAGAGTGCGACTGAAAAAAAGTAGCGCCGCTACCGCTACTTTGGATTTCCTACGGCCGCTACTCCAACTAAAAAGTAGCGCCGCTACCGCTACTTTCACCAAAAAAGTAGCGCCGCTACAACAGTAGCGCGCTACTGCCCACCTCTGCCTTCTGGTTAGTCAAAACAGTTTATCTGCTGCCGATTACAAATACGCTCCGGTATAAATTGCCTGTTGGTAATTCGTATCGTTGAAGTGCATTGACTAATGATAGCCTTTTTCTTGTTCAACCTAAATTAATTTTGATATAAGTTTGGTGCAATTTAACAAACAACAACCATTGCAAACAAAGTGGGTTTACTTTGATATGAAAACATAATTGTAAAAAAAATAACTTATGACTTCAACTACGTACTTTATTGCACAATCCACATGTTTACAAAGTTCTGCTTTGAACAATCGTTTTTATAACAACGCACTTACTGCAGCTGTGGCATAAATGAATCAAATTCAACTGACAAATTATTATCTTTTGCTTGTGTTTCGATCAGTAAATAAATGATGGAACTTGTGCTTTTTGCCCTAAAAGTTTTCCCACCGTTCCATCAGATGCTTTTGATTAGCTCTGAAGTAGGCCTATATTACTCACTGTAATGATTTGCGTTTTGTTTTCGTGCTAAATGTGTTCAGGGTGTAACTGTCTTATCTTACTACAGTTTTCACATCGTTATTCAAGAGATTTAGAATTGGCAAGTGTCTTGTTGCTGCTAAAGTAATTATCTTGTAAAACTTTTAAAGTTTGTTAATTTGTAGCTATACGTAGTCAATTTGGTTTTATGTTATTTGTTTTTCGGTCCCTGCGCTGTTCGGTTTGATTCATGACAGTCTAAGCTCGACTGTGGTATAGTAGACCAGCGATTCCTAACCGCGTCTCTCTCAGCCGCAACTGCACTAGTGTATCTTTCCTACGGCTCTCATTAATACTGTAAAAATCGTTCGTCATGTGTAGACAGAATCTAGCAACAAACGGCGTTTGCCATGATAAAGAAATCTGGAACGTTTTTGGCTGATGTACATCTAGTCTTTGTCAAGCATCTGAAAACTTATTTACATTACACTGTAATACGAAATGGTAAAAATGTATCATGCTACAGTCGGCAAAAGCCTTTCATGTGGGCTGTGGCCTATACGACAGGGATCCGCAAATAGTGGGTCGCGAGACCATCCACAGTGGGTCGCAAAAGGGTTTAAACTTACTATAAATATAACTTGTATGTCAAAAAGAAATACAGTCATATACTCTTTGATGTGCTTAGTTTCGTACAATTTTGTACAAGAAAATTTCTACTTTCCAAAGTAGTACAGTCGTCCCCGCTTATTAAGCCCATGGTTATAAAGCCTAGAAGACACCTTCAGTCAGGACATGAAAATTCTCTCAGCTTATCTCAAGAACTGGCGACTGAAACTCAGCGAAATCAAAACTGTGGCAGCAGCTTTTCACCTAAACAATCGGGAAGCTGATCGTGAGCTACATGTTCAGAACAATGGAAAATCTCTGTCCTTCTGCCCCGAACCAAGGTATCTTGGGGTGACACTGGACAGATCGCTCACCTACCGCCACCATTTGGTGTCACTGCTCAAGAAACTGACATCCCGCGCTGGGCTACTCAAGCGCCTGGAGGGCGAGAGCTGACACTTTGCGTATAGCAGCCTTAGCCCTTGTCTACTCTTCAGCAGAGTAGCCTATTGTGCACATGGTTGGTGCTGCAGTGCTCTCACTGCCACAACATCGACTCTGCCATAAACGGCGCCCTGCGCACAGGACTCGATGCCTGCGCCCCACACCATTGGACTTTCTCCCCGTTCTCGCTGGCATCCAACCCGCTGAGCTTTGTCGCGAAGAAGCCACTCGGCTGACGGGCACGGGAGCCTAATCATCTTTTCCATCACAAGATTTCTGCTCTCCCAAACGAGCACCCCCGTCGACTAAAATTAAGACACCCATTCGTACCAGCCGCTCAACTTCTGATCAACGAAGCTGATGAACAAAACATCTCTGCGGCTACTTGGGCGGACCATAAATAGAAGTCAAGTACCACCAGACTCCATTCGTTCATTTTCTACGCTGACACTGCTCCACAGGCCTGACACTACAAAGACAGGCATGGGTGCACCTCAACAGTCTTCGTACGGGCGTCGGGCTTTTCCGCTCACCCATGCACCAATGGTGAATGGCCTCTTCCTCCTCCTGTGAATGTGGTGCCGAGAGGGACAGACCGCAGACCACATCATCAATGACTGTAGGCTACCACCTTCAAGCCACCTAACGGAGTGGAAGGTCTGCGCGCGCGTCTTGGATGATGAAACCAAAGACAGGCTGCTCTCTACTCTAGTAGCCTTCCAGTGTAGTACGGGAACATCGTGAATCCGGGTTGGTAAAAGGATAGACCCTCAGCCCCAGAGGCTTACACGACGAAGACGAAGCCCACGGTTAATAGGTCCACTCGCTTATTAAGCCCAATTTTAGTCCATTCCTGAATTGCTGAAGGTATAGGAGTGGTAGAAAATCCCCCCGCTCAATAAGCCCAAAATTGCCCGGTCCCGATGTGGGCTTAATAAGCGGGGACGGCCGTATTGAAATTGATATTAAATTGCAAAGGATTTTGTGCAAAATTATATGCTACTTAAACGTTTGGGCTGCGAAGATTTCGAACGATTGTTTTTTATGTCGCTCCAACAAGTATTTGCGAACCCCTGGTCTACTAAGCTTTCCTATTTGAATACTGTTAAAACACAAAGATTTCTTCCTCATGCAATTTCTTATTGATCGATTGATTGAAAGTTTCCATACACATGACTTTGTGAATTTTGCTAATCCAACTCAGAAATCTATTTATGAGTAGTTTCATAAGCCACAAATGTTTCTGTTTTTCTTGCATGATAAACGTCGCATTGTTACTGGGTCTTGCTTGCTTATAATTCAACAACGTTATCTCCTTGTCAAAATTCATTGCCACTCACACAACGTTCTACTGAATTTAAACGCGTAATTTTTGTATCTCTAATCAGTTTTCGATCTGGCATGTTTTACTGAGGGTGACAACTTAAGCAACGTTTTTGCAGTTCTTTATTTGTAATGCGAGTTTTTGCAACGCGCATGCTTGTCCGATGATTTTGCAACGATGTTGTATTAAAAATTAAACGAAGCAGGACATTTGAGAGCTGAAAAAGATGAAATGTATAAACAAACACTTTGCGTTTTCTCTCAATTTTCACTTTTGTTGTAATAACCGGCACTGATGGCTCTGTGTTGCCGCATATTCAAATATTTTATTTCTTTTTTTTAGTAGCAGGTTACTGACTCGGTGAACTCGAACTCTGTCGCCTTTTTTAAGTTGGCAATTTTTTTTCCTTGTTTTTTTTAAACTCAAGTTTTAAGTTATATTTGCTGGTAATAAAACAACACTATTTAAGTATACAGCCGCCATAAGTCCCGAAACAATTCCAACACTTGTGATAGCTCGGACAACTAAAACTTTTAATCAATCTTTGGCTAAAATTAAATTGAGCGCCGTTTGGAAAGCTTGGTATAGACGTCAAAACCAGGGATATCTAACTACGGAATTGGAAACTCTATTCAGTGCTATACTGTACATCAGTAGGGTCATCACATTACTACGACTACAGAAAGATTAACAAAATAAAATACCGACTAAAAGATATACGAAATTCGATTTTACAATAGAGCTTCGGTAGAGAGTTTGTCTTGCTGAACCATAGGCATACGAAGCCGAGTAACGTGATCCAGTTTAACATCTTCAAGTTTACATATAGAAACACAAAACTACGCAACAAATTAAGTATCGAACGTTTTCGACATCACAAGATGTCCTCTTCAGGAATAATATACATACAACTTAAATCGAATATAGTTATTACTATCTGAAGCCTTTACAAATTGTTTCACCTAACGGATCATCAGAAGGTCTTATTCAAATCCGTTAGGTGAAACAATTTGTAAAGGCTTCAGATAGTAATAACTATATTTGATTTAATTTGCTCTGCTTTGCTTGTTTGCTTAGCATTGAGCACTTTTTTGTAGTATTAATAGTTTTCATTGTTTTGCATACAACTTATGTATATTATGACATCTTACATCTGAATAAAATAGAATGGTTAACTAAATCTATAAACAGGAAAAGACATTACAATAATAATACAAAATGTACACTCACATTAAATTTAATTCATGTATAAAAGTACATTTACGCTGCTAGAAAAAAACAAACAATGAATCCAAAAAATGAATGAATGCAACGAGTCCAAAAACCGTCTACTGTTGTTCTTTAGCATTTTGCCTACTGCAAATCGGATCAGAAGTAAATGAGGAGTGTTCAGCAATCAGTAAAATATGCTGTTGTATCATCAACTTGTTCACAGACCAATCCAGTATGAAACCAATCCGTTTACGATGTCATCAGAACTATAACCAATAGTCGTTCTGGAAACTTTTTAAGGAGCAAACAAAATACAACAGGACTGCACTTATGAATACAAACAATAATAAACAAACCAGGCAAGCGTAGACCTTACAATTTACAGCAGGTGAATTAATTGTTACACTTTTGGTTGTTCGTTTAGCTTACTACTTGCTGCCCTTTGAGGTCAATTTATGTGATTGTTTATCACAGCAGCGCACAAAGAAAAATGACCCTACTGGTGTATAAAGTGGTTTTCAGTTTCACAGAGTTTCGTCAAAACCAATAAAAATTTCATTGTTATTTGCATCGTGTATTTTTGTTGTGTATTTGTTATTTTTTCGTTCATCATCGTTGAATACCTTTGTTTTTGTACAGTTCTGTAGTCCCATACAGGCTACATGTGGGGTTTAAATTTGGCTTTGAAACTAAAAAGGTTAAATCTTTGAGTAGTATGAAGGGAGAGGTAAATGTGTCACGATTTCTTTCTATCTCTTACCAGGAAAAAGACTTGGAAAGGTTCAATGACGTAGTTTAATGGGTCAAACCGAAAAGCAGTCAATTAAATGTCGAATAATTCTACTAGTGAAATGATAATCTGACTTCTTGAAGAACTTTAACGAACGGCTTCTCAAATAACTCTAATTTCGAACACAATTTATATCAGCATCAATTCTCATCTACTTGTATTCAATTACTTCAAGTCTCAATCACCAATAATTTCTGCATCAACTACCAATCCACAACTCATAGCACAACTCTCATAATCAACTCATAATAATCATAATAAACATTACACAAACTACACCACTATTTATAGTTGGTTGTTCAGTCCAGTAACTTCGAGAAGGTTACGTAAGGTTACATCATAAAGAACCATTGTTCTATCAAGCAGCATTTAAATGTAAACAACAGAAGTCTCTAGAATGTCACGTAGGGAAAAATGATTCCAGAAAACACATTTTACATAATACAGATTTCGTAATCAGAGGTTACTTCAGGTCATAACCGATAATAACACATCGCACCAGAATTCTTCAACCAAAACAACACGCTCGTTGAAGATACAAAGCAAGCCATCGCGAGGCATTGCACCTTGATTGTGACAAAATGTAATAACCCTCAGTAGTGAGCGCATTATTTCTGCGCATTTTTGTCGCATATTATATTGTGAGCTGTACATTTGAGTTTCCTGTATAAGTGTACTGTATATTGTGAGTTGTATATTTGTTGTAACAATATAACAACACAATCAATACAAAACACACCACCAAACAATTAGTTACTCAATAAAACAGTTCTCATTAGTCCATCGTTGCATGATCTACCAACGACAGCGTTTCTCTAAACAATAGTCACGTTTACTGCGAAAGTTTCCAACGTCCTCAATATCTTCAGTGCACCGGCGAGCAAGATGACCCATCTTCCTACATCGGAAACACCTCCTCTCCGGACAGTCCTTGGCGAGATGACCTTCTTTGTGACAGTTGTAGCAAGCCTTTTCATCAAAAGAGCAGTTCCTGGCTATGCGTCCAATCTCTCCACATCGGTAGCAGTGGCTGTCACGGCAACGTCTGTTTTCCGAATGTCCGCCGTCAGCAACGCACTCCCTGGCGAAGTGTCCGTGTCTACCGCATCTATAGCAAACTCCAAATGGTCGTCACCTGCCTCTTCCCCTCGGTTCTTCGCGCTCGTAATATCCGTCATCGTGAGATCGTTGCTGATTATCTGCAGAACAATCTCGAGCAAAGTGACCATTCTTGCCACAAGAATAACAAGTAACTTCAGAATCTCTCTCAATAACATTTCCGATTATAAGATCAACTAAAGAGTTTTGTAAACATAACGCTTTCACAGTCCCACTACAATACGGAGTTTCGATATATATCTTCGCTAACGGTCCTTGGATTGAAGTGTTATTTATCGACATCACAATTCCAGTTTTTCCAGTTAACTGACTGTCTTTAACCAAATCTCTCCTCACCATTATACCCGTAGAACCAGAATCACGTAAAACTTTTACCTTTTTGTTTCCAACTTTTCCATCCACTACTGGCAGGTAATCTTCAGGTATTATTTTTTCGCAAACATCTTCATCCGGTTTCTCCTCCCCAAGCGTGGGTTCAGGAATCATTAACGCACAACCGCATCGATAAACGTCCGTGTCTTTATCTTTTCCAGACTGATTGGATAGGGAAAACGACTTGTCCTTGCATTCCTTCGCTTCGTGTCCTTGCCTATTGCAACGATTGCACCACTTCCTCGATTCCTGATGATTTCTATTAGTCTTTCTCCGGCAGTTAACAGCCTTATGACCTAAGCCATTGCAATTAAAACAACGTACTTCTCTTGGAACAGCACCTCCTTTAAAATTATTTGTTTGCTCCTCGTCATTATCGCATGACAGTGTTTCTTCAGTCGACAACTTCTCATCATGAGCAACTAAATACTGTTCCGCCACACTGGCTATGTCTTCTAGAGTCTTTGGACTTCTCTCCATTAAATAAACAGACAGATCTTTTGAACATGAATCTGTGAATTGTTCCTTAACTATAAGGTTTGCCAATCCGTCCAATGATTGGTCGGCCCCCGAAAGTTCAAACCATTTTAACAAAAGGTTTCTTAAACGTTCAATAAATTGACCTGGGCTTTCGTGTCGTTCAGGCTTTGCCTCACGGAATCTTTGACGGTATCCATGCTCGGTAAAATTGTATCGCTTTAACAGAGCTAACTTCAATCTGTCGTAGTTCATGGCCTCTTCTTGTGAAAGTCTTGAATATACATTAAGAGCTTGTCCCGATAATAACATGCTTAGCTGGGTAGCCCACGTCGACTTCTCCAATTTGGCTATTGTAGCATATCTTTCAAATCTTAACAAATAACTATCCAACTCATCTTTTTCTTCAACAAATGATGGCAAATCTGGACGTCTAACTTGCGCCACAATAACATCTTGAGCATTATCATTAGTAGAATTAGATCGCTCACCAATGTCCAGCTTTTGTCTTTCTAATTCAAGTTTTAACTTTTCCAATTCATACTGCGCTCTTCTTTCTTCTGCTTCGCGTTGCGCCCGATTCTCTTCGGCTTCTGCTTCGCGTTGCGCCCGCTTCTCTTCGGCTTCAGCTTCACGCTGTGCTCGTTTTTCTTCAGCTTCAAGTTGTGCTCGCTTCTCTTCAGCTTCAAGTTGTGCTCGCTTTTCTTCAGCTTCAAGTTGTGCTCGCTTTTCTTCAGCTTCAAGTTGTGCTCGCTTTTCTTCAGCTTCAAGTTCTGCTTTCCTTATTTCACGAGCAGCTCTTCTATCTTCTCTTTCGTCAGCTTCTCGCTGAGCTTTTTGGGCCATTATCTTGTGATACTCTTCCATCACAAACTGAGACTTTTCATTACCAGTCAGCCCCATTCGTTCAGCCATGCTCCCTAAGTCTTCAATCATCTCATGTTTGACGGCATCCGCCATTTTGACAGCTTGTTGTTAATTTATTATTCTCTCAATAAATCTTTCGGTATTCTTCGGTTTATTCTTTTTCGGTTTTTCCCGGACGAGCCCCCAGAATGTCACGATTTCTTTCTATCTCTTACCAGGAAAAAGACTTGGAAAGGTTCAATGACGTAGTTTAATGGGTCAAGCCGAAAAGCAGTCAATTAAATGTCGAATAATTCTACTAGTGAAATGATAATCTGACTTCTTGAAGAACTTTAACGAACGGCTTCTCAAATAACTCTAATTTCGAACACAATTTATATCAGCATCAATTCTCATCTACTTGTATTCAATTACTTCAAGTCTCAATCACCAATAATTTCTGCATCAACTACCAATCCACAACTCATAGCACAACTCTCATAATCAACTCATAATAATCATAATAAACATTACACAAACTACACCACTATTTATAGTTGGTTGTTCAGTCCAGTAACTTCGAGAAGGTTACGTAAGGTTACATCATAAAGAACCATTGTTCTATCAAGCAGCATTTAAATGTAAACAACAGAAGTCTCTAGAATGTCACGTAGGGAAAAATGATTCCAGAAAACACATTTTACATAATACAGATTTCGTAATCAGGGGTTACTTCAGGTCATAACCGATAATAACACATCGCACCAGAATTCTTCAACCAAAACAACACGCTCGTTGAAGATACAAAGCAAGCCATCGCGAGGCATTGCACCTTGATTGTGACAAAATGTAATAACCCTCAGTAGTGAGCGCATTATTTCTGCGCATTTTTGTCGCATATTATATTGTGAGCTGTACATTTGAGTTTCCTGTATAAGTGTACTGTATATTGTGAGTTGTATATTTGAGCTTTCTGTATATTGTGAGATGCACATTTGTCTGTATATTTGAACGGGAGATTTTATGTTGTTTTTCAGAACAAAAAGTAGTGTTGATTTGACGTTGCTTTTACGTTTTATTTGAAACAGGAAGTTTTAAATGAGTTATTCAAAGGAAGCTTGTGTTTTACAAAGAGTGAGCAGATGAATTTTTTTTTACTCTGATGTTTGTATTTAAACACAAAAGGAGTAGGCTATGCCAAACTCAAAATGCTAGAATTTTATCACAACTTCTTGGATGAATTTGTTGATCGGAGTGATTTTCAGTGTCTCGAAATGGTCACTGACTAGTTGTAGGCTGCTTATGGTGTCACTACTTTGCCGTTATCAATATAATTTGTGTGTGTTTCTTTGTCTACTAGACGATCAAGGAGAAAAAATACTGTACATAAATTGAAATAACTCGTTTGGTAATAACTACAACCCTCGTAATCCTGGGAGTTTTGGTGGAGTCAGTGCTTTGCAGAAAAGTTCAAAAAAACCTATGAAGAAAGTGAAAGATTGGTTAATGGGATAAGACATCTACACATTACATAAACCAATCAAAAGAAAATTCACGAGAAGGCAAGTGCTTGTTGGAAGTGTAGCGGACGTCGTGTGGTCTGAACATCCGCCCATACCTAGCTGTAGCTGCTACAGCAACATCCCGGGTACTAGCGTGTAGTGGGGATGATCTTGAGAAGTGGCCGAGTGGTTAGCGCGTTGGGCTCGCAGTCGAGTGCCTGCATGTTCGACTCCAGCCACCCGCACTTGCTGTTGTTTCTCTAAGCAAGAAACTTTACGATAATTGCCTCTACCCAGTGATCGATTTCGAGTAATGGGTAGTACCAAATTTAAGTCATACGTAGAGTAGACAACCGGAAACAGACATTGCAGTTGGCTGCAGCGTGGGTCAGGTGTACGTCGGAAGGCGTACACCGATGCATAGCGCTCAAGTCCGCTTTCCCGCAATGCAGGATAAAGATAATAAAACAAAAAAACAATACTTGCTCCTTTTTGCGAGTATGAGTTTATTGCAAAGAAATGAATGAACTTCCACGTCGGAACGTTGTAGCCAAATAATGCTTTGGGTACAAATAGAATGAGTTAAACTAATTCAGAACATAAAAAACTACACTACAACCATAATTAAACTAACACCGTGACTTCCAAGAAAGGAATCCGTGGCAAACTGACTGAAAAAATAAGGCACCACACAACTGGCCGACAGAAACCATACTGCAAACTGACTGTGTTTCACGCTGAACGATTGATTTAAAGGAGGCTTATTGCTTCAAGCAATGCAGCATGTGTCAAATGCGCAACGCTACAACTACGCATGTAAATCAATCCCTGATAAGTGGTGCAAATTCCGAGGAAACGCCCTAATTTTCAGCCGGCTTTTCAAATTCCTACCAAGCACAAATTTCACAACGGCAATTAGACTAAAACAAACACGAAAAACGCTACAGAAGCATCAACCAACAGTTTCAAGCAGACCTGTGTGATTTGTTGAAGCTGAAAAAAATACAACAGAGATTATAAATACTTGTTACATGTACTGATGTGCTTTTAGCATAGACTACGCCTCTGCTGTCCCTCTGAAAGATAAAACTGGAAAAAGCCTAGTAGTGAGGTAGATAACCCTGAAAATACTTCATTTGGTGACAGAAGCATGAAAATTGGCACACATGTACTTTGGACCGTGTAGATTTCAAAAGTTTAATTGGCCAAACGAAAATTCAAAATGGCCGCCATACCTGGGCTGATGCGGGAAAGTTGCTTTATGAGAGCCAGGGATAGGAAACTCTGTGAAACTGAAAACCACTTTATACACCAGTAGGGTCATTTTTCTTTGTGCGCTGCTGTGATATACAATCACATAAATTGACCTCAAAGGGCAGCAAGTAGTAAGTTAGCTAAACGAACAACCAAAAGTGTAACAATTAATTCACCTGCTATAAATTGTAAGGTCTACGCTTGTCTGGTTTGTTTATTTGTTTGTATTCATAAGTGCAGTTCTGTAGTATTTTGTTTGCTCGTTAAAAAATTTCCAGAATGACTGTTGGTTTTAGTTCTGATGACATCGTAAACGGATTGGTTTCATACTGGATTGGTCTGTGAACAAGTTGATGATACAACAGCATATTTTACTGATTGCAACTTTTACCTAAAACTTTACAGGTTTCAGCAGAGATGTTATTTTGTAAAGGCTATACTTTGGGGCAAAGTGGGACAGCTGTATTAGGGAAAAGTGGAACAATGCATTAGAGCAACATGAGACTCTAGAAGTCTAGATTGTATCTGTGGTTCTTCTGTTGATTGAATTTTTGTTTATAGCTCCTTTAGCCTTCAAGATTGTAAAATATTTATCAGCATTCATTTATATTGTACCGGTAGGCCTACACAATTTAACTCTGACAATGGTTCGTCGCTATAAGAGAAAAACTGAAATAGGTAAATGGACGGATAGGCTATCAATATTAAGAATGCAATAGAAGATGTGAAAAGCAAAAAGTTGTCTTTGAGAGAAGCGGCTAAACAGTACCAAATCATTCAAAAATGAAGTGTCCCGCTTTGCCCCACGGCTGGGGCAAAGCGGGACATTCAAAAAATAAATTCTTTTTTTATTTGTACTATAACAGAAGAAAGATTCTGCTTGATCTTCGAACCAAATATGCTGACCAACTAAGGCTTTCGATTAAAAAAGAAATTAACTAAATCCAACCATCACTGTTGCTAAAATTACGTTTTTACAAAAAGTGTCCCGCTTTACCCCGTCTTCCCCTACTTTTATACATGAATTTAATGTGAGTGTACATTTTGTATTATTATTGTAAAATCGAATTTTGTATATCTTTTAGTCGGTATTTTATTTTGTTAATCTTTTTGTAGTCGTAGTAATGTGGTGACCCTACTGATGTATAGCACTAAATAGAGTTTCCAATCCCGTAGTTATAGATATCCCTGATGAGAGCAATTTAGATGTGTTTCATTTCTTACTGCCTTGAAAATGTTACTTTTAGGACAGTATGAATGATTTAAGATGGTAATTAACAAAAACAATTGTGTAACGTAGCCTACTATGGACAGAGAAAGGGTTTTAAAAGTTTAAGAGTCAGATATGCACTATGCAGGCTGGGTCGTCAATAATTAACGTTAACTTACAACTTTCCAACAACTGTATTTAACATCAATATTTAGCGTTAGCCTACAATGTTAAATTAAATATTTGTTAATTTTATATTTTTTCGGCCTAAATTTTATAGGCCATGACTGAAAATTTGAATAAAAGAATAGCTATTGTAGAGCTCTTTATATCGAGCAAGTCAAGGAGTGATTTTGCAGACTTAAAAATGAACAGAATGTTGATCTGGAGAAATCTCAAAAGGCACAAAGAAAATGGAAGTGTCAAAAAATCGACCTGGCCAAGGTAGCCCTCGAAGCGCCAGAACTTCAAAATTGATAAAAGCAACCAGAGAAAAGGTGCGAGGAGATCCATTCAAAAACTGGCAAAGGAGGCGAACGTGGCCTATGGAACCATGTTCACAGTTCTCAAGAAGGATTTGAAGAGTCCCGGATAAGCCCATTCAAACACATGAAGAAAAAGTTGCTAAACGCCAATACCATTGAGAAACGTCTCTCCCGAGTCAGAATTCTGCTCTCACGCATTGAAGGAGTAGGCACGCTGCCAAACCTTGTGTTCAGCGATGAGAATAAATTTGATGTCCAGCATCATTTTAACAGTCAGAATGATCGTGTTTGATCAAGAGATGGTGACGTGGAACCCCGGGTAATCACTCGGAGACAAGGGGCGGCATCCGTGATGGTGTGGGCCGCAGTCAACGAATCAGGAAAGAGTCCATTGATTTTTGTGGATCAAAGAGTGAAATTCAACCAAGAAAACTACCGAAATGATATTCTTGGGGGTTCATTGTTGCCTTGGGCAAAACACACTTCAAACAACGTAGTTGGTCATTCCAACAAGATTCTGCCCCTTTATATGGAGCTAATAAGAGAACGCAAAACTGACTTTCAACCAATGTGTCGTTCTTCATTTCCAAGAAAGAATGGTCTCCTTGATCCCCAGACCTGAACCCCCTAGACTTTGGCATCGGGTTTTACCTGGAGAGCAAAGTTTCCTCTACCTGAAGGCTAATCTAAAAAAAGAATGGACCAAAATACCTCAAAGAGTTATTTGTGACTCTTGCAGGTTCTTTTCGAAGCGTCTCCGACTTGTTATCGACGCAAATGGCGGACACATTGAGTAATGAGTAAAACTTGTTTTTCCTAAATATTTATTTATTTGACAATAATATTAAATGTTTATTACTCAAAATTGTTTGTCATTTGTTAAATACGCAGTTGTTTGAAGTTGTAAACTTAATTATACCCTATATTATTGTCACAATTTTAATTATTCCTCCGGTACTTACTCATATCTAACCTGGAAGCAAAAGGTATAAATGGGAAACACACAAAAACTTTATTTTTGGTGGCGGGTTTGAGCCCCCTTAGCCCCATGCTGGGTGCGCTACTGCTACAGTCTCATCGTCTAGCAAAGAGAAAAAAATTACGTTTCGCAGGAGTCTGATTAGTGATATATATATGTGCGTTGTTATTGGTTAAGGTCAACATTGTCGTTTCGGCAGGGTCGGAAAGAAAATTTTGTGCGTTACTCTAGGTAGCTAACTAATAGTTACGCACAAAAATTCATTCCTGACGCCCGTAAATAAATAATTATTTGCAATAATTGATAAACCAACAATCAGCTTTTACCATACCACCTCTGTTTGCTCGAAAAATTTATTCTAGTGACGTTCGTGTTGGACCCCTACTTCTGTCTCTTCAAATACGTTGAATTTGAGGGTGAACAGTAACGAAGGATTTTACTGAGGCTATCATTTTTTAAGTAACATATGACCACCTTTTTTTCGCTAAAAACACTAAAAAACGTTTTTTTCCCCGTTTTTGTGAAGATTTTTAATGAAAGGTACAATCTTAAATCATAAACACTGGCTAAAAATGACCTAAAAAACATTTTCAAGGTATAGTTAGAGATGAAAAAAACTAAATTGCTCTCATAAAACAACTTTCCTACGTCAGGACAGGCATGGCGGCCATTTTAAATTTTTGTTTAGCCAATTAAACTTTTGAAATCTAGCCTACATGGTCTAAGGAAAGCCAAGGTACATAATAATATGTGCCAATTTTATGCTTGTGTCACCAAATGAAGTATTTTATGAGAAATCTGAAGTTATCTGCTTAACTATAGTAGAAGCTTTCTCTCACATCATCCAAGATCGAAAATGCGATAGGCCTACCGGGTAGTCTACAAACCGATGAAGGAAAAGAGTTCACCAATCGCATATATTAAGCTTTCCTACAAGAGAACAACAAACATTTTTTCACAAGAAATGAGACTAAAGCTAGCATTGCAGAAAGATTCCACAGAACGTTAAAAACAAAAGCGTAGCGATCAGTGTTCCCTCTAAAGTGTGCAACTGAGCAAATGTGCAGTAGCCTAGCACCAGACTATTCGCGCAGTAAAATCTCATTCTTGCGCACACTTGCAATTTCCAAATTTAAAAGCAAAATGATCTTCAACATAATTTTTGGACAGAACGCTTCTGCGCTTATCGCATTTATACCGTGTGCTGATGCACATGAACATGCACTATACAGTACCCTTTTGTTACATCTATTTGAAGTAAATGTGTAATTTGTTCGCTTGTTATTAAACTTTTTCTAGACCAGTGGTTCCCAAACTCGGTTCACAAAGTTGGTAATTTATTTTAACTCAGCATTAAAATGCTCATGCTCACTAAATCAAATATTTGCTCAGCGTAAAATTTTCTTAGAGGGAACACTGGTAGCGATACTTCACCGCGAAAAACACTCTAACCTACATTAATATCTTGAATGATTTATTGTGGAGTTACAATCACAGTTATCATCGCTCAGTCAAAAGGACTCCTGCCTCGGTTAATGAGCACAATCAGGAAGTTTTTCAGGTTCTATATGTAAAGCAACGACCTCTTAAAGGTTCCGAATTTCAGGTTCGCATCAGCAAGATAAAGCAGCTGTTTGAGTAAAGTCATGTAGGCCTATGCTTAACTAAAGGCCTACTGAAGAAACTTTTCCCGTTTCGAAACACTTGATTGGAAATCCTACTCTCTACAAGCTTAAAGACTACAATAATGAAGAAATCCAATGTCGTTTTTATCTTCAAGCACTTCAAAAAATTCACAAAGAATGATGATGAATATCTAATAGAGGGATTCCACGGTGAACCAACAGACCGTGACGGCTTGAAGCTTGCGCTGAAAGTCTAGACAAACTACAGTAGGCCTACTGCACACTGCACTGATTGTTCCGTTCATATTAAAACCAGTTTAACACCATCTTTCTGATTTATTTTTAAGTCATGAACACAGAATAGGTTACATAACCACATTATCACCATAAAAACAATTATTCAGCCAAATATGGTAACTCAAAACTAAAATAAAAGTTTGCAAGGGAAGGTAGCATTTTTGCAGTCCAGAACATTTTATCAAAGTGTATTCGCTCAATAAATAAAGACTTTGAAGTATAGACAACTAAGTCACACCAAGGAAGACCACTGAGAGCTATTTTCCCCTGAATTTGATAAAAATAGTTGTGTGTACTTTTCAGTTTTAGTTAATCTACAACGAACTGGAAACAAAAGTCATTATTAAGAGCTACTTCTTGTACACAGTTGTTTCTATATTTAAATAGACACTTCACTTCCAAGAGTCCAAATTTTTTCCCGGTTTTGTACTTGTCAAACACTTTTCCATCTGGGGAAGCTCCAAAAAAATTTAACCCAGGATTGACTATTAGGCCGCTGTCAAAAATCTCTACGTCTCTGTTTAGTTGCTTTTTCATCTTTTTACGATATAACCGAACTGCATGCTTCTCCTTTGTCAAACCGTAGCGAACAGCTGGAACATGGTGTAGCATTGGTGGTTTAAAAATTGATCTTAAAAAGGAAGTGGTCTTCCGCTTAATAATTTTTCCAAAATTTGAGATTAGTTGTCGTTTTCGGCTATTGAGCCATAAAACTGATTGAGACTGCAAAGTTGTTGCCTCCTCAAGAGCATGTAATAGTAATAATAATCATGTTTTTGATTGATTGATTGAATCTTTATCCTCGGACTGGGAAAGCTTCTTGAAGACCTTAATCCTGGCAGTTTCGCATACTTGTAGAGGCGTTGAATCACTGACGCAGGCCCGGTCACCAAGATTGACAAGAGTGAAGTTTCCGATTGTTGAAGTCTTTGCGCCCATTGCGATAACGTACAGTACACTGCGATCACAGATGCGGTACAACAGACGACAGGAAGTAGCGAAGTGACATATAGTCTTCGAGTCAGCTGCTTCCTTTATTTTGGCTTGCCACTAAGTGTCTTCGCCGAGACACAGCCGCGTGCTCTGGAGCGATGTCGAACCCACGTCCTTTCGAACGTCGCGCAGATGCTCACCACTCGGCTACGCAGCCGACGATGTGCTTCCTGTAAGCCCATGTACATTGTACAAGCATGTCTTCATTTGATGCATCATGATGTTTCAAACGGTAGGAAAATGGTGCATTTGAAGCAGAGCATGCTGCAAAGGCTTCAATTTTGCTTTCAAGCAAGGGACGTTTAAGATCATTGCATCTGGCATCGAATTTGCGTGATGCGATGATGCTTTTCACCCTCCGTTTGGTCCGGGCGGTCTCCGCTCTTGTAAAGATGTAATTTGTGACTGGTTCTGCAAAAATGGCGTTGCCTCTTGGTTTGTGCCACTGTTGCTCTGTGCTGGTGCAGGATAAAGCTCCTGGGATCATTTTTACATCACAAATGTGAAAATGATGCATCTTGTATAGCAATGCAGGCTAATGTGACTGCATCTACGACCAAGTCTGCAACACAAAGAAATGCAAATTAATACCAAACAAAAGTTTATGCACGGTAACAGAACAAAGTATAGGACTATGTAACCAAACGTGGTAGGCCTAGTTTTAGTTATCCATGTTAGTAGCCTAAACTGCTTCATATTACTACAGTAGGTAGGCTATAGGCCTACATAAACCGCATATAGGCCTAGGCTTAGCTGTAATATCAAATGGCTTATGCTACAAGCAGCAGTAGCAATAATATGGTTCATAAAAAAATAATCCTCAAAAGTGTAAAAAGACTAGTTTGTAACGACATTACAATTTAATATCACCCATCCAAACTTTCACATGACATAGAAAGAAATATTTAGCATTATAGATTACCTACAACCATTTACTCGCCCTGCCTTACAAGAGCACTTTGATTTCTGTATTACTGGACTCGATTGCTTCATCTGAAGTGTGAGTTCATGCGGTTTATCAGTTTTTCTCTGACTTGGCCAACATTTTGCCTTGCAGATAAAACTTTGAGAATCTCCACGTTTAGTAAAAATTTCACGCAAATAATCTTCAATGAAAAACTGATAACCTCCTTTGAGAGGTCTTGCAGATGGTCCAATCCAGTCTGATATTGATCTTATATCAAACCATGGTAAATATTGTAAAGATTATGACCAGTTATTCACTTCCATCGTAGATATTTAGCATCGAAACAAATAACTTGACTGGTAACAGAGGGTTTTGTAATACAGTACCTGGTTTCCATGCAACGCTTCAACCTCTCAGTGCGCATGGAAGCGTAACGTGGAATCCCTCTATTGAAGCTATAGTCGGAGAATGAAAACGAGGAAGGAATAAACAAGTAGGCTATAAGTGAAATGGTTAGGTTATCCACCTGAATTTAACACTTGGATCAATAAAAAAGATTTAATTGCTGTTTCGCTTACAATTTCTTCGCTTGTGCATTACAATCAACAAAACAAACTGTGTACAATTTGTGTGATGTATTTCGATGTTCTTCTTTATCGTGTGTCACACGGCCGTAGCCCAGAGCATCACGCAAGCTCTTGCTCTATCGTTGAACTCGGCCAAATCCTGTGCAGAACACCTTGCTTTTAAGTCAAGGCATTCGAGTAGATGTTGCATTGTTTGCTCCTGTCCGCATTTGCAACTTGTGCTCCCCGTGAAAGACTCCCAGTGTCTCATTAAAGTGTTACACCTGCCATGCCAGTTCTTAAGCGGTTGAGGCATCGCCAATACTTCCACGGTTCCATGTATTTCGATAATGCAAAACACAACATTAACGGTAGGCTATAATATTTATTTACACGATTTTTTAACGCTCCAAAATTCATCACTAAACAAATCAGGTGGGATTGAAATTAAGTTTCAACTTCCTCAAACAAGTCAAAAATCTCGCAGAGGCGTTGGGCGTCATATCCTCGATGCTCACATCCCCTAGGATCCCATTTATCAGCAGTTTGAAGGGGGGCTTCTACGCTTTTTTCTTCTTGAAGAGGAATGGAATCAACTTCTTCATCACTTTCCTCCACATCAAATATTGGAGAATGGGCTAAGAAGGGATCAAAGAAGGTGGGTAGAGACGAAATGCAGCCTTCGCGATCGGATAGGTCAAACCTTTTAAAAATACCTTCATCTTTAGGGGTTGAGCTATCTAGAGGGATAATACGTCTTCGATGGTCGGATGCATATTCACTATCTTCATCATCACTATCATTAGGTTTGAAGCGTTGAGAGAAAAAAAACTTTTTGAAGATCATCGTCCCCTCTCATCACACTCTGAAGCTTTTCACAAGACATTTTTTTAGCAAGTAGGCCTACCAATAAATTTGTAACAACAAACGAACGAAGTATTTTTAAGTTACATTCAGACTTTTTGCCGATTGTGTCCTATCACTGTCGGTCCTAACCCCTGAAACCTGCGATTTTGACTTAAAATGTACGGTAATTGTTTGTCACGAGAAACAATTATAGGCTATTTAGGGTTAAATTGCTGATATATGTCTTTTCAATTAATTTAAGGTCATATCCTAAACGTTTTCTTCGATGCTTTTGGCGTAGCCTACGTGACTTTAAGTTTGGGACGTTTCGACGAGTTTCTACGCTTTTTCAGAGTCATGTGATAGTGAAGTTTTTGAGTTTTTGTATAGCTGAGTTTTTGGTGTTCTCTAATTTTAGCCGCAGTTTTTGCCTGTTGGTGTGTACGAGCTGCCTTTACAAAGCCTCTACAAGTATGCGAAACTGCCAGGATTAAGCTCTGCAAGAAACTTTCCAGTCCGAGGATAAAGATTCAATCAATCCATCTTTAATAAGTTTTTCGCAATTCTCAAACTGAATCTGGCAACACTGAAAAGTGATATGCAGGAAGCCAAGCGAAACAAGTAAACAGAGAGAGAGAGAGAGAAACCTTTTATTTTGTCTGTTGCGAGAAAAGTATACGGTACAAAATATAGACAATGCAAATAAAATAGCACCATAACTAGAATCTACAACAGACAGGAAGCAGCGAAAGACTATATTAGTCATCGAGTCAGCTGCTTCCCGTGTTTTTAATGTGACAAATGTCAAACATCGGCATTACGTTGAAACCAAGATATGCGTTAAAATAGGATAAGCTTAAGTTCCGTAAAAAATGAAAACAAAAAGTTGTTTACTGCTGCGACAGTCAAGTGAATTGCTGTGATTTTATTCAAATATCAAAAAATATCATGCCCTACAAAAGTAGTAAGTTATGAGAAAAAAAACAAACAAAAAACTATGCATAAACAACAATTTCTAACTGCTAGCATAAAAGACGAAACAGAAACACTAAAAGTAGGCCTAATCATAGTATATAACTTTAAACCTTAACAAAATCAGTCAGTTTATAGGCCGACTTGAATACAGTTCATAAGATGACAGCCATTAATAAATAGTACTTAGCACTAGTTCGTGAGTAGTAGACCTAGGTCTACGTAGTATCAACAATGTTCAATCCGAAAAATTTGCGATAACACTCGTCAATGTTGTGGCAATAAAAACAGTCACAGACAAAGTTTTTTCATATAATAAATTTTAACATTTTTTTGTGAAAGTTTTTACACTCGTAGCCCCTACTACTTCAGAAGGTAAATCATTCCATATTTTTGGGCCTAAGAATTTCAAACTGCCTTGGCCTTTTCTTGAGCTGACACTACGTAAGTGAAAGTTATTTTTTTGAGAAGCTCTAGTGCCATGGCAATGTACTTCAGTAATTTCCTTAAAGTAAGGTTCAAAATAGCTTGGCAATAGCATATTTTTAAATTTAAAGACAAATTTAGAAATTTCTAATTGATGCAAGTTAGTGATGGGAAGTATGTCGAGATCTTGGTACAGTAGTGAAAGTTTTGCTCTTCTGTTGCTAAAGGTTATTGTGCGAATGATTCGATTTTGCATTGTCGAAATTTTCTTGAGCAGTTTTTGTGTGCTTGAACCCCAACATAAAATGCCATATTGTATTATTGATCGTGCAAGAGCATAGTACAGTGTTAACATGCTTTGTTTGTTTGTGTAGTTTCTAATTTTATAAAATATTCCAGATATTTTTGCCAATCTCCCAGATAGATCTTCAATGTGATAATTCCAACTCAGTTTGTCATCAAGAAATATGCCAAGATATTTGATGTTTGTTTTTTGAATATTTATGTTGTTTAAGACTACATTTAGTTTTGAAGTTGACCCTCCTTTTCGTTCAAGTAACATGTAAAATGTCTTGGAGTAGTTGATACATAATTTGTTTGCATTGAACCAATCAGTGATACGCTGCATCTCAATTTCAGTGTTTTGCTGCAATTGCAAAATAGATGTTGCTGAAGTAAAAAAAACAGTGTCATCAGCAAATAGCTGAGAATCGAAAGTTATTATAAGAGGCAAATCATTTATGTAAAGCAGAAAAAGCAATGGTCCAAGTATAGATCCTTGAGGAACACCACATGTGATATTTTCATGCTTTGATTTGAAGCCATCAGCAGAAACATATTGTTGGCGGTTGTGTAAGTAAGATTTTATAAGGCCTCCCATTAAACCTCTCAGGCCATAAAACTCCAGCTTTTTTAGAAGTATTTGGTGGTTAACGGTGTCAAACGCTTTTGCTAAATCAAGAAATAACAGGTAAACGTAATGATTTTTTTCTTTGAGTTCAATTAGTCTTTCATGAAGATTACTTAATGCTAACGTTGTAGAATGACCTTCCCTAAATCCAAATTGTTGATCATTAATCACGTTGAATTTGTCAAGAAAGCTCATCAAGCGTTTGTAAATAATTTTTTCTAAAAGTTTGCTGATATTTGAAAGCAAGGAAATAGGACGGTAATTAGTTGGATCTGCTTTTGCCTTTTTCTTGAAAATAGGAATAACTTTTGCAATTTTTAGAGCGTCAGGAAATATTCCTTGTTTCAAGCATGCATTAAAAAGTTTAGTTAAATGAGGTGCAATAATACTTTTTGATAACTTTAACATTCGAGAAGAGATGTCATCTGGTCCATCCGATTTTTTAACATCTAGTTTGTTTATTAGGCATTCGACTTCATTTTCATCAGTTTCATATACCGCACATGTTTGTTTTAAAGCAGGCCCCATGAATGAATCAAAGTTTGACTTTTGCTTTAAGTGTGAGGTTAATTTTTCGCCAATATGTGTAAAGTGGTAGTTAAGTTGGTTGCATATTTGTTCTTGTTTTTTGTATGAAATGTTTTCTGCAATCAGTTCATTGGGAAGAGTATTCGTTTTAGCTTTCTTTTTTTGAAGAAGTTCATTGATAGATTTCCATGTTTTTGATGAGTTGTGTCTCGATTCATTGAAGCGTTGTTTGAAGTAGTTTTGTTTTGAGATTTGTTTAATGTGAGTTAATTTGTTTCTATATTTCTTGTAAAAAGATACTTTTTCAGGACAATTTTTTTTGTAGCAAAGTTTGAATAATTTATTTTGGTGTTTGATTGAAACCAGAATTCCTTTTGTGATCCATGGCTTGTTGTACAATCCAGACTTTTTCCTACTGAGTTTTTTTAATGGGAAATGAGAGTTGATTAGTGTTTGCAAAATAAGTATCAATTTATTAGTGCTGTCGTTAATATTTTTATAGCTTGTGGTTAATTTTAGGTTTTCAAGTTGATCTGAAAGTTCACTCAAAAAAGCATCAATTTTATTTTCTTCAATTTTTCTTGTCAAATACGGACGTTTTTTCATTTTGCGTGGTACAGTTTTGATTAATAAAAATGTTGGTAAGTGATCAGATATATCATAAGTCAATACATTAGTTTGTGCACTTTCACTGTTATTAGTATAAATGTGATCAAGTAATGTTGACGAACTTTCGGTAATTCTGGTAGGCACATTAATCAAGTTTGAGCATCCCAAAGCAGTTACAGCTTGCAAATAAGAAGAAATTTTGGATTCTTTATTAGATTTGGCTAAATCAATGTTGAAATCACCCAAAACGTAGAAGTCACAACGTTCTTTTTGAATCATGTGTAAAGTATCACTGAATTTATCCAAGAAAACTTCATAATTTCTGTAAGATGGATGTCTGTATACAACGCCTATAATAATTTTTTTAGAATTGGTATGAGACAGCTCTATCCACATGTTTTCACAGTCTTCGATTATAAATTGTAGATCTTGTCTTTCAGAGTAAATGATTGAGTTATGAAGGTACATTCCAACGCCACCAGCATTGGTTGGAGAATCAGCTTGTATGAATTTGTATTCAGCAATATTAACTAATGGATTTTCCATTTTTAATTTTGTTTCCGTTATGCACATTATATTAGGTTTAAAATCCAACTGAGTCATTAATTCTTCTAATTTAAATTTGTTTTTTATTAAGCTAACCATGTTGAAGTGAAATATTGAGAATTTTTTTTTAGATCCATGCTTTAGTTTAGTACGTATTTCAGCAACGTCTGCATACTCAGAGGTGGTGACGATGGTTTTCTTTGACGTGTTTTCAGTGGCAAAATTTGCAGGCGTAGTAAATGTGTTCTGGTCATGAGAATATGTTTTGTTACTAGAGAGGGAGTTTTTTGAGTAAGAATTTACGTAGTCAGCAGACATTGCAAGAAAGAAAATGTTTCCAATAGACAAACAAACAACCAATGATATAGGATACAAAAGATAACGGAATGATTGTACAACAAAACAAATAAGTGAATAAACCACCAACACCTGCATTTATATCTTATAATCAATATAACAGAACTGAGAAATTACTTAGGCTATGGGTGACAAAAGAGACAATTTAATGCAAGAACTTGCAATTAATTAAGACTAAATAGAACGTACAGCAAATCAAGTCGAAGTAGTGTGAGAAAAAACTTAGAAACAAAATCACTATTAATACGTCATAATAAACAAGTTTAACAAGGAAGTTAAAACATCAGCCTTCTACCGTACGTACCAAGTTAGTGTTATTTAAGTAGAAATTTACAATAAAAAGTTAGTGGTGAACTACAAACTATTGGCCAACAAAAGAAAATTAAAGAAAAGGCAGAGTTGTAACATACAGTAGGCCGACAATGAAAAAGTCCAGATTTAATCCTTTAGAAAATTGATTTGGTAGGTCATAAACAACCTTTTTCTGAGTCAATGGTTACAGCACCAAACCTGGACAGGGTTTTCTCTTGTTCTGGGTGAGAATGAAGGTTGACAACGGTTAGTTAAAATATAAAGACGTCCGAAAAGATTTCTTGTTACTTTTCTTCAAAGTTCAAATTAACTCTGAGCAATCCAACTCAGAAAATGCAACTAACAGAATGGCTGCCAAATTCACTGATAGCTTCTAGCTTGCCTAAATCAAGGTTTCTTTATAGTGACCTCTTTCTACGAGTTCTTTTTCAATTTCGAAAGTTTTGCTACTGAAATGATCACAATTAAATACCTTTCTTATTTTGTCCGAATTTAGTTATTCACCAGGTCTTAGTTTTTCTTGAGTCCAATTTATATATTTAGACCTGGAGAGCAAAATCTTTGCTGTTTACTTTATAAAAGCGCGGGAAAGAAAAAACAACCAAACCAAAGTAGACTTGTGTATTGGTTCCGTTTTTTTTTGTCAAAGCTCTGCTGTTTTCGAAAGTAGTTGATTTTTTGTAGCATATGTACAATTGCTAGACTGAGTTTCAGAACGCAGACTAACATTTTAAGTGTTGCTGTGTTCTTTTGCTAGCTCAAGCACCTTTGAAGTGCCCTTATTTATTTTCGCATACAGTAGTACATACGTACCTACCTTTAACCGTATCTGTTACTGGCGTAGACCTTATGGTCTCGCCCTGTGCTAATTCAGCAATTTCACATAGAAGCAGTGACGCTAGAAACCTGAGATTTCTTGACTTTTACTTTTTTTTCTTGCCCCAAATTTTAATCCCGATTATGTTGGTATCGGATAATTGTGAAGTTCACAATAAACCTTTTGTCACAGCCAGTTATAAAATGCAAGAAATTTCCTGATATTCAATAGCTTGATTGACAGTTTACTATTAGCGTGCGGTTTCATTTTGTGTCTGTCAGTCATAACACGCCGGCGCTAAAATTCCATTCTCTACCCAGGCAGCAAAATCCGTCATTTTTACATTGATTCAACGTCGATTTTGCTGTCTGGGCAGGGAGTTGGTGTTTGACGCGATATGAGTCATTATATGCTGGCAGACATCAATTATGAAGGTAATTTATTATTTGCGCAAATTGCTTTGTAGTGCAAAACGTGCATGGAATACTGTTTGCACAAAAACGGAAAAACAAAATTGATGAAATTCTGTGTTCTATGCAAGAGGACTTTCAAAATAAAATGTCAAATGAGAAATTTGATCAAGAAATGGCGAAAATAGGTCAAAAACCGAGTCTTTATCACCTTTTCTACCTAAAAATTTTAGGTTAGGCTAAAATACACAATCACGAATATATTTTGCGAAATAAATTGATTGAAGTGATAGATAAGGCTTTTTGACCAACGGCATACTTTTTCCTGTTGTTATTTGATATAAGCCGACGAAGTAATTAGCAATAAGAGAGACGTAGACCTGATGGTCTCGGCCAGTAACTCTTGACGCCAAAAGGAAGCAGTGACAGATACGGTTAAGTGTCTTGTTGATTGAGACACAGCTGCGTGCCTGGAGCAATATCTTTTCTAAGCGTTGTGCAGGTTCTCTCACCACTTGGCCATGCAGTCATAATGCAACTTATCCTCTGATCCAATTTTCAAAAGCTCAAATTTTTAGCAGTGTTTGAAATGTTTTGGTTTATGTTTTGCCCACTTCGTCAATAGTAGTCTTTCAAGTTATAAGAAATGATTGATTGATTGAATCTTTATCCTCGGACTGGGAAAGCTTCTTGCAGAGCTTAATCCTGGCAGTTTCGCATACTTGTAGACTGTAGAGGCTTTGAATCACTGACGCAGGCGGTCACCGAGATTGACGGAGTAAAGTTTTTGATCGTTGAAGTCTTGTTGCCGGGGAACCATTCCATCCATTAGATGCCGCTGAATGGAGAGCAGTCCTTAACGTGCGTTGCTCAAGCGCACACCCCGAGAGTCGAACCAGCGCCACTTGATCTTGAAGCTTCTTCGTTCCAGAAGTGAGGCGCTAACCAATTGAGCTATCGGGGCGGATTACTTTAATTTTAATTGTTGCATATATATATGTACAGTTACTATATTTTTGTCCCTTTCAGAACAAAAATGGCGAAGTGCGCAATAGTTGTAGTTGGCAATATAAACAAAAGTTACAAGGATTTTTCTGAAGAGCTTGTTGAGTTATGGAGACAGACATGCTTTGTTTCAGAAGATGGTATTTTTGTGGTTGGTCAGGATGGAAATCGATGTTCATCAATTGTTTCCCAAGTCCTGAGCTGTGGTGTAAATCGTATCAAGTCACATGAATACCCTCATGTTCATGCTTTATACGAGGTAAAACGGAATGTTGATCGCTTGAGTATTTCGTGTTGTCATATTGTGCTACCTGAGAGTATGAAGCAATGCTACAGTGATATCTGTGATGCATTATTTACTCCTGCTTACCACATTGTGTTTTGTACTTCTGATCATCTTACAACAAATTATACTGAAGTCGAGAATGTTGAAGAATCTATTGTTCGTTATTTAAGAGATATTCCTTCTGACGAAGTAAAAATATATCATTCAAAGTTGATCCCTTCTGTATTTTTGCATGGCTATACTTCTCGAGAGGGGGGCATATCCACTTACTCTGATCAGGCATCTTTAAACATGTGCTTTTCTTCTAAGAAGAAGGATGGGAAATTTGTGGTTACGGAAAACAGAAATCGTTTAGCTCGTGCTGCAAACTTTGATCCTGAAAAACTTTTTCTTGCTAAAGCAGTGCATGGAAAAGATGTATGGGTTTATGAAGATAAAGAACCAGAATCTTATGATGGAATTGTAACAAATACACCCGGAGTGGTCATTGCTGCACCAGGGGCAGATTGTAACATGCTGATATTGGTTGATCCAATTACAAAGTCATGTGGAGCTGCTCATGCTGGCTGGAAAGGAATTTTGAAAGGAATTGTTCAAAAAACTGTATCATCCATGATTCGGAAATATGGAACAAACCCTCAAGATTTAATTGTCACAGTTGGTCCGTCTTTGAGTGTTTGTTGTTGTGAGTTTGGTGTCGAACAATCAAAGCAATTTTCAAGCATTGATCAAAACTGTGTTGTTTGGAAAGAAAATTTGCCAAAACCATATTTGGATTTGCGACTTGCTGTCAATGTTCTTCTTGAACAACTTGGAGTAAAAACTCAAAACATTGATGATGGAAAGATATCAGAATCAACATTGGACATCTGTACCAAGTGTGATCCGGACAAGCGATTTTTTTCTTACAGACAAGTTGGTTCACAGTTTGGCAATCAAATTGGTTTTGTTGGGTTGAAAAATTAAACAAAATCTGATATGACAATGCAGAGCTTTCCTATTTGTTACAAGTGAATCACCATAATTGCTGTGCAATGCTGCATTTATGACTGACTATTTCATGTCTGCATGGTATTGACACACTTTTCTTAAAAACAAGGTAGGGTGATAATTTGATGTAGTGCCGGTATTCTATTGCTTCACTACTGACAAGAATTACATTTTGCTATATCAGTCTTGTAATCTATGTTAACAATTTTATTTCAGTAGTTTCAAGACATTCTTTATCATGTGTTATTTTCTGTGTAGTTTCACTTTTGCTTTTTTTGGCATTGTTTGTTGGAACTTTTTCTCTAGTAATTGAAAGTGCTTGAAAGTTGTATTGTAGGTACTACGTATTGATGGATATTTGTGTCATTATTGTAATTCTGCAATAAAACAATAGTATTATGTATAACTGCATTTATGTTGCGTAAACAAAATTTCAATACATGCAGCAGTTACAATGAAACATTACATTTAATGGATTAATGTTTTATAAACAATAATAAAAACGATAATCATAATTAAGCAATAATAATGTGCCAGACTGTGCCTGTTACTGTATAAATGCATTCTTGCAATGGTTAATATTACAAAAGCTGATATGGTGGAAATTTTATCTCAAGCATTATGGATTGAAAGATTTAAAACCATTGTTGCAATGTTAATGTACACTAAAAGTACATTAGTGTATATATTACGGTATTGGTTAAGCTGTTTCATCTTTCCTTTTTTATGCTATGTACTTTTTGCATGTATTATGTGAATAGTTTACTCAATGTCAACAAATTTGTAAGTGTAAACTGTGATGTGGCATTATGTAAGAAGCAAAATGTTTGATTTGATTTCTGCTTGCCTATTCTAGCAACATATTTTTGAAAGGTGTTTTTGTTTTTCTGATGTGCTAATTGCTGGAATGTTTTAAACAGGTTTGTTTTAGTTAGAAAATGTTTAAATCATCAGTTGATGAATTGGAAACTTTAACTGACCAACTGGGAAAAAAGACCAAAGAGCTGAGAAGATCATGTAACATCCCTGATAAATTCTATAAAGATCTCAGTGATTTATCTGAATCCTTCACCAAAGCAGTGAAAAAATTAAGTGAACTTTCTGAGGAGTACAGTGAGCATTTGTTTCATTGATATTACCATAAAAAGTTATTGTTGCAAGCAGTACGGTTGTCGGTAATATAGAGGTCTTTGTTATTGCTTACAATGTATTTGTGCAGAAAAGTTATTTTTTGCAATTTATTATAATACATTTTATACAGTATCAAAGATAGTGATCAATCAACTTAAAAACAAGGAAGTCATTCTAAAATTATATATGTAAATCTCCCAAAAGCAAGAAATTGATGAAATGAAGCCAAAAGATTATGCCTCCAGTGCTAGATTCGGGATTTGTATAAAAGGAGACCCTTAGTCTTATGCAAGCGAGTCAAAATCACAATGTGTTCATTCATGTGTGTTTTGTTTGTACAGCTTCTGATTGATTGTTATTTTTTTAAGAAAAAGTTTAGGCTACTCCTATGAAGACTCCTTTGCACAAGTTTTGCTTAGTCCCACTTTCACTTTACATATTTACTCTCAGATTCTTTTTTGCTGCAACTTTCTCCTGCTGATGTGGGACTTCCTGAGATATTAGATCAGCAAAAATTTGGCGGTGGAAGCTTTGGAGATGTCTACCAGTCAGAGTTAACCGGAGTTAAAGTAGCTGTCAAGTTGATGAAAGAAAAGAAGAGCTCAACAGAACAAGATCAGGCTGATTTTGAAAATGAGATCAGAAATCTGAGGTGAATGTTTGCACATGCAACTAAAATATTTTTTATGACTGTCACTTTTAAGTATTTCGTCTATGTAAGCCATTCTTACACAACTTGTAAAAGATTCTTGAAACTAACGTTTGGAATGTAAAATTCAAAATATAAAAGGTACCTGCTTAAAAACTATATATACTTGATCTTTTTGCCCCATGTCTTTTCCTAGCAAAAGAATGACAGGTAATGCTCCAAGCCGGTCAGCTCCATCAAACAAACTCCTTTACCTCGCTACTATCCAACCTGAAGTTTTACAAGCGTTTTTCTGCAGCATATCTCTAGCTAAACGCCAATCATTTTCTGTCATCGAAGACACTTCCTTTTCTTAGCATAACCTCATCTCCTCAGTTGAGATATTTGGTCATTGTGATACATCACCCACCTGTTTGGGATCAGGACATTTCGTCGCAGACAAGCTGACCGCAGTCGACCTGTCACAGGAACATCTCACCGCAAGATTATTTGACGCGAATTCTATTCTATCTTGCATTGCGCAGATATTTTTGTTTGCTAGTGTTCAATTCCCATTGGCTATTGTTTCAAGATGAGAATAAACGTTGGCACGGAAATAAGCTATAAGAAAACAATTGGCACGTCAGCGTGTTTGAGTTGGATGCCCTTTTGTCTACCATAAACTTTATGTTGATGTTAGTGATTCGACCAATATATCATAATCACAGCTTGCCGTGGCTTTTTTGTGTCGAGCTTGGAGATCTGGTGATTAATTAGAAAACAGCAATAAAGTAATCTTATAACTTTCAAATCCAATACCGGCTTGGTTGCTTATGTTTGTAAGATTGTACTGTAACAAAATTGTTGTTTACCGATTAAAATATAAAACCCGCCCCCAATGTACGGTAAACTGCACAAATGATGACAAAAAAACTTTATAAGATATTGTTTAGAATTGAATAAATATGGTATGTCATCAAACGCACACTAACCTTGGTTGTTCAGGCTAGTTTTATAAGTCAAATTGTTTCCTTATAACTTATTTACTCTACACAAAAGGTGCGTGACTTAAGTTTCCGTCAATTGTTATTCGACTTTTGACCCACGCAATGTACTGTAAAGTGATGTTTTATGGCCGCAGAATAGATAAAGTAGAATTCGCGTCAAGTAGTCTCGGGGTGAAATGTCTCCGTGACAGTTCGGCCGCGGTCAGTTGTCTCGCGTCAGGTCGACCGCGTCCGTGTGTTGCGTAGCCTACCCTACTTGTTAATCCGTACCAGTGTACCTTCATTTTACTTTTTTTTTTTTATTTAAGACTTTCTTTATACTGTAGCATACAATACATTGGCTGTGGCGATCAACTTTAACACCAGTCTCATTTTTACAAAACCGAGTGACGCTTTTTATTATTTCTTTAAGGTTGTTACGGCATGACAACATAGTTGCTTATCGAGGGAGCGGCACGTTTGAAAACAGACGATTTGTTGTCATGGAATTTATTAAGGTACTCCATGTGCACTGGAATCCAGGGCTGTGGAGTCGGGTGAAAAATATACTACTCCGACTCCTCGATTTGTAACTGGCCGACTCCAGCTTCAGTGTTGCCAGATTTTTTTTTAATTTTCTCATTTAACTTCACTTAAGTTGTGATTGAAATGGCGACTTTCACAAAATCTGACAAGAACAAAAATTTCCATTTTCTGATAAAGTTTTAGACTGCAAATATAAAACACAAGAAACAATAATTTGAAAAAAATGCAAACACAATTTTATTGTTCATCGTTTTGTATATACTCGGAGTCGGCCTTTTTTACAACTCCGATTCTGGACGCGCCAAAATCCCACTGAGTCCACAACTTCGACTCCACAGCTCTGCTAGAATCTTTACCAACAACTGTTAAAGTCACATTGACATTGTCACATATATGTTCACAGACTAAAAGGATTTGTAAGCCAGTGATAAATCTCACCACTGATATTCATGGAAAACAATTTGCAAACAAAATTTATTATGAAGCATACACTTACACAATCACCATCTTTTGCTGTGCCATTGCTGTTCAGCATGGTCACAGCGTTTTCACCTACCGATAACTCGAGTTTTATTGTTATTTGCAGGACACTCTTGCTGATTTCATAATATCTCGTTCTTCTGACGACAATAGCGGTCTCACAGCGTTCCTAACTTGGCATATCGCTGGTCAGATTGCAAAGGGGTTGGCCTTTCTTCATTTTCATGAGATCACTCATAGAGACATAAAGCCAGACAACGTCTTGGTAAGAAAACTGTTGAAAAGCAGAGGATTTTTGGCACATCAAGTTCGACATGTTGTACAGGCGGTGCCATACCTGCGGACCCCTGCTAGCGGAACAAAAGACAAGGGACAAATGGATGATGATAAAATGGTGCCAGACGTTTCATTCCGGTTTGCGTGCGAAGAAATTGTTTCTTATGCTTTTTTAGCTCATAGTTTACTGAGAGTGCAGCCGGTCGACTAATCGATGTTGAATGCACTTTGGCATTTGTGAAACTTTGCTTGTTGATCAGAAAGAATTCTTTATTTGTTTTCTTAGTACTGCTAATTTGCATTCATCAAATGCTGGCATTTGCACAACAATCTAACCTCTTAGTGTAATTTATTAAGTTAAGAATCGATTTCGCTATAGTAATAGCATCTTCAGCTAGCACATGTAAAAAAAGAAGAAAATTTGAAAAATACGTAAAACGAACAAATAAAGCAAACTCCGATGTTATCAACACGCATAAAAATTATATTTCAAATAGATGGTTACATAATATTAAAATCAAAACCTGCAAGCCTAAATCTTAACTGGTGTTCTCCCACGATTTCCAACAATATACTGGTGCAAAATTCAAGAAATACATTAACCTGATCATTTGTCTAGTAAATTACAACAGTTTAAGAAGGCAAATACAAAGAAAAAACGCAATTTAGTTTCAGTCCATTGTTGTAAGTTTATATCGATAAAGCGTCAATAAAGAATAAGTGTAAATGGGCATCCATCTAGTAAATTACAACAGCAATTTAATTTCAGTCCATTGCCATAAGCTTACATAGACAAAGCGTCAAAAAAGAATACGTTTAAATGGGCATAGTTGAAGAATCTACACCACAGGGGTCGGAGGTTGCTGATGACATGGGATTTAAGTGGTTCTTCTTCTTCAATTGCCTTGCCTGAACCAGGCATCGACGGCCTCAGATGAATAATTCGACCAAATGTTCCTATTATATGTTGCATGGATAATTGTTTCTGTTTTGTCGTTAAATTGTTCCAGATGTGTTTGTTTTTGTCTGCCAGGTGCCCGCTTTCCAAAAATTTTACCAGTTAAAGAGAGATGCTCCAGTTTTTGCTTTCTTATTACATGGCCGAGAAATTTATATTGTCTGGTTTTCATACTTTTTAACAGAGTTCTGGTTTGGTTCACTTGGTGTAGAATTTCTTTATTTGTTTTCTTTGCCAGCCATGAAATGCGTTGCATTCTACGGAAACACCACATTTCAAAAGCATTAATCTTTTCTGCCATTTTTGTTGAAATATTCCAGGTTTCAGAGTTGTAATGAAAAACAGGATAAATATAGCATTTTAAAACTCTAGATCTTGTTTTGAAAGAGATATTTTTATTGCAAAGAATTGGTTTCATTTGTTGAAAGCTTGTTTTTGCCTGGGCTGTTCTTATGTTGAGCTCTGTTTCGTCTCTTGCATCCCAATTCACCATAGTACCGAGGTATTTGAATTTTTGGACCTGTTTAAGAATTGTTCCATTAACTGATAAATTACAAATAGGAGTTTCGGTTGCTTTTTTCTTTGTTCTGACCATTGTTTCTGTTTTCTTTTTATTTAATTCCATGCCAAATATCTTGCTTTTCGTACACACAATATCTAATATGTTCTGCAGTTTTACGTCCGACTCGGCTATCAAAACGGTGTCGTCAGCATATCGTATGTGGTTAATGTTGTTTCCTCCAATACTAATACCTCTTTCATCTTCAATATGTCTTAAAATTATTTCGCTGTATAATGAGAAAAGGTCAGGTGATAGCACACAACCTTGTCTTACTCCTTTCTGAATGGGCGTGTAGTCACTGCAGTCATCATTTATCCTGATAGCAGCTGATTGTTCGTAATATAAATTTTGAATGATTCTTAGATCTTTGTCGTCTATTCCAATTCTGTCGAGCATGCATAACATTTCATTATGTTGAACTCTATCAAAAGCTTTTTTATAGTCGATGAAGCACAAGTACAGGTCTTTTTGCATTTCGATTGATCTTTGAGCGAGGTTTTTCAGAATGAAGACCGCATTCCTTGTTCCTTTATCAGGCATAAACCCATATTGGCATTCGTTTATTTCTGGGTGTAATTTGTTTCTAACTCTGTTCATGATGACTCTCAGCAGTAGTTTAATAATATGGGACATCAGACTAATTGTGCGATGTTCTTCGCATTCTCTTGTGCCTGGTTTCTTCGGGATTGTAATGAAAATAGATTTTGTCATATCAGTTGGAATTTCACCGGTGTCATATATTTTGTTGAAGAGTGCGTGGAGTACGTCAATGCCAATGTCATCTAGTACTTTTATCATTTCTGTGCTTATTTCATCTGGGCCTAATGCTTTGTTTGTTTTTGTTTTACTTAAAGCAAATGTTATTTCACTTTTTAAGATGGTTGGTCCTGAAAGTGGCTCAGAGAATTTAAACGGTTTTGTTGTTCTTTCTGGGTCCCCATATAACTCTTCAATGTATTCTTTCCATCTGTTAAGGATCTTGTCTTCTTCCAAAAGTATTTCACCTGATTTAGACTTTAAACACCCAGATTTGTGTATTGATTGGAATTTTCTTGTTATTGCTTTAATCTTTTGGTGTGCTTCACCTGGTGTGAAATTGTAGATTTTTTCAATAGTAGCACATTCGTTATTGAGAAAGTCTTCTTTTGATTCGTTGCAAGCCTTCTTTATTTTGTTGTTTAAGCGTTTATATTCTAAGTCATTCTTGTTCTTATATTTTCTTCTCTCTTTGATCATATCTAAAATTTCGGGTTTCATCCAGTTCTTATGCTTTGAAGCTTCAACCGTAGGAAAAACTTCAGCTGCTTTGATTAGAGAATGTTTAATCACGTTGAAGTCTTCCTCTGTTGATGTTGCGTTTTTGTTGTTGATTTTTGAGCTGATCATTTCATTTTGGAATTTTTGTTGATGTTCATTTCTTAGGCTAATATCCTTGCAGAAGTTCCAATCAATTTTTTGTTTCTTTTTAAGTTTCTTAACTTTTTGTAGTCTGAGTCTAAACTTGGCAACCAATAGGTTGTGATCGCTGTCGCAGTCGGCTGTAGGAATTGTGGAAGCATCTGTGATAGTATTTCGAAATTTTTGAAATGTCAGAATATAGTCAATTTGATGTCTCGTGTGATTATCAGGACTCTTCCAAGTCCAAAGTTTTTCAGGGTTTTTCATAAACCAGGTGTTGGCAATGTACAAGTTTTGTTCGTGACACCATTCAATCAATGTTGTGCCTCTTTCATTCATGGATCCTAAACCGTTGTTTCCAGTTGTTTTTCCATGAGCAATATTTCCGACCTTAGCATTGAAGTCACCCATTATAATTGGTATTTCGTTGTGTTTACAGTTTTGTAGAGCTCTTTCAATGTCGCCGTAAAATGTGGTAATTTCTTCATCACAAGCAGTACTTGTTGGCGCATATACTTGTATTAGACTAATGTCTTGTTGTAAGTTCTTTAGTTTTACGAGAAGAACGCGGTCTGAAATTGCCCAGAACCCAGACAAATTAGCACAAACTTTGGGATGTAGTATTATTCCAACTCCATTAGAGTGTTTTTGATTTCCTGAGTAAATTACATTGTAACCATTCTTCTTTATTTGCCCACTATCGTTCCAACGCATTTCAGCCAAACCAAGAATGCTGATCTTCAATCTCTCAATTTCCTCAATGATATTATCAAGTTTTCCTTTTTGGTAAAGTGTTCTAACGTTCCATGTTCCAATTTTCAATGTTTTGTTTTTCCATTTTTTTCTGAGTTTCTTTTTCATTTGTTGCTGTGTTGTTTGTGGGGCAGTAGCATTGTGACGATCTGGTCCAGCCTGCCCACAAACTGGAGTCCTACCGAGCGAGGAACCTCCCAAAGGGATTGTTCCCTTTACGCTGTTCTTGTTATACTTTATCTTTGTAATATTCATGAGGTATGTTGAGCCATGATTTGACTAGCACAGGCCATTGCTAGTGCCAGAGCTCCGTTGGCCTACTAGGACTTTGCCCCAGCGTTTCCCGATCCTTACTGCGAGGAAGTGGAGTTGGTCTTCAAGGATCAATTGGTCGAATCAATTTCTGTATGTTTATGGTGGCTTTGATTGTATGTAACCATTTATCTTCAGCGATGTCTAAATAATGTTTGCTGGGTTGTTCGGCGAAAGTAACGACAAAGCAGTCTGCCAGAGCTGGTTTCTTTTTGAGTTCAATATTGTGGAGTTTCGCATAATGTTTCAATAATGCTGCTTTGTCACCGGATTTATCAAAGTAATTAAAACTGTTCCAAATAGATCTATGTGTGGCCCAACGTGTGGAAAATTTTGTCATGGTTTGTCCTACATAGTGTTCGTGACATATGGTGCACGTTGCAATGTATATCCCGTAATTTTGGCAAGTTAATTTTTGTTTGAGACTGTATGTTTTGTTGAGTTTACATTTAATAGAGGTGCATTCTTTTACCATAGGCTTATGCGCTCCATGGTTACCACACAGTGCACATTTGCCGCATGGTTTGAAGTAGCCATTGGTTGGTGTTACTGTATTCAGGGCAATTTTTTTGTATTTTGTGAGTAAATTTCCCAGCGTGCTTGGCTTTTTATATGTCATCATTTGATTGGGCTGTAGTTTTTTCTCTGCGTTGGTGGTCTTGAGTAAATTAGGAAAAGATGTAGGCCAGATTACTCTGTGGGCTTTGGTTGCATTTTTTTCTGTGGGTTTAGGTATCCGTTCTGTCCATTTTTCAGCAAGTTGAATTTTTTCTTTGATAAGTTTTTGGGGAAAATTTGATTTCAAAGCCTTGTTTTTAAGATGTTCAAGTGCTGCAGTGTAGTCGTGTTGTGTTTCATTCAATCTCCTGAGTCGTAATGCTTCTCCATGTATGATTGCCTTGAATGTAGATGTGGGGTGATGTGATTTACCATTGAGGTACAAGCGATCAATAGCTGTTTCTTTGGTGTAGTTGGTGGTCACAAATTTAAAGTTCGAAGTTTTGCAAGTGCGGTGGTTAACATCTAGAAACTCAACATTTTTATCAGTTTGGGAGGTGTTGATTTCTCTGAAAGTAAGTTCCAAGTCGTGATTTTGAAATGCTGTAATTAAGCTGTATAGCGACCAAAGTTATAGTTACAGGAAAGCATCTAACCATGGCTATAAATTACAATTACAAATTTTTGAGACACCAAACTTGTTTCTGACTTTGTTGTACTTGTTAAAAGGTGTATTATAAATAAATTTATGAATAATCCATTTTTGTGTTTCTTCTACTTCTAGCTTGACACTGCACCAATACATCCCGTGGCTAAACTGTGCGACTTTGGACTTTCGCAAAAAAAGCGAACTGGCAACTCAAACAAAAACGTAAGTTGATTACAAAGTTTGACCGATGGTGGCTAGGTAGTTACGGTTGGTAGCGCTGCAAGACATGGAAATGACATGTTTCATTCAGCACTATGACTGTTGCAGCAATACAATTGTAAACTGTATTTGTAATATCACAAGCGAGATTTACTTGGCAATTCTATGCAGCCCGGGCATGTGCGGTTCAACCCAAAAGCGAAAGATGAAGAACAAGGAGCTGTGAAAATGAAAACCCAAAAGAAGGTAACGGATTAACTAGTTTTTGGTAGATTTAAGGTCACGTGAGCGAACTCAACTGTTGAGACTAAAGTTGTTACTTTGAAGTATGTTGCTTTTTTGGAAGCTAGTAAATTTACGATTTTCTGTGCTTGGTTGGTGTCAGGATGAAGACATTGCACAGATGAAGACCCAGAGCGCTCCTCCTCAACTGATTGGGAACGAAGACTCGGATATTAGCTTTGAAAGAGCTAAGAAAGTGGACGTGTTTGGATTTGGCTTGGTAGTCCTGGCAACAAGGACCGGAAAGAAACCTTGGCAATTCCACAACACGCATGAGCTCGAAAGGAGCGGTGAGCACTCGGCTATTAGCCTTAGGTTACTTCTAGTGATGGGTCTGCTACTATTCGGCGAGTGCCCTATTCGGCGAGAGCTCTTTTCGGCGAGTTTCCTATTCGGCAATTTTTTGAATTTTTTTTTTAAATTATCGGGTATCGTAGCCGAATTATCATTGCTGCTTTTACATCGTTTTAACGTCGCTAAACGTTGAAATAAAACCCTAACCTCTAACCCCAACCCTTACCCCTAATCTCTAACCCCTAACCCTAAAACGGCAATGATAATTAGGCTACGGTACCCAATAATTTAAAAAAAAATAATTAAAAAATCGCCGAATAGGGCACTCGCCGAATCGGACTCGCCGAAACGGGCCATTCCGTCTAGTGATAGATGGAACAAACTCTGGCCATTTTTTTTCAACTCCGGCTTCGGATCGGAGGTGTGTGTGTAGCTGTTTCATGACCTTGGATAACTCAAATTGTTGTATAATTGTGGTGTTGTAATAATGCAGGAATACACATGTTGCCTGTAACATTGTCATTGGTCGGAAATATAAGATTGAAAACGGAATCAAGGAAGTCAGTCAAAAATCTTCAATATTTTAAACAATGATTCATCCGGTTTATAGAAAACATTGCCAAATTTGAAATCTACCCAAAAGTTTACTCCAAAATGGACTCTTTTAAAGGACCCTAAATGTTGTCACCAGGCACCTTCTAGAGCGCTTGATGAGACAGGTACACCATAGCGCATTGATTATATGAGGTGCTGAAGTAGATATTACTAAAAGCCGGAAGCTCCGGCCGGAGTTACAATCATCTAGCCAGTACATCCGGCCCCCTGTTAAAATGTTGCCTCAGGTGCATCACTAGTTACTTTGTAAGTTTTTTTCCTGTTTCCCATGTACAGTCGCAAGAAAACGTGCCAAATTTATGAAATGTTGTTTTTGGAAATAATTTGTTACAAATGTTTCGACGCCGCGTGAAGTATGCCTTTGATCTAGACTTTACGAAACTCTTTGTTATTTAAGTAATTGAGTGTAAGGCGCCTTGTTGGTAATTGTAATTAATTATCAAAGCAATTGAGCTTATGTCACGTAAACTTTTCTCAAAAACTTTATCTAAAGTTGCTGCAATGCTGCATACTCTTGAGTAATCCACTTGAACATAAGGTTTCAAGTTGTGCCCATAATCTGAGCATTTTAGGACATTGTTTGAAGCAATAAATGCTAATAAAAAACATCAAATGTTCATGGGTATGTTATAAACCTCATAACTTTGTTTGCATACTAACCCTGTTCTTCCTTTTAGAAATTTCCGAAAGGGTTGTTTACCAAACAACGAAGTCCTGGTACATTCGCGACATCAAAATTGCCGATGTTGCCTTTGGGAACAAACTTGGAGAGCTGGTCAAGGCTTGCTGTGCTTCGTCCTCTGCCAGGCCAAGCTTTGATGACATCATGAAGAAATACTTCGCTGCGGAGAATCCTTATAAAATGAAAGAAACAAAAGGAGAATTCTTTACCTGTGGATTTCTGAAGAATACGAACATATTTGTTGTCGACTCAGTTGATGTAGAGGTGATTTGAATTTTTATTTTTCAACCCATTAGAAAGTGTTATCAGATATCTGAGTGCTGATGCTGAGGGAGTGAGTGAAATGTTGTATTTAAAAAGACTTAGACGAATAAACGATTTGTTTTCCTTATATTCTATAAAAAGAAGTCTCATCTTAATTTATCCGCATAATGTTTACTTAAAATAGTGTCATGGCCTGGGTCTTGTTTTCACCACATGAATGTTGATGCAAAACCGGTCTATGCCCGTTTATGAGCTTTTCTATCTGCGGCAGGGTTGCCAGATGTTTTTAAAATTTCCAGCCCAAAAGCAATTTCAAACTAGCCCAAAATAGCCCAATATTGTTGCTTGTATAAACTATCCCAAAATTAGAAGAATTCGTTCACAAAATCAGTCCAAATTGACGAAACACAATCAATCATCAAAGATCTTATTTCTCACACTTAAAAAAACACCTAAACAGCAAGGCACAGTCCTAAATGTGCAATAATGCAAGATACAATAAGGATTTAAAATTAATTGTATCAAGAAACAACAAAAACGTTGCCCAAAAAAAACAATGATGAAGAGAACATTGAAACTATTTTTTCATTCTGTTTACTTCTGCCTAATTGCTTGTACCACTAAATGATTGTTCAACAGATTAGTTGCTGGAATATTATGTTGTTTGATGCTACCTTCGAGTCTTCGACCTTTGTATTAAATACTGTAAAAGTACACATAAATGCAACGATTTACACTCAAACTAACACATTCAATTGTTACACTTTGGAAATCACATCAGCAGTTCAAAAACAGTGTCTGCATTAGTTTCTAAATCACTAGTGTTAGCTTGGAAGTCGCTTTCAATGGTGTACATATCCGAGGTAAACAAACAATACATGGCTCGTGTCGGTTGAAATTTGTTGCAACAAACACCACAACGAGCCATGTAACCCCAAATACCCCAATGCGTTCCACTGCTGCATTGCTGAAGGGCAATGGAAGCAGGGAGAGAACAAATTGTGCCACTCTGGTAGTAGACAGTAAGACAGAGCACTGGGATCAGGTAATAATTAATAGATCAAACAAGCAGCCATACCATTCCTCCTTCACAGTGCCGGATTAACTATAGTAGCAGATGTAGCAGGTGCTACGGGCCCCGCGCTTCACAAGGCCCGCGCTTGGTGAGCAAAACATTTTTTTTTGCAAAAAAGCTGTCGAACATAGTTGGTAAGTAATTTTTGGCTTGCAAACTGGAATGGCATGGGAGAATATTATAGTTGTAGGATTAAATTACTTAGTCCCAACGTCTTATCCCTTCCTAATTATTGTAAACTTTAAAAACTGGTAATTTCCGCTGGAGGCAACTGCCTGTTCTGATCAACCTTCTATACAACATCTAACTACAGTATTTCACTTCGATTAAAGAAAACAACATTGACACCACGTTTCCTAACTGACAATTTGTTATGCATTTATCTATGTATGATGGTATACTAATTGTAGGCTACAGGAAAGAGATCATTTTCAAAATTGAAATTGATTAAAAACTAGCCTATCTGCGAAACACGATGGGGCAAGAGCGGCTACACTATAATCAAAAAGTATCAAATCTATAAAATATTCAATTACTTCCCAGTCATTATCTGTACATCAAATCAATCTGCTACAGGCCCGGCACTTGTTTAATCCGGCACTGCTCCTTTACGTGACGTTTTCGTCACTTTTCCGCTAAGGCCCTACGTAATCCAGTTTAACAGAAAAAAGTTTACCTAAAATTCACTCTGATTCATTCACTGTAAAGCGAAATTTATAGAATTTTATTGAAAACTGTTGTGATTTTTTGCTATTTTATGCTTAATATTGCTCCAAAAACAAGCCCAAAAACCCGCAGTAAAAAACAAAAACAAGCCCAAAAACTCGCAACCCGCGACTACTCAATTTTTCCCGCAACTCTTCAACCAAACTAGCCCAATTCCGCGGGAAAACCGCGGACCTGGCAACCTTGATCTGCGGTTCTGATGTGAGATCAGCATTGTGCAATAGATGCTCACGAAATTCTCATCAGTATTTCTTTTGATTTCATGCCCGAAGGGATTTGTTCACAGGGGGAAGCACCAGGACAACCAACCTACTCTCCGGAGAACTTGCTATGCGAAGTGGACGTCAATCCCAATGAACCGTTTGTGTACGTATGCGTAGTAGCTTTTCTTTGACTGAAACTAGTGTTGCGTACGTTGAAACTTGTAAATATTTGAATATATTGCAAAGGTCAAGACGCAGGTAATCAGATTTTGTGCACAGAGTGACTAAACGACTCAGGACGTTACCCTTATTGCTGTGGGTAGGGCCGGCGGCACAAATTCCATCCAGTGCAACTTTTGCCTCCTCTGGGTTCACAAAAAGTTCAGTAGCCTAAGCGGACTCAAACTGAAACCCGACCCAACCTTTAAGTGTAAAAGATGTACAGGAGAAGCTTGGCCCATAGAGGGTAGAACCATCACTGACATCCAAATAGATGCTAAGTTAAAAGTGGTAGACGCATTCTCTTACTTAGGTGACATGCTCAGTGGAGGTACCGATCTCAGCTCCACCACTAAAGTGAAGACAGCCTGGGCTAAATTTAAACTAATACTGCCCAATGCCCATACTCACGGACAAAGATACCCCCTTCTCAGTAAAGGCACGGTCTGCAACAGGGCTACTCAACTAATGTTAGCAAAGGTCCGTTTTGACAAAGTTGAATATTTTTGCGGTCCGGTGAATATTTCATATGCAACCACGAAAATTAAACAACCAGTAGCCTAACACCGAAACACTTTTCAGGTAGTATGTAACACGACTTGGATTTTTGTCTGACACAAACAAAGAAATAAAAAAGGAAAAAATGTTTTGTGTTTCTTTGTGATGTAGCTGTGTGGATTGCACATCAGAGAAGACGGCAAAGCATTGGGGGCCTGGGGGGTCTGGAGGTGAAGCCCACAGCTTCTTGGATAATCACAAAAAAATGCTTTTCCCTAATGGAAATCTGTTTAAAGAGCCCCTGAAACGTGGCAATGAGGTAATTCTTCCAGAAGCCCGAGGTCCACCTTCAACACCCAGAAGGTCCGGATTCGGACCGCGGTCCGCCAGTTGAGTAGCCCTGGTCTACAACCTGTGTCATGAGTGTGATGTTGTTTGCAAGCGAATGCTGGACTATGACAAAAAAGGTACTTGATAGAATGAAACGAAATGACCACGCAATGATGCTATGGATCTGCAACATCAAACCACAAGAGATCCAGTGCACCAGCTTAGGCACACTACTTGCTAGGCTGGGCTTGCCAAAGATCGAGGATGTCCTTCGCTTTAACCTTCTCGGGTTTGAATATGTTGAAAGGAGCAGCGGATGGATCAGTGCCGAGATGTGCCAGTTCCCAGCACAAAGCGGGCTGATACAATACTGTAAATGATGACAGAAAGCAGTGGTAGATGACCAACCTAGCCTCCTAGATCGTGATGAGTAGAGATTGAGTATGTGCCTTGTCAAACCCCGTTCTACCCCGACTCCGGGAAGCAACTTTCCAAAAGGTACCATTAAAAAATCCCCTTTGAACTTTGTTTGGTAATCACAGAAGAATAAAGAGCAATAGCAGTGGTGGAAATCAAACCCAGGTCAATGAAATGACTACCATCGCCCTAACCCTCTGCGCCAAATCAGCCACTGGCAAACCAATGACTTAATTTAGCTAGCATTTACGTTTTCCTTTGTTACTCAAAGGGGATTTTTTAATGGTACCTTTTGGAAAGTTGCCTCCGGGAAGTGAGACGTAAAACGGGAACAAGAAGAGGGTATGGCATCCCCATTGTTCTGCGCGTGTATATTGTAGGTTGTGCCGAAGTGCTTTGCGGAAGTTCTCCCCAAGACTGGGTGGCTTTGCCTTGTCAAACCAACAAGCGCAAATGTGCTCTGGTGTAGTATGTGTTGTTTTTTTCAATCACTATTATTTGTGACATCAGTGCACTTTAGGTGAAGTGACGTTACTCTAGCGTAGTAAGCAGGGCTGTGGATTCGGGCGAAAAATATGCGACTCCGCCTCCTCGGTTTATACAGTAAATGGCCGACTTCGGCTTCAGTCTTGCCAGATTTTTTTTTTTTTTTTCTTAATTTTTTTAAATTTAATTTTAATTTAAGGTTTGTTTTAACGATTCAGCACCTCGAAGAAAAGCATCACCTACTTTGTGTAATGCTGTGTTTTCAATGCAGGCCGAAAGACAAAGTTCTTCTGAAGCAGTTTAGGGATAATTACAAGAAGTATGTCGCCAAGTCGAAACCGCCTAACCGAGAAATTGACGACAATCCTACAATCGCCCTCAAGGAAATTACAACCGATCGTGCGGGGGAGGACGAAGCACAGAGAATCCGTTTGAAGTAGGTTGAACGTTAGTTTAAACTGATTTTCATTTTTCCAATGTCACAACCGTCATGGCATATTCGTACATCTCCATCAAAGCCTGGATCTCCCTTAAGTGTATTGTAAAGATCAAGAGTGTTTCTAAAGGTTTACAGAGTGTTTTCATGCCAATGAATTGCAATTTCAGAAATGCATTAGCGTTGTTGTACACTGTACAGTATTTTGTGAAGCAAAGAAATGCATATTTGGGCACTGATTACATTATATAATCTGCTGCAACTAACTAAACGGCTGAGTATTAGCAAACCGGAAAAATGGAAACAATCTTGTGATAAGATTACTATTCTTGTAAAGTGATGATCCTGTTTTCACAGGTTTGTTCAGTCTACTTATTGCAAGCACAGGGCTATGAGAGACATTTGGAGAAGTTTCGATGAGACGGAGAAGATCAGAGAAGTCCCTTGCAAGAGCGAAGTGCACAAGCTATACAGCACGTCGTTTGGCCTCCATGTTGCGCTTCTGACCAAGGAGAAGGACGGCAAAAAGATGTTTGTGTTTACTCAAAGAGCTATCAAAGCTGGTACGAGATGGCATCTTACTCAGTTCACTCGCTTTTCTTTCGAGTCTTGATTGATTGTTTAGTCATAAACTGATACATTTTTACAGCAGCGGTTTGTTAAACGGCTCAACATTCTGTGCCAGGGGTAAGGTGTTGGGGAGGGCACACAATGTTTGCGGCTCACGGGCACTTTGTCGAGCTCGGCTTGCAATCCCACTTCACCATCAATAGATTTGATGCGACAACCACATTGGTTTGATGTTTTCTAATTCTTGTTTACCAAACTTGGGCAGGAAAGAAGATTTTGAGCGTTAAAATTGGTTTTGTAATTTCTTAATCCTTGCTTGTATTAACTTTTCCTTCCCTTTTTTAGGCATTGCCAGCCCTGGAGCGTACACTTGTGGCGCAGTTGAAAGCTGTTCTATTTTGGATTACGTCACAAACGATGGAAAAAAAGCAAAGGTTTCCCTTCAGAAGACGGCAGCTCGTGGTCTCAGTGAGGTGAAGATATAACTTGGAACAACAAATCTGATTCGCTCATGCATTTTGCAGTGGTAAAAATTAGATTTTTTTAAAATTCTAATTAAAAAATCCAAAAGGGAGGTTAGGGGAGAATGTGTAAAGATGCCTGCTCTGTTATGAAATTTCATTACCTGCACAGGAGCTGGGACTTCCCCTGAATGAAGATGACATGAAAGCGATTCACCTGAACACGGTCTATCTTAAATTTGACAACCACGAGTGGGGAATGTGCGGATTTGTTGATCTCACCGATCCACGGGTGAGCGAGCTCTAACAATTTCCTGTCAGATCACTTACGGTCGTCGGTCAAACTTAATGTTTCCTTCCTTGAACTAGTTTGATTCAATTATTTATGTCTCCTCAATTACTCCTATACGTCTCATCGTAAATTTTCATGTTTTAACGTAAAAGATTTTTAGTCTCTGAGTCATAAATTGCGTCAGCCTCACAACATTGAACCATCTCGTTGTTTGCTCTCTTAGCAAAATTGTTTTGTTTTATTTTATGTCGGCAAATGTTTAAATGATGTAAAAAAGACAAGTTTAGTAGGTGGGTATTTGATAATCATACGAGTGTTTTGTCACTGGCCATTTACGTTGCACAGCTCTTAACTTGACTTTGCAAAATGATGTAATAATGACGATTTAAGAAGCATTGAAAGGTCTTCACGTTTGGAAATAATAATTGTAGCAGGGTTTCTCGTTATTTGGCATTGCGTTCAGTCAGGAATAGAATTGGTGTGTAGCCTATAACTGTATAGTGTATAGTGTATTATGTTTCAACAAGGTCTCCAATCTCCATTGATTATGTCGAGACTCCCCGTTTTTCTACCATGCCGTGACGATGTACATTTCCTTTACATTCATGTTTGCCTTTTTCCCGCCCAATGTGTTTTTATTTTAGCAATTTGATTGTTTTAAGGATTTTTTAGTTAGGGGATAATGGTTTTCATTAGTTGGAAGGCTCATGTGCTTTCTTAACCGATTGTGTTTTTTTGTCAAAATTTAAACTTTTTGAAAGAAAATTTATGTCGAATTTGTCCGTTAGATTTGTGAAGAAAACCAGTTCAGCTATGATCGGCTGAAGACGGCGTTCACCAGCGGACCTAAAGACAAATTCGAGCATTCCCGCATCGTGGGCGTGGAGTTCAATTTGAGCATCATGGTCTCTTGGATTCGAGAACATCACAGAGAGATGGCAAGCTCTGCAAAGATAGCTGTTGTCAAAGTCTTGCAAGCTTACTTTGGCACTGCTGCTGTCACAAAGGAATTTGAAAAGTTTGAATGAGATACATAATATGAGCGACTGACAGTAAGCCTTTTATGTTTGAGGCAGTGGTATAGCAATATTTTAAGAAGCAACATCGATATAAAATGTTTGTATTTCATTAAAATTGCCAATGTTCTGTGAATTGAGGGTTTTACGACTGCAACTTTTAGCTTTATGTCGAAACTTATCTTTCACTGACTATTTGTATACAAGCACTTGCTTACAAGAGTCGCATCTATGTTTCCATCGTTTTCAAATATGTGAACCATCATCACGATTTAATTTTTCAAGCCACAAGACTGTGGTGGTTCAACAAACGATGACATTCCATTGTTGATTCCCATTTATAGCTTGATACTTTGTGGGGACTATTGGCGACTTCTATAGTCGTTTTCTTTTAGTTTGTCCTATTAGAATCTCTTTCTGAATCGTGCCGAAATTGTAAATTTTTTCATGCTTCGCTCCTGATGTAATCAATTTATGCAAACGAAAAGCTGAGTAACTGATTCCTGCCAAGCAAGGAGCTGTTTGAATATCATGTGATTCTATTTTCCTGCTTTTTTCGCTCTCTTAATTATGACATCTATCTATGCGACGATTCTGAAAGTCCCTCAAAGGGTATAGCAGTTTAATGGCCCTTGAAACTTTCTTAAGTTGTTGCGCTGTTCATATTCCAAGGCGGCTTTCTAATTAATGTTCGTCTTTTTAAGCCAATTTAGAGCAATTTTAAACCAGTTTAAGCCTTTTCAAGCTTAACTTATGCCACAGTATTCGAAGTTGAACTTTTGTAAGCATCGCAACGCTCTACCATTGAACTTTTAAAATTACAACGATAAAATCGTTTTCGAAATGTTTCTCAATCAAAAGAAATTTACAATCAGATTTGAATAGTTTTCAAAGAAATTGTGAATTTAAAACGAGACTTTTTTTTGCAACTATCAAACATTGTCGGTCCCCTGCATTCAAAAAGCTTAACCAAGTAGGCTCAGCCCCGGATTTAGAGGGGGCAGAGGGTGCAGTTGCCCCGGGCCCCCTTTTTGAAGGACCCCCCGACGTGGAAAAATGTGATTTTGTGTTATTATTATTTTTTCTCAGCCTTTGAAGTTTCTGCAAAATGCCTCCTTTTTCTTAAGGTGGTGACTGAGCTTGGCGTAAAGGCATTAGCGGTGTGGGTGACTTTGATTGATTGAATCTTTATCCTCGGACTGGAAAAGCTTCTTGCAGAGCTTAATCCTGGCAGTTTTGCATACTTGTGGAAGAGGCTTTTGGATCACTGATGCAGGCCCGGTCACCGAGATTGACAGAGTGAAGTTTCCGATTGTTGAAGTCTTGTCGCCGGGGAATTATTCCATCCATTAAATGCTAACCCGGCCCTGAGTAGGCTACCATTTCCGCAAGAGAACAACATTTGGGGGTGCGAACAAAGTTTGCCCAACTTTTGTCTTTGCAAATATATCATATTTTTAAAAACGCAGCAATTTACGATTTTTCCCAAATTCGCGATGTTTTTCTTTTGTAGTGGGGAGCAACTTCCCCCCTGCACCCCTGTTTCTTACGGCTGTGCCAAGTACTGTACCACAATTTCTTTCCACGCATTGTTCAATTTTTATTGTCCACATTTCTGCTTAACCATTTCCACAAATAAACATGATGCTTTGAAACATTATTCTATTTTTGATATTCTGTTTGATTTCCTGCCTCATTGCAAATATCGCAACACCCCCTCCCTTTGCAAGCGAAGGATCTCAACTAGGAATTGACCTAGAGAAATTACGATAGGTCAACTAGGAGTTCAATCAAACAATGTGTTTGTTCACATTCTCATGAGTGAATATCAAACCGCTATATTATTTCTTGAAAAGGGAGACCTAACGGTAGTTTTTCTGAGAATCGTATTTAAGCTTATCAGCTAAAAATATCTTGCGCTGCGACATTGCTGTGAAAGTGCAGCACATTCACATGTTCCTAGCTTGCTGATAGATATAAACATTTCAAAAATACACACAGCATGTTTGTACAATTTGTAATAAGACTTTATTCACAAGCGAAAATTATAAAGTAAAAGTATACAATAAACCACCTTGTAAAAAACACCAACACATAATACTGTTATGTATAGCATCACTTGAAAGAAAAGAAATGCACAAAAAGGATGGAAACATTCTTTCGTTACCTTGAAAGTTCACCTTATTGAATTCACTAAAAGTAGTTAAAAATTATGCAACTTCTACAATATAAAGACGCTAAAAAAAATAGGTTGAAACGAAGCAATGGCTGAAGAAATTAAAAATTCACAAGGTGAGATGTGGCAATATCATCAGAAAGATGAACTCTGGTCTTACGTTTCCAGTTTTACAAAGGATTAAAAAAAATCGTTTGGTTTTAGTAATTATTTAATGACGTTTGCAGCTGATTTAAGCGCGGAACTAATTTGGCGTGATTAGCATTATAATCTTCACTTTCAAAATGAGATGCCTAAGTTTAAAAAATTACATCACTCGTAGAAAAATAACCTCAAATATTCTTTCCCAAGACCATTTTCACAAGTTGAATGGCAAGAAACTTGCTTAATCAATGAACTCCTTTGGTTTTTATTGGGAGGTGAACAAATATCACTTGGGGGTGACAAAACCAGTTTATAGTTTGGGAAAAAACGCCACGCGGGGAGTGAAGAAATGGCGTCATACGATTTGAACCGCGCTTTGTCCCAATGAGAGGAGTTATTCCATCCCTGCCAACAAACCAGTCATTTTTGACATTGATATAACGTCTATGGACGTTAAACATAAAAAAAGGACTGACATACTTGCTGAGACAGCGTTTTCTTCAGGGCTGTGGAGTCGGGGTCGTATGTTTTTCGCCCGACTCCACAGCCCTGGTTTTATTGGCCACCACAGCGGGATAGTAAACTAGTGATCAGCGGTAAGGGGAGTAGGCTAGACAATTGGGAGAATGTGTGGAAAATGTATACAGAGAAAGAGAGAATTAAAAAAAGAACATTAAATATCTCAGAAAACAAGTGAAATCACAGCATATACACTAACGATATAAACAACGTTAGAAAAGACATCAAGTATGCATTCACGCCATAACAAGATTATTCATCGTCATCTAAAACTGTACCGTTACACAGTGGATAAACGTTCCAAAAACGTCAAAACCAAATGTTACCCAGTCGACAAAACGAGACATGTTTGTATCAATCCAACGTCTGTAGAGGTCGAATTTATTAAAAATTGCCTGATTTTGTCAACAGGTTGGTTTCAACAATGTGATCGATTCGTTTAACCACCGACGTGCGTAGACGTTGAGCCAATGTGACATTGGCATGCGAAAAAGTAAGCAGCACTTGTTATTGAAAAAGCACAAGTAATTTTCAGGCAAACCCAACCACGAAATCATCCGTTTTTACATCATGTAAAAAAAGCTGATTTGCCGACTGAAACAGAAGTGCTTTAACACGATAAAACCCCGAAAGATAAATCAGCGTTCAAACTAGCGACGTGATAATGTACTTTGTACAAGAGAAAACAACAAACCGGAACGTCGTGACTCACAGACTTGCTACAAAACGTCATACGTCAAGCTACATGTCGCACGCGGGGGTGATGGAAATTGTACAACGAATGATTTAACGAATTCATCAACCGATGAAATCTCCATGTTTGTTTCAATTTCAGGCATGTTATTGTCCAGAGATATTCATCAAACCAAAGTGCTTTGTACATTTTTGTAAGAGTTTTAAAATAAAAAGTGAAAAATTCAAAACGATGACTGAGCAAAGAAATTCATTCTAAAGCGATATTCGAAGCACACAAACATTCGCCTGTTGCCAGTGCTGCGCAAGAACCTGCGCGTAAATTCAAACAGCAATGCCCTCCTACGAATGAATTGATATCGATGTTTGTTTCGAAAAGTTTAAGTGGTTTATCGGCAGACTTCGAGGCTGTTCCAGTATCATATGACGCTTTGGGGTGTCAGAACCATCATATCACGTTGAAAAGTTTGGTTAGCCTCATACGAGGGCTTGAAAAGCAATAAAATGGCGTCATATCGATACTCAAACAGCCGCAGTACAAATTTCTTGGTAAAACTACAAGGAATAAAAATGATTGCTGAACAACAACCGCAGGTCACTAAGGAAGAGTGGAAATCGTTGGTATGAGCTTAGAAATGAAACTTTGACGTCTAGTTACGTAAGAACGATGTAAAACGACGGTTGGCGCGTATTTCATTCACTTTTATCGATAGCTCAAGGCTTATTTTTATCTTTAAATAACGGAATGCGTGACAAAACTAAGCGGATTACGCTGAAGGTAAAATTGGCGGGGCACTGCGCTGACCAACAGTGGGGCAAAGTTCAACATTCTATGGCTTCATCTGCCTTTTGTGACCCCATAACAAATGTTTATTTTACGTCCAAATTATTCCAAAACCGCTTGGCTGCTACACTTGCAACGAAAACTAAACCGGTTGATACATTGCCGCCCTCTCTGTGCTCAGCGCAACTGTTGGTACCTCTGCCAAACAAACCACCACCCGAAGGAGGTGTCCTTGAAACTACGTCATGTCAATCTGGAAAGCGTTGGCAGGCTTTCTTCCATTTGCACGCGGTACACCACAAATCTCGGTTCTCCATGCCGTAAACCTTGCGGCACTTTTTTCCATCTCCGCGCACTTTCCTGAAAGTAAACATCCGATCATTATAAATAAGCTGAGCTGTGCAATTATTCTTAAAGCAACCGACCTTGGAAGAAATTTACTTCTAAAATATTAGAGAAAACATTTTAATCTTTTCATCAGAAGGTTTGTCTTATAATCAGAAGATAAAAAATCAGAAGGTAAGATTTCCTGTCAACAGGTTGAAATGTCGTCATAATCAGGAATCGCACGCGATTGGCTTCCGAGAAACAACCACCATGACGGCACATGATGAATCAAAAGAGAAATGAGAACTGCTGACTGCGCCAGAAATTTACATACAAAAGCATATTACCGTACACCACTCCAGCTGCCAAATTTCAACACTATTCCAGCGGGCATTGTGATGTTATGAATGGGACGTGTGGTCAGTGGTGTAAGCAGAATGGCGTACAATTCTTTGGCTTTGTTTCGAATTTAGTTTGTAGACTTTCGCTTCGGAAACCAACAACTTTCGTTTCGAGGTGCAGTCGAAAACGAAATGTTGCACCCGGGATTCTTTCAGCGCAGAAAATTTAAGGGAGCGGTCTCGCACCATGATTTTCGAACTATCAAGTTTACGAGCTAATGTCGGAATGAAAAACCGCACAATCCTGTTGCGTTTTTGATTTCCCGAATTAACTTTCTTTATTTCGAACAACCGCTCATAGAGAATTCGTATGGTTGCAATAAAACCAGCGTTTCGAATAAGTTTACATGAAGAAGACAATACTGAAATTTCATTTTGAGAAGTTTGAAAAATAAATATCATCTAGCCCAGGGTTTCCCAAACTGTGGTCCGCGGACCATTGGTGGTCCGCGACCACTGCACAGGTGGTCCGTGGCGATATGACAAGAAATTAAAAAGTCACACATATACGTTGTACAATGTACACTGTACAGTACGTACCCTGTCAAAGATAATTGCCGCAAACAAACAAAATAGCAGATTTCATAAAGAAACTCAACATATGGAAAACCAGGATAAATGATAATGTTGTGCATATTATGTTTCCTGTTCTGTGAGACTACATTACCAACAAACCCTTAATTAATACAGAGTTGATTTTCTCTGACGTTATACAACATTTGGAATTGCTTTCTGCACATTTCAAGAAGTACTTTTTTAAATGAGATATGAGGATTTTGACTGGATTTTAAACCCTTTTGTTGTTACAAAGACTGATCTGCCAGGACGCAAAGAAGAAGAAATAGCCGAATTATCATCTGATGGAACTTTAATGCTTAGTTTTAATCGAACAGCTATTGCATCTTTCTGGTTGAGTGTTGTGGAAGAATACCCAATGCTATCGCAAAGGCAGCTAAAATTTTATTGCCTTTTGCCACGACCTACATGTGTGAGACAGCATTTTTAGCTCCTTCCAACATGAAGACAAAATACAGGTACAGACTTTCCGTGGACCCTGACTTACAAGTTTGCCTTTCACAAATAACTCCGAGAATTGATGACTTGTGCAATAAGAAGCAGTCCCATTGATGTTGTCAGTTTTTTAAATAAACAAAACTCGGTTTTATTTATTTTTACCTTTGTATTGGGGGTCCGCGAATAAACAGCTTCACAAATAGTGGTCCGTGGCCCAAAAAACTTTGGGAAACCCTGATCTAGCCTACCACTGCAGTGTTTTCCAACTTTTTTTGAGCCACGAAACACTTTATGCATTAACATAATCTTGCGAAACACCAAACGAAATGTTATTATAATTTAATAAAATAAACAACACAACAATTTCGTCACTTTCAGATTTTATCAGTGCGATATCTGGGCCTGTATGGAAGAGCGCAAAGTGATGTTCGGACAGGAATTGCAGAAAAACAAACGCGAAGCTCTGGTGATATTGATTTTCGATCGGTGTTTCATGGAACACTAGTTAAACTAATAAAATTCTTGCGAAACACTAGAGTTCCGGTTTTTAACCGTTTTTTTGGTAGTATTTCGGAACACCGGTTGAAAATAACTGTACTACTGAACCTACTAACAAGTTTTAAAAAATCTGCTATCTTTCTGGATTCATGCCATTCAACACATCTTTTGTTTAAACTTTGACTGAGGTCATAACAGAAACCATCGCTTGAGGTAACCGCAAAATCGAAGATAAAATGTCGAGTTACGTCGATAAACATCACCACGACACTAACGTTCTGTTTGTAACAACACTCACCTCCCCATTGCCACAGACTTGGGAGACATCGGAAAAGTCGCTTTTGTCGACGAGGTCTGTTGCAATGGTTGTCTCTGTTGAACAACAGGTTTCGGGACAAACTGCAAAAGTCCATTTGTTATTATCAATTCATGTTAACATGATAAGAGCGAAAAAATATTTGTAAAGAGAGCGCAATTCTAGATATCAATAATAATCGGATCGCTGCATGCATTGGACAACATAATTTTGTAGTAAGAATGAAAATATGGCAATCATCACAATATTATATCAAAACAATTCTAAGCAAAAAAGCAGCAAACAATATATCGCTTCGATAAACGTCCACTTACACTAGCAGAAGCGCCGCTGTGCCAGGAGAAAGCCTTTGTGTTGGGGGCGTTGACAGATTGTCCGTGCATAGCGTTTGGATATGGGCTGTCTCGAAGGATAGAGTAGCGAGGAGGGTTGGAAGGGACAGATATTGGGTTGCTGTGAATGTTTGCGGCCGGCGATGTGTAGGGAGAAGTTTTTGAAGCCAGAGGCGATCGAGAATGCTGGAAAATCAAGAAAAACAAATTAAGGTGAAAAATAAAAATGTAACTGAAAACTTATTTTTCTTTTAACACTGTTGAAAAACATAAACAATTTTAAGCTCATCCAGAAACGTCGTATATTTACTTTCCCGTGGTGTGATGGTGAAAAGGACAGACTCGCAACGGGCACAGGTGGATTGGGAAAGTTATAATAACTTGATGGGGCAGATCCAAAAGATAATGTGGACGGGCTGCTGCCTCCGGAAGGAGACGGGACTGAAGCATCTTCGTTTTTCTAAACAACCAAAACATATTGCATTTTTTACAAGCTGTGGTTATTAAGCAATACCAATGACTATGCCTGCAATCGATGCTTACACAGCGTGGTAATGTATTTAAGAAATTTAAAAAAGATATCTGTTTAGAAAAACCAATATTAAAGCAATTATTGGGAGATTTGAGAACAATTCAAAAGTGAATCATAACAATCGATAAAAGCATGTGTGCTTTACCTTGTAAGGGACAGCCCTATGAAGATGCCGATGCATTTTGCTGTCGATGTAACCTGGGGCAGATGATCCAACCTCTGGTGACCGGGAACGACGGGGAGGGGTGCCAGCTAGCTGAAATCTGAACTCGGCAGGGAGGCTGGCAGGAAACGGCTGTTGGAAAAGTCCCGGCGCGAAGTAGTAAGGCAGTGGAATCTGTGGAGTCAGCGCCAAAGGCATTGCCATGGGTATCGAAACGCCTTGTTCAATTTTAGGGCATGTTTCTTCTTTTTCCATAACAACTTCCAACCGCCCTGGCTCTGAATATGAAGAGGAAGCCTGAGAAGAGTGAGATGCAGGTCTCGGGGAGAGGATGTGTTCCACATGAACTTTCGGCACGCGGAGATCTTGTGGTTCATCTGAAATTTCCATGTCTTTCGATTTATCCCCCAAGGTGGCTTTAGTTGGAGTAGGAGTCGATCTCTGAAGCAAGATTGTGCCAGATTCAGCATCAAGTACATCTTCAGGAGTAGAGGACCTAGGTGCTCGCTCTTGCTCTTTGAAAATTCTTTCTCTGGGATCAATATGGGGGGAGGCTCGCATGTGAGTGCTTCGTTGTGGGGTTCCGACTGAGGGAGGCTGTCGTGAAGGTGATGTGTGACGGGAATCCTGACTCCAACTTCCCATGTCACTGCTGCCGAAACTTTGTAGACTTGACGCTGAAATATACGTGTAGTTATTGCGACTGATGCGCTCCACGATTACGTGATCTTAGTAACTGCAACTATGTCTGTTTTATATAGAGCTGCAGCAATTGCTGATGAGGATTTATTCTCAACATTTTACAAAGAAAACCGGTTTAGCACAGCCAAGAACATCATTACCCACAATTCACTCTCTTAGTGCTGAGTGCTAAACTGAGACGAAATTCAGTACCACTTTCATAAAGGTCTTTTGTATTACCCGATAAGGTGTCGAACCCACGCTTAAAGAACCAAGAGGCTAGCACTCAATGCACCTAGCGAATACAAATAATGAAACTTAACGCAACGCACGACAAACTTACAACGGTTCAACATTTTCAAAATATAATTCTATTTTTCCGTACAGTATTGCAGTGCTTGTCGTTGACGTGTTTGGTAGGAAAAAACACATCTGACTTTACAAACGGCTAAAGTACTTTATAGTACCTTTGAGATTATCTGGATTGTGGAAGACAGGACTTGAAGATAAACTGCTGAGAACCATGGCAGCCATCAGCTCTGTCATGGTTGGCTCTTCGGATGTTCTCCGAACTCGAGGTCTGCAAGTCAACAACTCATTACCTCATTGTTAATGGTAAAGATAAAGGTATGAATGGCAAATACTTACGTTTTATTATCAATTTGTACTGGAATTAAAAAGCATTTGTTTGTATGGAAAGCGATTTGTCTAAAGGAATTGATATCAAGCGTGAAGTACGACAAGGATAGGATGTGTACTTTCTCCATGTCTTTTAATTTATATACAGAAATGATTTTTCGACGCATTGATGATGTGAAAGGGGTAAATATTGGCGGTTTGAACTTAACAAATTTACGCTTTGCTGATGATAGGTTTGTTCTGTTATGTTATGCTGATGATACTGTTCTGGCTGAATCACAAGAAGTTCTTCAAGAAGTATTGGACTATGTTAACTCAATTGGAAAAGAATTTAATATGAAAATTAACACTAAAAAAACAAATCAATGATAATCTCAAAATCACCACACACTCCAGTACTCCAAATTATAATTGACAATGAAAATACACAAAAAGTAAAAAAAAATCTATCTTGGACATTTAATAACTGAAGATGGGAGGTGTGACCATGAAATTCTAAGACGGATAGAAATTGCAAGAACTACATTTTGAAAAATGAAAAATGTTTTAATCAATCAAAGTTAAAATTTATCATATCGTCAAAGGATATTAAATGCCATATCTGGTCAACCCTTTTATACATGTCTGAAACTTGAACAGTGCCAAAAAAATGGATAAACGGATCGATGCCTTCGAGCTCTGGACAATGGACATACAGGCAAATGTTAAAAATTTCATGAAAATAAAAGATCACTAACGATGAAGTATAATATCCATTTCAATTTAAGCAAAATTTATTTACAAATAGTCAAAAGAAGAAAATTGAAGTATTTCGGACACACAATAAGGCAAAACTCGTTACAAAGATCATTAATAGAAGGGAAGATAAACGGTGAAAGAAACAAAGGCAGACCAAGAATGATTTGGACAACAAACATCACCAAATGGATAAAATTAAGTGATGAAAGTGCAGGAACTACTACTGCCGAGAACAATGGCGTATTGCATCCAACCCTCAATACGAGGAAGCAACATAATGATTATGATGAATGATATGGCTGAAGAGGGGCATCCAAGAATAGACTCTGTTAGATTGCTTTAATTAACAACCAGGTCAACAAAATTTGCTACATCTACGTCGTTATAAAATGGCTATCTATGCGTTGAAACGATCCAAGAAAGCAATGTGCGAGGTACAGGCGGTTTTATCCAGAAAGCCACAGCTGACCAAACACCAACCTTCCGCACAAACTAATCTCGGTAAAAATTTGCTGCGTGTGCAAACATGTCGGTAGCAGTGCTATATTTACAATTATTGATCCGTCACCAAGCGAAGTTATATTTAGTAGTAATAATGCCTACACTACTAACTCGCATTCCTTTAAGTATGCTTACGCAAGCAAGTCCAAAAGTTAATTTGCAATGCTGCTGTTGTTGCGGTAAAATAAAATCTGTTGTTCGACGCCATCTGAAAACTCAATTCAACGCTCAATTAACGTTAAACAACGCAGTTTGGTGTTCGAATTGGCATCGCAGAAAATCAATCCATTCGGCTTCTTGGGGCGCATACTTATCGCAGAAGTTCGAAATCACAAACGATCTCTCCCGTCGTGATAACTTTTTATGCGAAAAACAAATACGAATAGTTCCGGCTGAAATTGCAATCGTATCAAACATTGCTCGAGGCAACGGCATCCAAACGAGTCACAAACATCTCATGCGAGCACGTTTATTTTGCCGAATCATTTTCACATGTCCATTGACGCCTTCTTTATTATTCAATTGGTAGGGATGATATGCCAATCTCAATGAAGCGGTGACGTTTAAAAATTTCCATTTGGTGGAAGTCGTTTGTCATGCCAATTATAATTGCGTGACTGTTGCATCTTACGCATTTAAAGTACATTTCCTATACAATGTAATAAATTCTATTTAATTGCATCCAAAATCCCATGAAAATGTTTCCAATAGCAAAAGCTCACGAACCCAAACCTTAGCACAAACTGTACAAATCCCACACAGCACAGCGATACTTACATAAAAGTACGCGTCTTTCACTATAGTCATTAAAAGTAGAAAAGTGTTCACACTGTTGTGTAACACAAACCAAGGTAAGGCCAAATCAAAAGATATGCCACGTTTGATTCGGATAAGTTCACACTCCCACATTCACACAAGTAAGACAGTAGTTTTCCTTTTCTAGATAAGTGATAAGATAAGATAAATTAGCGGAATTTTTGTGGTTAACAAAAAAGTTTAGCGCAACAACAAACTTTCCAAAAAAGTGGAACTCAAAAGTTCTTGAAATATCGTAAATTATGTTGAATTATAACAAGATACAAAGTTCAAAATTTAAAGATTGGAACACATAGTTAATTTCCAAACGGAACTGCTGTGAGACAGTGAGAGTAGAAACAATCTGCAATTTCAATGACAAAAAGTAAGTAGGTGATTTATTTAATATTTCTAAAGCGCGGGAATTCACATATTTGGGAGGGAAAGTGAACAGCCTTCTATTCCTGTATTGAAGCGGCCATTGGTGACGTATGACACCGGGATTTTTGGTGCTTTCTTTGTCTGAGTGTGTGCGCGCGCACGCGGCTCGTTTTCACGGGAGATATAAAATATGAGTCACGTGATGAACGTTCCAACCGCAAGAGCAACCATGTGACTAAAATTTCGTCATCTTATTTGACAACACGATGACCGAGCACAAATGAGGAACCGGGCGGTGGAAAGGTTTGTACAAGAACTTTAACGTTTTACCGATTGCCATGTAAAGCTGCACAATCTTTGAAATGATTCAAATACGATAAAACTTTAAGTTTGCGCATTGTTTGAACGTATCCTAAAAAAATATGGTAAAATTGCTCTGGCTAAGAGTTTTCGGTATGGTCACAAAGGTTCCAACCCCTTTCAAACGAGTGAAAAATTTGAAGCCAATAAAGACACGCTTTCATACAAACAACTGGGTTCTGAAAACATGATTTTACACAGAAATATGCAGCATAAGGCCAGCTTACATAACGTCCAAACTGATAATTAAAAAGTTTAATTTAAATGACGACACGTAATTGATTACATTACAGTAGAAATTCAAAAAACGATATTTAATCAATGAAAAATGATTTTATCTGGCCATGAGATCCAAAATTGGTGAAAATTGCCTTGAAGCAAAGCCACAAGTTGAACTTTGCTTGGTTAGCTTGTATATTTCCAATCAGTGCCCACAGTAAACTCGGGTGACTCATTGTTACGCAACAAGTGACAAAAATAAACCTTGGAAGTAGAACCATGAGTAACGAGCAAATAAAACACATTCCAACCTGGCCTTTACATCGATCAAACGTTAATGCAAGGTACAAAACAGCTAAACGTCAGCTACCTGAAGAGTCAAAAGACAGCGTTTGTTTCCGCAGCAGCAACAAACTGGAAACTCAACACAACAGTTCAGTCAAATGTGTACACAAACTTAACGTTGTAAAACTTTGAAATATAGCAGAAACAACGTGACTACCCAACTAACTCCGTGGAATAATATAGAAGAATTTCCATGCATTTTGCAATAAGTTAGCTTAGGCCAGGGGTGTCCAAACTTTTTCCCAGGCGGGCCAGATTTTGATAATGCAAAAGTGCACCAGCAGCCTCAGACAGTTATTTTGCGTAAAAGTTTTGCATCTACACTTTCTACAGTATAGTGATATCGTGTTATTTAATGTAATTTTCATACAACAGAGCAATATGCAGTTTCAAGTATTCTGTTAGGGTTAAGGTTAATGTGAAGGATGAAACTGACGTCTTGATTTCTACAGCCTACCTAGGTCAAGTCTGGTTCGAGTGACAGATAAGCGTAAAATATTACGTAGGTGGCAGTCGCTCAGCTTTGATCTCAAGCGGTTCTTGTTCAAATTCATAACAGAGAACGTCTGCTCACACAAGTATGTTGAACCGAACAAGGTCAACATTTTCTTGGAAAACGTTCACATTTCTGCAAATTTGTTTTTATCGAGCCGCTGGTAAAAAGGCACCAGAGAAAGATGTTACTGTCGCTTCGGCATGACAGAAGCTCAATTAGCTACACGTGGAGCCTCATCAGGGTTCAAGCAGAATAAGCGAATAGCAATACCCCATTTACAACTGCGGAAAAATCTCGAAAGCGGTCGTTGAATTTGCTAGCAAGAAAATGTCTGCAGGAAATATTGTCTTCAATAATCTTTTTAAAAATTTAAGTTGAATTTGTATGATTTCTGTGTGTCTGCGGGCCAAAAGTAATAAATTGTGCAACAACAAGCCGGCCATACAAAAACCTATCACGGGCCGGACTTTGGACATCCCAGCCATAGGCCAATTCGCTCCATGTTGAAATAAAAGAAGTCAAATATTCTCAAAGTACTGCTAACATTTTATCTTCAAACACGCAGCGACTCGATTAAACTTGGTAAACACTGGAAAGCAAAAACTACAACACACAAAATTGTAATGGAAATAATTAAAATGGAAACTCTAAACCTAAGGTGAGCAAAAGACTAAGAAAGCAAATTCAGACGAAAATGCTACACCAAACAATACCACAAAAAATTACAGGTAAAGTGCTATTAATAGAAAATCAGTAAACACAAAAAAGCATCTATACTTTTATAGCATTGCGTGTATGTAGGTTTTTCAAACACTTCAAACAACCAACCAAGTTATAAGGGTAAGTTTTTCGTGACGTTTTTGCTATTGCTGGTGGCCGTGAAACAGTAGCCTTCGCAGGAAACAGTATCAACTCTTCAACAAACGTTGGTTTCCTACAGTTACGGATACACAGTTAAACGTCACCGACATCGGCTAAACTAAAAGCTGCAGTTTTATTACAGACTAACTTACCGATTTGGAGTTGAACATGACATCAATCCAAATTTGGGTTAAGGGCGACTGTTTCAAAACTTTACGTGTGCTAATGTAACAGTCAATAGACTATCGAACAGAAACTATGAAAATACAACTTGCAGAATCTGAAAAGAAATCTATTCAAAACGGTACGCACCGCAAGAAAATATCAATATTTGTTTACTACCAAGCTAATGCGTGCGAACGAACAGCGCAAAAGCACAATCACTTATGAAAAGCCGACTTTGAGGAACCGATACTTCGTCACAGGTTACGCTTCAACAAAGCGAACAGAGAACCGCGTTACCATCCCGGCTTTGAATTAAATGGAAAAATTGCGCATATCGTTACGTTTAAGAACTTGGTTTATGAGGGGATTTCCTCAACTACTGCCTACAGTCTACAGTTACACGATTCTCCTTGGCAAATGAACCAACATGACATGATTCAGGTGAGCGAAATTGATCTTGACAAAAATCACGATGTGGTGGATAAGCTTGACATTTTTTGTTTTTTTTTAACTCTTATCTTCGTTCCAAAGTACTGCCATATATTACAAATGTAACAGAAAAGAAATGCAAGTTGATCGTATTAAACATCCACTATGCAAAAGCATTAGCGGAGTAAAGATAGACTGTTTCTGACACAAACAAATTAGAAAAGCCAAAGATTTCGTTAGAAAAATATTTGCTTTAACAACAAAACAAAAAGATTTAAAAAAAGGTTCTATAAATCCGGAACCAGTCTTTCATTGCGTAATAAAATCATCAAGATACTAACCGCAATCAAATGCAGAATTGGAGATAGTTCAACAGATAGAAGCACTGTTGGGAAATGATTGGCTACGCGAAGGGGCGTGACAGACGAATATCACAATGACACCACAACACATCACGCCACACCGAAGGAAAAGAGTTGCGAAATATTTTCAAAACAAAATGTTGACGAATAAACATAATATGTAACCGGGCGAGGCGCTCTACTGAATGTGCAGATACGCAAAAGAGTCTTTCATCTTTTGGTTTATAATCTAATTCTAAAAACCTAAGATGTAGAAATTTTAGTCTGACACATAGACCTACAGCTACTGCAACAAGCGCGGAACTAAACCTTGGCACAAAACCAACTAATTCTGGTATGTCTTCAAAACGTGCCTTTGCAATTGGCGTAATGAACCCGAAGTTACAATTAAATGATTGTAGGTCGAAACGATGGAAAGTCCAAAGAAATCACCCAGTCAGTTAAATTAGCCTTTTTTGCATCGTTTCAACGTCGCGAAGTGAGGTGAAAACGTTAAAATTTTCTTTCTGAGTAAAAAATTACTCACCCCGGCTGTGGCACCTCGATGCTGGCTGACACGGTTCGACACTTGCGCAGGTTGCTTTCTTCGGACATTTTCCTGTATTCCATTGGGTTTGACGTCTGAAGTTTTTGAGTTTTCCTAAACAATCGGAAACTGCTTGGTCATACAGAAATTATTTTTTAATTAGTTTTCTCCAGTCAGCAAAAAATTTTGTGACAACATTTCACTGAAACTTAATTATGTAACGTCACAACAGCAAAAACCCAATAAATGTTGCTAGCCGGATCCGTCTGGGCAAGTATCCAAAACAGCATCCGATTTACAATCTTACAGCAAAAAACGTTATGGTTGTATACAAATCACTCGGTAAGAGTAATTACCGGCTGTCAAGCAGACGTATCTGGTCCGGCTTTCTTGATATAATTTCTTTTCCCTCAATATTTCCAGGGATACGAATTAATACTTCGTCACCTTGATAGCGCTGTATATAACCGCCGACCTCTCTCCCGTTGTGTGTTGTAAAGACCTATAAAACAAAGTTTTAAAATGACATGACAGGCAATTGACCGGCAGAGACATACCTATTATGCAGCCGTTCAAGAGTTCAGAATGACATCATGGGTGGTAGTTTTGTGATTTGCAACGTCAGCCTTCCGCCAAAGTTGAAAGTAAATATCAAAATTTAACCTAGCTTTATAAGTCTAGCACTGTATTGGCTTCAACAAGACCATGTTTAAAAATTGACATTACAGTAGTTCCCGCTTATTGAGCCCACAGTTAATAGACCCACATGCTTATTAAGCCCAATTTGGTCGGGTCCGGAATTAATGAATGCATAAGAGTGGTAAAGAATTGTTCCTCGATAGGTCCACCCCTATAACAAGCCCAAAATCGTCCGGTTTGGAGGTGGGCTTAACAAGCGGGGACCACTGTATTTGTATGAATCATGAAGAAAATTAAAATTCGTGTTTACTTTTTGAAACCGTTGCAGGTGGATGTCCGAAGCAGTTCTGAAGTTTGTACCAATCATATCCTTAGAGACACACAAATGATTCTGTTGTTTAACTCCACAATGTAAGAGTATCGTCGCTAATAACTCCGTAGTTGATTTTACAGGATAATATCAAAAACAACTTGGTGAGATACTGATTAACAAATTAAACTACACTTCTGAAAGACAAAAATTCACAATAATGACGCAATTTCAATGAATCTAATGAATTCGAAATTGAAATCGGGTTGGCGAAATTCGTATTTTTCAAGCTTACTTCTCCGGATTAAAACGCACGCTTTCATATTGTATAAAGATATGACAAAGGTCGATAAAACCTATGAAGGCTGGGCTGGTGTGGTAGTTACTAGATACAGCTACTTCGGGCAAAGTCACGAGAGCATTGTGGCGCCCCAAGACGGCTTGAACGTGCGTTGCTGTAAATGACGTAGGCACAAGAAGAAAGGTTGCATACTGGATGACTCCAACACTAAATTATTAATGCAGTAGACTACACATGAGAAAAATACATTAAAATCAAATGGGATAGGGCACCAGAAATAATCCGTAAACATTTCGTCATAGCACACACGGGCAAGCTCATGCTTTCGTATGTTTTTAACCTCAAGACTTGGCACTTGAAAATCTATCTTTCAAAATGCAGCCACTGGCACGCAAAAAGTAAGCGTAAAACCGGTAAAACTATGCAGTAAAGGTATTCAAAACAGATTTATCTCAAGCGAAAGGACACTTTGTTTGTTCTGCAAAAGAATTGATTTCGAGAAGTAAAAACCAAACAACTTGAAAGAAATCAAATCAAAACCAAAAAAGTTTACCAAGCTGGTGTACAAGTCTCCACCCTGGTCATAAATGGTACAATGTGATATAAAACAATGATTGGAAACGACCAAGACATGTAGAGTGAAGTGTATGAACAGTAAAGCAAAGGTAAAGTAGTTTCACCCTATATTTTTGATCGATTTCAATATATGACATTGTGGTATTTCAGACCAGGGCGGAAACTTGTACACCAGCTTCAAGTTTACGACGAGACGAAATTTTATTTAGTAATGTTTTTGTTTTCAATGGAGCCACTATAAAGCTCGGAACTCAACTGTTGTAATTCTGCAGCTAAACTGAATAATACTACTGTCTACTACTCGCATATCCTTCTCTGTATGACACATGTGACTACCACCAAAAGTAATCAGTCTACTGAAATCGGTACCAATAATGAGATAAACAGCACACATCACTCTGTCCAGATTGCAGTAAACAACAAACATACTGTCCTACCAAACACAAAGGAAGAGTGGTGATGGCAAGACTCTGACCCACACACACATATATATTTATGCAGGGAGTGAAAAGAACTGCCAATAACACAAAAAGAGAGGCTCAGCTACTCTTTTCAGTCTCTCTGTACCAGACGCGCGCACACACGCGCCACAACAAACAACAAGCTCGCACAACTACGAACAGTTGCTCCAGCACGCTCCAAGTGATAGGCTGCAGTGATACGCTGTGGTGTGGGAGAAATACCAACAACAAAGAAAAGTATTAATTACCAGACGGCTTTCAAGTTATGCGCATCCGGTTGGCTGGCATTCACCTGAAGAAAGTTCTCGGTAAAATGAGTTGAAGTGTTCTATATTTATCTGAAATATAAGTGTGAGTGAATTACTTTCACAGTGATGCAAAGTAAATACAATGTTACAGAATTTGACAAAAAAAAAATAGTCCTGACGGTTTTGAAGCTAATCATTCATAAGTTAATGACATACGCGATGTGTGATCATTGAAAGTGTAAAAGTGTGGTATTTACACTCGGCAATGCAGCCGACATCACCGAAGTGATAAAGGTGAACAACTCCTGCGGTTTCTGTGTTAATTTAAAACTGAAAAATAAGACGCAAAATCACACGTCTTCTTATAAACTCTATTAGATTAAAATTAAGTTTATTGAAAACCCCAATCCCAATCTATTGACCTAATCAGTGGCATAATTGGGAACGCATGGTAGACGTTTTTATCTGCTCCTCGAAAATTAAGATAATAATGCAATACTGTATTTCAAAGTAAACGCATTGGTAATGGTCACTCAACTGGCTAACAATTAAATTGACCTATTTCAGTGTTGATGGAGGTATGAGGTAAATGTGGCTTGTACAAGCTGTAGATACGGGAAGGTAGGAACATCTCAGACGGATTTTCAAAATTTGATGAACGCTAACACAACGCTACACGATTTTTCAACAAGTACGGTTTTATTTAGTAGTTTCATTTAGTAATGTGTCGTTGCCCACTGTGACACAAAAGCAAATGATCCCTTTCAAACTAATTTAACAGCTTGCACTAGAGCTGTAAAATTCCAATCACCAAACTCGCTAAAAGTAAGCCAACCGGATTTCTCTATCTCAGACAGCAAATCAACCCTTTTTTAAATTGATTCAACGTCTGCAGACGTTAAACCAATGTAGGAAACGGTTGATTTACTGGCTGAGATTGTAGTGAGCCAAGCAGATGCAAAAACGCTTGATATAGTTCCTTGCACTGAAACTATTTTTATTTGTGTAGACAAATGAAGTAGATAAATCACGTTGTGTTACTTAGCATACCGTACTTTAAAAGCACAGCTAACAAATCCCTCCTATCACAATTGACTTAGTGCAAACCTGGGAGTTACCTAGGCCTACTTTAGGTCGTCTGTCAGGGGACACCCACCACCAAATTTGTCTGTCACATACATTTTTGTGAAGCTTAACACTCACACATTAATTTTCAATTGGTTTTATCCGGTAACTATTTCAGCTGACCTAGCTCAGTTAGGGGGGTCACCTACTTTAGGTCGTCTGTCAGGGGACACCCTCCAGCAAATTTGTCTGTCACATATATTTTTGTGAAGCTTAACACTCACAGATTAATAATCAGTTAGTTTTATCCCGTAACTTTTTCAGCTGACCTAGCGCAAATTTTGGGGGGTATAAAACTTGTCTGTCAGAGCCCCCACACCATTGAAAATGTCTGTCACATACCAGACAATCATCTAGAAACAATTTACTTTACAACCAACTAAGTTTCAAGTGGTAACTATTTCAGCTGACCTAGCGCATTTTTTGGGCCATGAAAAATGCCCCCCATTCCCATACCCACCACCGGCGGCCCGGCAGACTTCCAGATTATGAGTAGCCACATACCACCGGACATCGCTGTATGTATTGAAATTGGTAACTTTTTCACCTAGGATCAGGGCTGGATTTCAGCCGGAACGGTCCGGAGCGCCGCTCCGGAAGCTCGATCAAAAAGTTGACTTGTCCGGAACGGCGTTCCGGAAGCTCAAATATATTATACTCTTATTATGCATTGCCCTGTTCAGTAAAAGTATATCTATAATAATTCTAAATGAGTCGACCACGTTAAATCGCGTATCCACTCTGATAACACTGGCCGACACAATTTTTGGTGCCGGCAGTTTTTGAATTGATTTAGACTAACTTTGGGGCGCTGATTTCGAAAATGCAATCAGTTTTTCTCCATCAGGTCAACTTTTTAAGTTACGGTACGGTGATTTTGACTTTTTTATTGTATTTGCCCTACAAAGTAGCACAAATGCAATAGTTTTAATGCTGTCATTATGGGATTACAACCTTTATTATTGCTCTTGCATTACATCCTAAAACAAACAATGAAAGTAGACAATGCCAAGGCAATTGTTTTCTGTGTTAAATGCTAGTAGGTGCAAATCAAAGCAGCAGAATTGTGCTTTTTTTTGGGGGGGGAATCTAGCGCGCTTATGGTTACAACATCAAGAAGACGTTGTCTCAGTAACACAAATATTTTCTGCAACATCTGTGGTGATTACGCACTAGAGCAGGGGTGGGGAACCTGCGGCCCGCGTGACTGTTCCATGTGGCCCACGTCAAAATTTCTTTACCCAAAATATATTGAAACAACAGCTCAAAAAAGAATAGGGTGTGAATTCTTGGTATTGCGAATGGCCTTTTATGACTAGTTAATCCATCATAGAAGATTAAGAATTGCAATTAAGAGTTGAGTTCCAATTAAGAGTTGCAACATCTTCCGTGTCAGCAGATATCACACGACTCACGAAAAATAAAAGCTTTCAGCCATCCCACTAGCTGTAAAAGTGAAATAAATCATTGTCTACTAACTGTCTTCGCTGCATTTTTTATCTGTAAATAAAATTTCAAAAATTTTAGTGGCCCGCCTGTGTTATTTCTCATTTTATGTGGCCCGCAATACTAAAAAGGTTCCTCACCCCTGCACTAGAGCCTAACAGAAAACGCATCTTCTATCATCATTTAGAAAATTCGATCCAAGTTCGCTTGTTGAATTCAACAGACTTGTCATTTATTAACAGCTGCAAAATACTTCATTCAACTACTTGGCTTGAGGACACAATAATCACACACGGAGAAAACCAAATCAAGGAAGTGACAGAGATTGCGCTTAGATGAACGCGAAGCTGTTAGAGGACTTCGTGAATATATAACTACGAAAAGAAGATCCAAGAGTCTTCAAAGTTTGATAACACATGGCCACCTGGAGATGCGGCCTGATTTGTCACATTTTGGAGATTTTGATTACAGCTACTGCTGGTGCTTGACTGACATTTTTTGAGATGTTCTTACTTTTTGCGGTTTCCTAATGACATAAAACTTTTTTGTTGCCTTGGGGAAGCAGTAGCAAATGAGAAAAAGTAAGTTGAAAAACGCAAAATCAGACTGTTCTTGAAAATTAACAGTCTGACTAAAATCTTCAAAATCAAATTTTCTTTGTTTTTCAACATGTGAAGATGTTAAAACCTATTGTATCATCGGGGGAAAAGAATAATAAAAGCGTAAAAATCTAATTTTTAGAAAAATTTATTTAAACGTTCGCCCAAAGTTAGAAAAACCTGAAAATTTATGCAAAATGTGACAAATCAGACCGTATCTTTAGGTGGCCATGGATAACGTCACGAAAATCTCTTCCAATTTCATCTAGCAGTGTGAACGCGGATTTCCACAATGAACCTCATAGCCTACTGACATCTGACCGTGTTTCTCTACACACTATGCAACTTTTCAAGTTTACCCTTTATACGAATGGTCGGTCCTCCACTGAAAAAGTTTTAACCAGCAAAGATTACAAATAAAATACAACATCTGTAGGCTACGAACTGCATTGGCACGACTGGAGTCATAAATTAATCAATAACATATATTTACATCAACATAAACAAACAGATACATATGAATAAACTCAACACGGTAATTACAAATTACAATCCTGAAACATTTTGTTGGCTCAACAAGTTTTTATGTTTGTAGGCCCAAAGAAGTTGACTTTGCAAATGCAAAATGACATTTTAATTTAGAGCATAATGTCTAACTTTCTACTTGATTTGGCAAGTTCGTTTAACACCACTTCCGCGCTTGGAATTTAAGTAGGCTCAAGCCCGGATTTAGGGGGGGGGGGCAGTTGCCCCGGGCCCCCCGACTTTTGAAGGGCCCCCCTATGTGGAAAAAAATGTGATTTTGTGTTATTTTTTGCCTTTTGGCCTTTAAAGTTTCTGCAAAATGCTGTGCAGTACTGGACTGATGCTACTGTAGACGTAGAGACGGTTTTTCGCGCCATACGCGCAAAAAAATTTTTTGCACGGGGCCCCCCGATTTAAAAGTGCCCCGGGCCCCCCATCAACTAAATCCGGCCCTGAGTAGGCTACGATGGATTTGCATGAGAGCTAGTCCAGAAAGCCTGTCCTGCCCCATAGTGCTTCTAAGGTAACTTTTCAAGCGTCGTAGACAGCTAAATGTTCTTTCTGCAGAAGCAGTTGTGACTGGAAGTGTACCGGTAGCCAAAATTATCAAGAGTTTGTAAATGTTTGGATAAAACTCTTTTTGGGATTCTATTGCTGACACCGCATCAATCGCACTTGCTGGCCTTTCACTTTCAAGAATTCGTTCCCACTTAATTTTCCACCTGGCAAGTTCATCTATCACGGCTTCGCAGTCAATGTCTCCTTTGTAAAATTGTACTGTATTGTCAATGTCACTATAGGCTACCTCGTTGAAGCGACATTTCTAGGCACAATGAGTTGAATTTGGGCAGCTGTTTTAAAATGCTCATGAAATCTTCCTTGCAATTCTTGTAGAAGGCCATCTACATACGGTATGTAGCCTATACAGATTGACGATAGAAATCTTCCGGATCATTTGTCTCGTAGTTTTCTCTCATTGATTGGCGACCAGCTTTCCTAGGTATTGTTATTGCATCTAGAAGCAGCTTTTGGGCCTTAGAATATATTGTTTTGAAATCAGCAACTGCATTTTCTCTGCAATCAAATACAACTGCTTGAACTCCGCTAATTTCCTTTGCACACTGTGTGAGGTCCATATTTGGAGATTGAAGAATTTTAGAAATCGGCAAAAGTAATCTTGAAAATCTGGCGCACACACAAAGAGATACAACTAATTTTGGAGAGAGCATAGCACATAAATATTGCGGTGCCTTGGGAGCAGAAGTTGTATCTGACCACTCTGTCATTCCTTCAAGTGTGTCAAGCACGACAGGAAACATTTCCACAAATTTTGTGACATTCTTGTGACGATCCACCCACCTGGTTTGGTTTCACACAGGCGTGTGAGTGACTTACTCCTACATGCACCCGAAATGGATTCACTGCTCTGTTGCAATGCTTTCATGCGCTTTGCTGAACCTCTAACAAATGTGGTGATGTCTTTAATTGTGCTCACGCAATTAGATATGGCAGCTACACTGGAAGCCTTACAAACAACCAGATTCAATACGTGTGAAGCACAGTGCATATACAGTACACAGCAGTAGGGTACTGTCTTTTTACATGTGCCTGCACACCATTAACGTACCCTTTCATCGATGCAGATAATGAGGATGCCAGCCTAATTTATCGAACAAAGTCGTTAGCATGGCTTCCAACCAGCGTAGCCTACTTTCGCTTTCGATAGTCTACACTCTACACTACAGTATGGCTGTAAGTGTACGACGTACGTCGTCTATTCATGGTACATTTCATACTGCATAGAACGCTTAAAATTTTTTCAAAAAATTTCGGGGGGGCAAATGCCCCCAATGCCCCCCCCCCTGGTTGCGGGCTTGCGGCATGATATATACTTTAGCAACGTTTTACGTACATCAAGTGTGTTGTTTCAAAGTCTTATAAGGGCATATTTCCGAATCTCTTATACGGCACCAAGCGCATTTGGAAAGTAAAAAATTAACGTTCCGGAAGCTAATCTTCTGGAAATCCACCACTGCCTAGGATGGACGTCGCGGGCTCCCGGTCTACCCATTTACTTGCATTAAACATGCATTTATGTAAAAACGAAACAATCTAGAAAAACTTTAGCTGTAGCTAAAAGAAGTCGAATGATACTTCTTTCAATTGCACTATCTAGCATCTCGATACCATTGGCACAGAACGAGATATATGCTGATTTGTAAAAATTGTGACAACACGCCCTTTGCCCTACTTAGACGGTGAACCTACTTGGCGCAGTTTTTATTTTTGAGTAAGCCTACTTTTGCTGTGTTTTTTTTTTAAGCAGAAAGTTTTTATTTAAAAATACACTTTTCTTGAAATGGGATAATAGACTTGATATAGTAAAGGTGTACGTGTTACTAGTATAAAAAAACAAGATAATGGTTGATTTGCTTTCGGAGTGGACTTCAGAGTGCCCGCCCCGTTAGCTCAGTGGTTACGCGCCCGGCTCAAGATCAGGCGGGGCAAATTCAACTCTAGGGGTGTGCGCTTGAGCATTGAGCAACGCACTTCAGGACTGCTCTTCATTCAGCGGCACGTAGGGAATGGAATAATTTCCCAGCAACAACACTTCAACAGTCGGAAACTTCACTCTGCCTATCTCGGTAAGCGGCCCTGCGTTAAGAGCCTCTACAAATATGCGAACCTACCAGGAATAACCAATCAAGGCTTTGTCAGTCCGAGGATAAAGATTTAAAAACCAAACCAGTCAATATTTCTAAAGTATTTGGAGCAACTTCGGAATTAAGTCCAAAAAACCTGACTCCGTACACTTCTGAGGCCCAGTCATTTCGAGATAGTGACATTTTTGCTTGTTGAAATGTTGTTGTCTGCAAATTATTTCATCCACTAAACGAAGAGCAATTCTTGCTTAAGCGCACAACCTATAGCAGCGCTTGATCTTGTGGTTTCTTCATGCACAAAGTCGGGCGCTTAATCAACTGAACTATTGGAATGCAGTTAGCTTCATGAACAATTCCTAAACCCACATAAGCTACGCACAAAAAATTTGATAAAGGGCAGTTAAAACCTACAAGTAATGTTTTAAATAACAATCTACTGACTACTGATCCCTGTTACCTTAGCAATTGAGGTTTTAGCTTTCTAAACATGGAACATGGATCGTTTCAGAACAAGACTAGGTCAGAAAGCGAGGCAGACTCCGACTCAGCTCAGCAGCAGCCTAGAGCAGTTAGCTACACAAAAAATTTGGGTCTAATTAATTAAAAACTTTTTATAAGCTACTTAAGTTTTTGGTAAAAGCGTAAGATGTTAATCAAATGCAAGTGTAGCCTATAAAAAAAACTTTCAGTCTACGAAAATAACACAGGTAACCAAAGGAACTGTCTATTAGAAAAGTTACGAGTGGTAGGGGAGGGGGTTTATTTGGCAAAAAAATTAGGATAAAAGTCAACCCGGGTTTTCAGATACAAGATATTTTAAGGCGCTGGTTCGGCTCGAGGGGTGTGCACTTGAATAATGCACTTCAGAACTGCTCTCCATTAAGCAGCAACCCAGCAACAAGAGAAAACTTCATTCTGACAATATTGGTAACAACGCCTCTACGAATATCCAAAACTGCCGGTAGTATCCCATTAAAGGCTTTGTCAGTCCGAGGATAAAGATTCAAACCAAAAATAATACTCATATGTCAACGGTGGGCAAGCCTTAACCAGAAGAAAACAATTTGCAATGCACGGAATTGATGGGGGGGTGGTTTTCTATCATCTCTTGAGCAGCATTAGGCTTTTAAAATTACGCAAACTAATCCGTGGACGATTTATTCAGGTGCCGCAATAAAACAAGCAAATAAGAATCCGAATTTTAACCAACATGCAAATTGTTTGATTTTATTTGCGATTTGTTGTTGCCAATGCTGTGACTAAACCATACAAAACCTTTAGAGCAATTCTTGTTTGCATCCAGCAAGATACAGGCATGAATACATGGCGAAACACCATTGTTCGTAATCTATCAGGTGCATGAAACATCTGTAGCCTACATAGAAAAACCCATCTCAGCAAAAACAACATATTTTTCTTGAGTTAAACCAATAAGAAAGTTGCAGTGATAAAAATCTTGGGTTTTTTGTGAAGCAACAATACAATAAAAAGCAGCCTTTGTAACTACACAACTTATAGTACAAGATCACGTTTTACTGTTACAATGTGTTCACGATGCAATCAAGCATAAAATCACATCGAAGTTTAATAAATGCAGTGGCAGTTGGTCCCACTTTTGAAAACAACGCATGGGCATATGCAGCTGCATTCAATATCAAGTTATGTCTTTACCATCATCTGTTGTTCTTCGTATCTATCTTCACTCTTCACCGGATCTGTCTTCCTTTTGACATGAGTTGGATCTGCGTCCGGCATCACTTGAACCTCTGCTGTGTGACCTCTTTCCATCCCGACCGTTTTCGTCCACTAAACTTTTTGAAGAAGAAGGTTCCTTTTTCTGCTCTTCACTTCCAGAACGTGTCCGGGTTCGTCTGTTGCTTCGTCTTCGTGGTGATTTCGATCTGCTCTTGGAGTGTTTTCTGCTCTGATTCCTCGTCGTGCTTCTCGAACGAGACTTGCTCCGTCGTGGAGAGGGATCGCGGCTCCTTGATCTTGACTTGGAGCGATTGCGACTTTTCCTTGGAGAATGAGAGCGATTTCTCTTGCTACGGCTACTCCTCCTTTTTGGACTGCCGTTATCACTTTTGCTATCCGATCTAAACATATTCGATTATTCGTAGCTGATACTACAGGACTTCAAGAGTGATTGTCAGAACTGAAACCCTTGGCTGAGCTCTTAATACATTTGCATCAAAAATGCAAATGGCCCCATTTTGGTTGAGTTTACTTTCCTTGGAACAAGCTTTTAAAGCTCTTTTCTAGCCTCCAGAAAAGAACGCGCCATCCTTGCAGCCGCTGATTTCGTCACAAAACAAAACTTAACAATTGAATCAATAGCTTTTCAACAAAACTAACCAAATAGAAGAGCTTAAAAAAAGTTTATAAAAACGTTTATGATTGATTGAATCTTCATCCTCGGAGTGGGAAAGCTTCTTGCAGAGCTTAATCCTGGCAGTTTCGCATACATATTGTAGAGGCTTGAATCACTGACGCAGGCCCGGTCACCAAGATCGACAGAGTGAAGTTTCCGATTGTTGAAGTCTTAGTGCAGGGAAATTATTCCATCCATTAGATGCCGCTGAATGGAGAGTAATCCTTTACATGCGTTGCTCAAGCGCACACCCCGAGAGTCGAACCAGCGCTGCTTGATCTTGAAGCTTCTTCGTTCCAGAAGTCAAGCGCTAACCAACTGAGCTAGCGGGGCGGTGAACGTGATTGCAAAGCTAACAAACTACCTGCTGCGTGATCTGCGACGTTTTCTTGGACTTCTGGATCGGGAAGAAGAATATGATCGAGATCTTGAACGCGATCTGGAGTATGATCTCTGTCTTCGGAAGCTAAGTTTTTGATGAAAGTATGTGTTAGCCATCTCTGACACAAGCAGATGAGGGAGAAGAATATTTGCAAGACAAGGTGAGATTTTCAAAATTAACTTTTTCAAATGCACACAACTAACAAGACAATTCTTCAGGAAATTATGCTATTAATACTTACATGGTTGTACAACATCTTTACGTACGCTGTCTAAATCGTAACCAGGCTTACTAGGGCCGATCGCATACTATGTGGACATGTCAAGTCGTTAAGTTGAAACTACGCGTAGAACAGCTGCCGTGCATGCGCCCATCGGAGACACCAGTCTTTGCGTCGCACGATTTCTCAACGCACTCGCTTGTGGCCATTGAACATAAACTACCGCACGCATTGCTGTATCGCCAAATCCTTTGGCAGTTCGAACGAGGACCAAGAGACAATTCCAATACCAACAAGAGCGCGGCGCACGGTGTGCCGTGTCTACCAATCCTACAAGTGGTTTAGGGATAAGTGAAGCTTTGCAGTAAAGTGGTACATGTTTAACAATCGTACTGTAGAACAAAAAGATGTGGTTTTAAAAACAACTAAAAAAGAAAAGATTTCGATTTAAAAACTAAATGAACACCATTCATCTCACGTGAATTTTGCAGCCAAGTAACAAGTACTAATAGCTTAGGTTGCAAAGACGAAAACGTCTTGCTTACATCATGGCGCTTACATATGACGTTACAGTTCGTTTATGAACAACAAGATTTTTAACGGTCAATATTACCTTCGCGCTCGCGGGCAGTCTCTGGCGAAGTGGCCCATTCCACTGCAGTTGTAGCATCGCATGTCGTTGCGTGGTCTGCCTCCTCCCCCGCGAAAGTCGAAGCGCGAAGGGGGTCGACGCATCGGACGCCGGTCGTTGGATCTTGAACTCCCCACTGCCGGGTTGGAAATGTCAACTTTAACGCGGCGGTCGCAAATTGTTCTGAAAGATAAAGTGGTTCAGCTCTCTCAGGTGATCATGCCAAAACTAGCAATCACATGGATTAAAATATTTCTTTGTCTAAAAAATTAAAAACCAATCAGTTTATTCAATCAGACGCAGCAAATACTTATCCTAGCAATCCAAACCAGTTCTGTTCAGTAGTTTTTAGATAAGCTTCTTTGAGATTTAGACTTTAGAAAAGCAATTATTATGTAGAAAGATTCTTAAAAATCGAATAATTTTTATATACCACAGTTCCGTACTAGATAATATTTTAAAATGGACAACGATAAATCTTTGCTTGACTCTGCTATCATTTCAATTAAACTGTATAATTTGTTGTGTTCTGAAACTACACAACTGCAATTGAAATACTTTACCTTCCTTAAAAAAGGATTGTGTATGTGATGTGCCTCACCTAATTCAATCACGCGTTGTTCCTTTTTAATCAACGCAGCTATGTTTGAAGTCCGTGCTGTCTGTCAGATACTATTTTGTTTATGACAGTATAACAATATACAGCAATCTATGACAGTATGGGCTTTCTAGAATATGCAGTAGTGCTATATATATATATACAACATTGGCGTGTGCTGGTTGACTTCTGAAGGCATGCAATTTCAGCGCGTGCTAAATTGGTGTAACTATAAAACGCAATCTTTTCAACTAGATACAGGGTAACCCGGTATTACGGTGTTACATTTATACAATCTTTAAACACAATTCAGAAACTTGAACAATAAACAAAAGAATGAGTGAAAGAATATTGTACATCATGCGATAAACTGAAGTGCTACGTCAACAAATGATTGGCTATGGTGTGGATTTTTAGATCTTAATGCGGTAAAACGATTTATGTGATTATCAAGTTCGCAATTAACTAGATTTCACTAATTGTAAAAACAAAAGAGCAGTCCACAAGAGATTGCCGAGCCATGTGCAGCTCAAGAGCCACGGATTGGCTATCGTTGGTCTACTGAATCAAAGTGACCCATATGTAAAAATCCATCTTGAATGCTGTTAACTAACGATGAACTCAAACACTATCATATAACGTGTTTGTGACTTACCAAACGTAATTGTAATTTGGACAAAATTTTCCAACTTACAAAATACACAACAACCGTCTCAGTTATAGTTACATGAATATGTGTAATTAATTACATTCAATTATAATTGAACCAACTCTGGTATGCAAAACACAATTTAGCAACGTAACTCACTTGCCATCTAAACCTTTCACAGCATCTTTTGCATCCCTTGAGTCTTCAAAAAGCACATAGGCAAATCCGGGTGGATTACGGGCTATCCATACACTAACTAAAGGACCATAATAACTAAATTCATCTTCTAGTTCAGTTCTTGAAGCATTATTGCCAAGATTTCCAACATAAACTTTTCTATCTGACCCTTCTCTCATAGCAGTTGTTTGAATATCAGCCTAAAATTAACACGTGAGAAACCTAACTGCAAAAAAATAAAATAAAAATGAGATGGGTTATTTGCAGGAATTGAGCACAAGAAACATAAAACAACAATTCTTTTCAATTCCCAATATTAAAAGCATATTAAACTTAAAGTTAGTTTTACTTCAAAGTAGACGCTAAGTGGAGAACCTAAACAAATGTAGTTTGATTGATTCATCAGTTACAAGACTCTAGTCAAGAATAAATCGCACAACCAATCCATAATAAGGTAACAAAGGAATTAGCAACGCAAAATACGAAGCATAAAACTGGTACCTTTATAAATACACTGGACAGTGGACATGCAACAAAATTTTGACAATGCAAAATCATCTGCTACGAATGCTTTTTGGGAAATGCAACAGCAATTTAACATTAAAAATATTTTGCTGCACATGTCATTTTATGATGGATGTGCATTGTACATTATGTACAATGGCACCAAGCATTGCCTATTTGCTTCACTTGAGTATACTCTCAACAACGCCCCTTTCTTTCCTACACTATTGATTTTTTTTTCAGGATGTTTCAAACTGCAACATACAAGCCACAAGTGCTTTTAACCAAAATCTCTATGACTAAAGATGTTAAAAACGATTTTTCAATTATACTATTTAAATTCATTGCAATCTATTCATACATTTTTCAAGCAACAATAGTTGAGCATTAGGATCTGTAAAAGTGAAAGCAGAACTTCAAAGTCATGTTTGCTGAACAGCCTTGTATTAACTAAATTTGTTTAGACCTAGCTTTATTAATTTTTACCACAAAGCTAATTAAAATATCCTGCAGTTGAATCATTGATACAGGCGACTCTTATTGATATTTTACATTTTCATAAGCGTAAACATTCAAAACTCTGTTTCAGCATCTAATTTTTTACACAAACAAACTTTGTAAATCATTAACTACCACATACACATACAATTTGTTTGTAATCTTTCATTAAAGGAAGATGACATTAAATGAACACTATATCTGCACAGTACTATGTTGTGGCTGATATCGCTCTCTGCATTTGTCACTACGGTAGATTAATTAACATTTTAAAGATAACATTAAAACTGTTATTGCTTGCTTCGAATTATATGCAATATCATTACTATTTCTCTTCCTAATTTTCTTGCACCATGTAAAATTATTTCTCCTCTTCCCATTATAGCAGTCGCTGGATTTAGCCCTTTTATGAAAAAACTTGGATGCAGTATTCCACTTTTAGAACTCCACTGGTTTACACACTCCACAATGCTCTCTGTTTCGATTTTTCTTAAGTCAAGAATGTTAATAAAAGACAACGCAAATTCATTGGAAGGCAAAAGTGAAACAGATTGCTTATTCTCCTTCACTTTAGAAGCTGAATGCAAAACTATAGGTTTAGAAATAGCATCCAATGAAGGAAAAAATGTTGAAGGAGGAAAAATTCCAAAACATATTAAGGTCTTGCCTAAAACTAAAGTAGGAAAATGAGTGCTGTACGCTGACAGAATATCATGGTTTTCAGTTGGCCTTTTCAACTTCTGCATTGTCCATTCAGAAACTCCTGTTCTGTACATCAACCACATTGAATGCATGCCGCTGTTCACAGCCAACATAGAAGAAGAATAAGAACTGGTTTTCAATCTTAAAAATTGCAACGCTGATGCATCTATAGCAAAATGTGAATCATCGTCACAGATCAATGTCTGTTTTCTCCAAGTCCAAAAGTACAAATCGAGACACCAAACACTGGAGCTTCTTTCTTGTTGACCAGATGACTTTTTCTTGCCACCATACAATATCATAATGTCCAATTCAGGATCAACATGGTCTGCGATCAAGCAAGTTTTTGGCATATACAGTTCTTCTGGACATTCATCAGGAAGAAATGATTTCAGTGTCCATGTTTCAGTGATAATATCATAAATATGAAGATGATTATAATATTCAGAAGCACCTCGTCGCAGAGTGTTTGAAGGGGTTAAAGATGAACCACCAAACAGAATTAAAAAGTTTTTATAACTGTCTAAAGTACATCCATACTTAGGCGGTGGAATATTTCCTTTAGCAGTTGGACGTTTCCACAGCAGAGAATGCATATCCAAGCATAATAAATCATTAAAACCTGTAGAAGCATTTTGAATCGATTTTCCACCAAAAACATACATTGATCGAGAATAGTCAGAATAGCAAGCGGCTTGAAAAAGCCGTGGTGTGACTGATGTAACCTGGTTGCCTTCATCTACAGAATACAATTGGATGTTGCCAGAAGTCATATCATTTTCAAATTTATTTGGAAGCTGGCATAGCATCCTATGAAGTATTTGCATCCAATTTTTACATACACATGAGGCAATATCATACTCTTTATATGGAGAAAGATATGAAAATATAACTTCTAAAATTTCTTCAGGTAATTGCTCCATATTTCTACATACAATAATAGTTAATTAAAATCAGTTTTACAGCTGACAAAATACTATTTAAACAGTTCCACAGTACACCATTGCATTATTTTAAATGGGAAAAACAAAATCTTCAGAAGAATATCATATTTAGGTGGTTAATATGAAATCGTTACATCTGGCACAACCGATTTGCTGCACAACAATTGACTGCAGACAACCTGTTGAAAGGACATCTCATCACACAAGTATAATCTCACCAAGAGATTATTTGGCACGAAATCTATTTCATTCATTGTGCATATATTGCCTTGTGCAGATTTTTTCTTTACCAGTGTGAAGTTTCCCATGAAATATTTTTTGACCTGACATTTATTAAGTTGCATCAAGCTTTCCAATATTAATTATGATCTAGTACTTTACTAATATCACAAGAAATTAAACATTAGCATATAACGGTCACATCATTTAAAATTATGTTATTCTATTATTTTTTATCAGAATATCAGTTTGCCTGGTAACTTGTTAAAGTTAATTCTTCCTGAGAAAGGATCAATCATCAAAATAAAATAGAAAAGTAGTGTGGCCAGCAGATGAATTTTCCTGTCACTGCACAAACTCCACATAAGCAGCTTTATTATTAACCCACACTTGTCCACCAAAAGTCAAATTCAAGAGAAAGTTAACTTCTGCCAAGCTAATTGTGATTAAATAAAGCCTCTTTGTCATTTTTGTCAAACACACCAAACCTTTTGACATGTAGTGAGTAGAAACGGATATTGGAATATCTTTGAACGTTTTGAGTGCTGTCCTACGACATCTTTTTGTAACTTTTAATGTGTTATAGCTTCAAAGTGTTTTATTTCATCATGTCAGAAAAGAAATCGGTTTAGATTCACAATCTTTGTTGCCTACTTGGATGAATAGACCACTTCATTGGCCAATTTCCAGTGTTTTGGTTGGATAATTTTGTCAGTTCAGTTGTTTTTATTTCTGACCATCACAGCGAAAACATTATAGGTTGTAACTCTTGCGACTTTTTTTGCGGTATTATCGTGTTCCCTTGTGTCATGATTAGAAATTTGAAACACTAGCTAGGTATTTGTGTGCTTCTTAAGAATTTAGAACGCTAACTAATAATTTGAGTGCATTCTTGCAATCGGTAGTTTGATACATATACACAATACACATGTAGTGTATTGTGTTAGTAATAACTATATTTGATTTAAAACCATCTAAACCCGTAACAGCCTGTTTCACTTAAATGGATCATCAGAAGGTTCTTACTCAAATAGAAATTTTATTTGAATAAGAACCTTCTGATGATCCACTAAGGTGAAACAGGCTGTCAAGGGTTTAGATAGTAATAAATAACTATATTTGACTGAATACTGAAAAGTTTGGGTGTTCATCAGGACAATTATCGTTTCTAGCACTAGTTGCAACGTTCATCTGATGAAATTGAAAGTAAAGGTAACAACAAACAAGATATGTTTCTCGGCAGCCGATTTGTAGCAAGAATTGACAGCGATAGACACGTGTTTCGCCCATGAGGCTGGGCTCATCAGTATCGCACCGTATTCTGCCACAAATTTATTCGACCACCGCTGATTGTGCTGATAGCCGGGAAGAACGCCTCTTTCTTCACAACAAACAAGATAGTTTATTGCTTCACTGACATTTCGCGCACCATGACAATGCGCATCCTCAGAGCAATTAACATACAAAATAAAATTTCACAAGGTTATATACTGCAGTGCGATTGAAGGCAAGAAAAAATAAAACACGCAACATTTTAAAATTTGGCCAATTTTTAAAATATTGCGTGTTTTATGGTGCAGTGCAGATGGTCGATTGGCCGTGAGGGGATCACATCTTGATGCAAATCCAATTCAGAGATATTTATAACTACGGGATTGGAAACTCTGTGGAACTGAAAACCATTTTATACACCAGTAGGGTCACTGTTGTTTGTGCGCGGTTGTGATAAATATTCACATAAACTGACCTCAAAGGGAAGCAAGTAGGCTAAACAAACAACCAAAAGTGTAACAATCAATTCATCTGCTGTTAGGTCTGCGCTTGTTTAACTTATTTGTTTGTATTCCATTAGTGCAGTCGTGTTGTATTTTGTTTGCTGCTCAAAAAAATTCCAGAATGACCATTGGTTTTGGTTCTGATGACATCTTAAACGTATTGGTTTCGTACTGGATTGGTCCGTGAACAAGTTGATGATGCAACAGCATATTTCACTAATTGCTGAACACTCCTCATGTTAGCATGTACTTCTGATCCGATTTGCAGTACGCAAATGCTAAAGAATAACAGTAGGTGGTTTTTGGACTTGTTGCATTCATTCATTTTTTGGATTCATTATTTTTTTCTACATTCGTAAATATGCTTTTATCCATCACTTAAGTTTTGGTGTGAGTGTACATTTGTATTACGGTACTATTGTAAAATCAAATGTTGTACCGTGTATCTTTTAGTCCGGAATGGCCCGTTTCGGCGATTCCAGACTTGGTGATGAAAAGCATGGATGTTTTAAAAAAAGAAAAGACAAAGCAACTTTGCCAGTGCAAACCGTCTTGACAGACGGGAGACTTAAGATTGTTCCTACCCAAACTGAAACCCCCGATATCAAGTGGCTGATGAAATTGCACCGGGTTCATCTGTCTCATTAGAGTTGGACTTTGTGATGAAAGGAAAACAACTTTGGCTTTACTTTTTTTGTCAACGGGCTTTTGATACTCTGTTTGTTGTTCAGGGGGGCGCTATTTAAAAAAAGTTTGGGAAACAATAGACTACACTGTGGTACATTTACATTTTCAACGGTGCAGAGTGCGGACAGACATTTGCAGTGCTGTGCGGGCAGCGGGGAGATTTTTTCTATCCATAACATCAGCCTGCTTCGAAGTCGCTTATCGAAGTTTTCTTGAAAAAATGTGCAATTTGTCAAAAACTTTTTCAATGAGTTATTTCATTTCTCCAAATGTATTGAAATCAGCAGTCACTGTAATTTTTGTTATGAGTCACCATAAAATAAGTGACCTTTTTCTGTTGCATTTTATACTCCTTCAACAAATTGATCATGTTTAATCAGCTGTAATCTTCCATATGAACTGCCTCCATTTTGTTCTGTCTTTTGTTTGTAGTGGTGCTTCCGGCATGCTTTTATTCATGTAATTTACTTGATATTGTCAAAATATTTCATTTTTTGTCGTCCTTTTGCCTTGCACCATCCCAGTTAACATTGAGTTTTCCAAGGAGTTGCTTCTTGCTTTCAGGTTTGGTGGCCGTGCTTAACTATATTTATGGATGCATACCGTATACTGTACTGCAATATTAGATCCTTTCATGCACGTCTTAAATCATTATGGTTTTGCCACCTTTTCCTTTTGTTGGTTTTGTTACTGTATTTCTTTTTCACTAGGCCTATATCATTTCTTTTGCATTCTGACAATAAAAAAAATTGAATTGAATTGAATTGCTATGTGTCCGAAATATTTCCATTTTCTGAGGTACGGTAATCCAGAGCAGGGTTGCCAGATACTCAAGCTATAGTAAGGCCAAATCCATTATAAAATAAGGCCAAAAAAAGGCCAAATTTTATATTTACTTCTAAGGCTAAATAAACGCTAACAACTTAATTGAAATAATTTTTTGAAAATGCCATTTTACCGTACAATCAAATACCGTATGACAAATAATAATTTAGCACTGTCAGAGCAGTGCCGGTCTTTGGGGTGTGCAAACCGTGCGATTGCACAGGGCCCGCAATTTACTCAGAAACTGCAGTAATTTTGTCATTTCCAATGGAAAAATTCAACAAGTGAGTTCAACAAATAAGGAATTAGCAACAAGAAAACATAGAGACTCAACGGGTGCAACCTATTTCGTACCCTGAAAAGATCGAGAAAAAAAACAACAGAGCCGAAGTCGCTGATCGGAGTTGCCGCAAACATTTCAAAATTTCTCGATCTTTTCAGGGGACGAAATAGGTCAAAATTTTTTTTTTATTGCACGGATTCAGGGTACGAAATCGGGGTAGCCTACGAATTTTTAGGGGACGAAATAGGTTGCATCCATACTCAACATTAGAGACATAGCTTTGTTTCCGAAAAATGCCAAAGAAAGCATGATCTTATCCTTTTGCTATGCCACCGGACAGAACCATTTTACAGTAATATTTATACGCAAATTTTTGTTGAACATGCTCTCAGAATGCCCCAAATTCAAAGAAATTTTTCAAAATTTTCTAGGAGAGGCCCCCCAGACTCCCCGCTGCTGGGTGTCGCCTTCGGCGATCACGCCGTCAGACTTCGCCCGCCGACCGTCAAACCACCCCCTTCTCCTTTCAAAATACCAAGCTACGCTACTGAATTGGATCATTGTCATTGGGGCCCACAAAGCATATTTCGCACAGGGCCCGAAATACCCTAAGACCGGCACTGGTCAGAGCATAATGACCGGTTCGTTTGCATAATTTGATTAATGAAAAATTACTGTAGTAGCAGATAAACTAGAAACCACTATTACTTCAATTCATGAACAGTGCTATTCGGAACATCTAGCTAAGCAATAAGCATGAATTTGTCTTATTGAGTATATGTACCAGGAATGTCTACAACTACAGGATTGGAAACTATTTTCAGGGCTATACATGAATACAGAAGAATTATTAAAATAAAACACTGTTTGTATCAACTAAAGAATGTATAAAATTCAATTTCGCAATAACAATATAAAATATAGCCTTCACTCACATCAAAACTTATTTGCTGGTTTTTTTTTTGGTCATTTATCAGTCATTGACCGATTTTTTAGCAAAATGTCCGAAAAAAATGTAGTCAATTCGGTCAAAATGTCCGAAAAAATATATAGTCAATTGACTATTAATGACCAAAAATGACTAAAAATGATCGAAATAAATAAAAAATGACCGAATTTTTTCAAGTCATTTCGGACAAATGACCGAAAAGTCTCAGCAAAAAAAAAATCCCAGCTTGATGTATAGAAGTTTAAAACCACGAATCTAAAAAATCAAAAATAAACGAATGCAAAGATTTCCTGTCGTTCTGTAGCATTTTGCGTATTGCAAACCGGATCAGAAGTACGGTAAACGTGGAGTGTTCAAAAATCAGTGAAATGTGTTGTCGTAGGCTTTTATAATAAACTTATTCACAGACCAACCCAGTACAAAATCAATACGTTTAAGATGTCATAAGAACTAAAACTAATACTGTAGGCTACTCGGTTTTGAAATTATTTAGCAGCAAACAAAATACGACAAAATTGAACAAATGGAATGCAAACACATCACATTAACAAACAAGGCAAGTGTATACTTTACGGTTTACGGCAGGTGCAACTTAATAGAATCGCCCTGTCCACCGCTAACACATTCTCTACTCTCTGCCAATGTCTCTACTCACTAATTAAAACGAATATAGGTCAGCCTCTAAGTGATGATAAGTGATACTTTTATATTACAATTGAAATTGAATTTCCTTAAAATAATACTTTCTAAACCGGTCAAAACTTGCAGCCATAAAAAGGGCCAAATAAGGCCAGATTTTCTGGCCTTATTTGCATCAATTTTTGTAGGCCAACTGCAATTTAAAAAGGCCAGTTTTCTGGAATTTGGCCTAAAAAAAGGCCATCTGGCAACCCTGATCCAGAGTCCAGACTCCATTTTTCACCATAACTAGGTATTTCAATTTTTCACTTTTTTAAAAAGGTTTCCTGCAGTGAATCCATTAGTTAGAATGATTAGTTGATTACATCAAGATGAACGCAAAACGGGGAGGCAAACTGCGACTAAAAAAGTTTGCAGATAAAGAGATATCAACTAACATGATGGACTGAGCTTAACTTGTGGAAACCTATTTTTCGGATGAACACCTGGCCCGATAGCGCAGTTGGTTAATCGCCCGACTAAGTTGACAAAGAAACTGCAAAATCAAGCAACGATAAGTCAACTCTCGCGGTATCCGCTTAGCTTGCAATGGTGTTCAACCTGCGGACGTACAGCCGCATGCGGCCGTTCAATCGTTGACACGTAATTTAAGCTAATAAGCAAGTGTTGGCGCCGCCAACACATGTCTTTCGGCAAAATTTGTTTCTGTTGAAAATTCTGTTTTGTTTTCAACTTTCCAAGCTTTGTAAACCTCAAATAATTGAAACATTTCAGGACGTGGCAAAGGCGGCGGAAAATCCAAGCCGAAGCCAAAGAGACAGACTCTTTCGCACTGGACACTACTCGGAGCGCGTAGGTGCAGAAGCACCAGTGTAGCCTACCTTGTGGCCGTGCTCGAGTAGGCTACTTGAGCGCCGAGGTGTTGGAGTTGGCCGGTAACGCCGCCCGCGACAACAAAAAGACGAGAATCATTCCCTGTCACCTTCAGCTCGCCATCCGCAACGACGAATAACTAAACAAGCTTCTGGGCGTAGTCACCATATTGCACAAAGTGGTGTTTTGCCCAACATCCAAGCCAAGGTAAGTTTAGCTCTTACATTTTGGGCTTTGCAGTTTTTACTCTACCTACAAGTTGCATTCCAAACTTTTTTACTTTGTTATTAAACAAAAATTTTGTAATTGGACCGAATCCATGTTTGTTTGAACTTTACTTGGGTTTGTGATTTGTGAATAGCAGTTCTATTTAACCTCAAGCCGCGCGTGTTTGGAAATCTAAGCATGGCAGTGGCACGTACGAAAATACATTGCAGGCACCAATGCATTTGACCATCTGACTTCATCTGACTTCAATGCATTTGCCAATCCATTTGTCGCCAACTTGGCGGCCGTGCCCGTGCTGGCATGCGTTAATGGTTGATATGCTAATATATTGCTAGCCTATATTGTATGTGGTTTATATATTGCTATATGGTTTAAGTCTGGTCATAGTAGCCTACTGACATGAGTGTTTTTTTTTATTAAAACAAGCAGTGTCCGCTTATATCAGTCATGACACTATGTATATTCTGTCTTTTTGGATGCTTCAAAAGCCTTCGACAAAGTCAATCAGCATTTATTGTTTAAAACGCTTATCACACGGAACGTGCTTATGAATTTTGTTCGCTTATTGGAATACTGGTAGGCTATAGTAAACAAACCATGCAAGTGAGGTGGGGAGGTCACCTGTCCCAATCATTTATTGTGTTCAATGGAGTCAGACAAGGTGGGGTGTTAAGCCCTTATCTTTTTGCCGTATATATTGATCAGCTTTCTTACGAGCTCAATAAAACAAAAGTTGGTTGCTATGTTGGCAATTTTGTCTAAATCATATTATGTTTGCTGATGACATTTGCTGCATCTCGCCTATAGTTTGTGTGGCTTACAAAATTTGTTGGATGTTTGCCACAAGTATGCTGTTGAACATGAAATTCCTTTCAATTCTAAAAAGTCATTTGGTATGTTAATCTCCCCAAAAAACTTTTATCTTTCACGTGCTCCCCTGCTACATCTAAGTAAATCTGAAATTGTGTTCACAGACTCTGTAAAATAGGCAGGGCCGGATTTAGCTGATGGGGGCTCGGGGCACTTTCAGATCAAGGGGCCCCTGTGCAAAAAATTTTTTTGTGCCTACGGCGCGAAAAACCATCTCTACGTCTGCAATAGCATCAGTCTAGTACTGCACAGCATTTTGCAGGAACTTTAAAGGCTGAAAAGAAAAAAAATAACACAAAATCACATTTTTTCCACACAGGGGGCCCTTTAAAAGTCGGGGGGCCCGGGGCTCCTGCACCCTCTGCCCCCCCTAAATCCGGGCCTGAAAATAGGCTACCTGGGTATATTTATTGAGAGTTCTCTCTCAGATGAAAATGATATTTCAAGGCAAGTACGCTCTCAGTAGCCTACTGTGCTGCAAATAATGAAAAATCTCATTTTTCTAAATGCCCACCCGCTGTAAAAAACATTGTATTTCGTTCTTATTGTAAGTTATGCCGTTTTACGCATCCCAGTTGTGGAATAAGTTTAGATCTTCTAGTATCAAACGAATAACGATTACGTGTTGCTAACAATGACTCTTTCAGAATATTACACAATTTGCTTCCTTATGTCAGTGCCTGTGAATATCAAGTAATGAATAATATAACAACGTTTGATGCTTTATTGAGGAAAAACATGTTTTCGTTTATTAACGGTTGCATAGGCCTACTCAATTCGCTTTATATTAGACCTGATGTCATCTGATTGTTTTTATCGTTCTGAATACTTTCAATTCTTCCAACGCTCATTGTATGTGCAGGGGTTCTAGGTTTAATTTTATTAAATGTTTATTCCCCTGATAACAGCAGATACGCTGCTGACGTAACAAAGCTTCGATGGCACAGAGGTAACGCAATGAGTCTCAAGGAACTGTTTTATTCGTGAGTTCGAATTGCAGAATTTAAAACACCAATTTCTGAACTAGTGTTTTTCCAGAATGAATAGAGTTTTTGAATTTGAAAAGTAAGAATTATCGTAATGTTTATACTATTATGTTATACTATGTATGTGAAACTTGTTTGTGCGGAGGTATATAGCCTAAAGCACTTTCAAAATAAAAGAAAAAGCAAGCAATTACGTAATTTAAAATTGGCAAATTACAACAATATGTTTGCGATTGTAGAACAGCAAAGGTAAAATCATGTTTAGGATTTCGTCACAGAGGTGAATTGCGGAGATTTGCATAGTTGTTATTTCACAGCAACAACTTGAAACTGAAGCCATTTCTTTAAAAGTTATAGTTGATGAAATCACACGATTTTACATCATAATGCAACGTTTTGCTAAAACGGAGAAAATTGAGCCATCAATCGCCATAGAACAGAATCCTGGTAAAAACTGCGGTTGCGTAGAAAACGTAACAGTAAATAGCCTATTAAGTGAGGTTTTTAACCGACGGCATCCAAAGTTGTTCTCTGTGACCTTTGTGCATTTGCAGTTTGTGTATTGTTCAGGGGCGTATCCTCAATGGAAGCAAGGGAAGCATTGCTTCCCCTGTCAAAATTGAAAAAAGAGAAGCTGATATTTTTCAGTAAAACGATTTCGTAATTTCTTTACCTAAATGCGATTTAGAACGGTTTTTAACTCATGCCCCCCGTATGATTTTGAACTCGGTTTTAATTTTAAAAAAGTTGGAAGCCAACGGAAGCGAAGATTCGTATTGCATCCGTTGCTCTCGTTTTTGCAATAAGAAGAAACAAGTTTGAAAGAAAGGAAAAAAGCAGCGCAAAGTTTTCGCAATTTACGTTTCTTTTAACTAATCGCTGGAAGCGATTTAAAAATTGCTTCCAGTCGCGGAGTTGCCAGATTAGCCAAATTCCGAGAATTAGTTTTTTTTTAAATAACTTTTCAAAATGTATAATAATCAATATTTCTCTAATATTGTAACCTTACCAGATGAAACCATATTCAACATTGTTCAATACATGTTCTATACTTGTTTAATACTCGTAATGTGGCGGATCAAAACTCATCCGCTACTTTTATAGGCTAACTTGCTATTTTTTGGGTTACTTTCAGAATTATTTTTGCTACAATTTATTAAAATCCACTACAAGTTATAAAATATATATGTAAATTTTATTATTTTTGATAGAAACAGGTAAATATATCCATTTGGCCTTTTTTGTCTAATATTTTCCTTGTTTTAGCCTTTTCTTTGTATTATTTTGGCTTTAAGACTTTTTTATAGTCTGGCAACTCTGCTCTGTTGGATGTTGTGCCAGTGAGCTATGTAATGAGAAAATCTAGGGCACTGTTATGGTTATAATATCGGCCTTGTAAGCAAAAGTTTGAGCCAAGTGTTGGCTTTACACTGTTATCCTGGCTGGATAGACTTTGGAATAAGACAGGATATGTGAGGTCTAAGCTAGACTTGACTTTGTAGCTGAGTTTTTGGTGTTCTCTAATTATAGTCGCATTTTTGCCCGTTCGTGTGTATGAGCTACCTTTAATAAGTTAATAGCTGTTTATCTGCTAATAAATTTCATACAAAAATTACCCTAAAAGTGTTTCCAGAAAGCAGTATAATTCATTATTTGAGTGTAATTTTGCAAAAATTTTCCGGGGGAGCATGCCCCCGGACCCCCCTAGAAAACACGTGCCTTCGGCACGCTCTATTCCCCCACGAGTTTTATTGCTTCCCTTGCTCAACCAACCAGGATACGCCACTGGTATTGTTTCATTGTTTTGTTATGGATATGGACACTGGACAGCTTGTCTGACGCAAATAAATAATAATGTCCTTAAAAAGAGAAAGAACAGTAGCAGAGGAGAAAAGGGTATTCAATTCCAAATGGGAGTTGGATTATTTCATGATCGAGAAGGCAGCGCATAGCTTACTATGATGTGTAAGTTTAATATGCAGTCAAGTAGTTAAAACTGTTAAAGGAGAAAATGCAAAAGCAGCATTTTTGTCGTTATATGTCACACAACAAGGCCTAAGCAAAATTGGAAGTCGAGTCGAAGAAAATCTGTATCGAAAATTTGAAGAAAAGTGTGCGACAGCAGACATCTTGCATGTCTACTTTCATTCAATCGAACAATAATCGCTGTGAAGCGTCTAATAGAGTCGCATATCATCTTGGTGCAGCGGGAAGCGAATTTTTTTTTTCCCACGAACCTTTTGTTTCATTTGTATATTTCTGTAAGTGTAGCCATTACTGGTTACTGTGCGGCGCGCGTAACTGTTTTTACCGATTTTCGCCCTCACAGCAGCCGATTTTCGCCCTTCAGGTCCAAATCTAAACATGAAACTTGAAAAAATACGTAGCCTGGAGACACACCTAGTCTAGTCAAGTTTAAAAATTGATCCTGGTAAGGAAACTGACTTCTGTATTCTTCAATTGCTCTCTCGAGTAATACAGTTCAACGTCGGCAAGATGATATCGCCAAACAGTTGACCTTGACCCTCTGCCTGCAGACAAAGGTTAACAAAGAAGCAACTTTGTTTTCACTGGGTATCGATGAATCAACTGACATTAAGGACTATGCGCAACTATTGATCTTCATTCGTTCTCAGTCTCCAAATTGTGAGCTCTGCGAAGATCTTCCTTCAATGAAAACACTCTCTTCTCGCAATCGTGGCGAAGACATATTTGTTGCTGTTAAGAATGCTTGCATTCGCAATGGATTAGACTTAAAAAATCTTCGTGGTATTTATACAATGTGCAGATGGAGCACTTGCAATGATAGGTAACACACAAGGCTTTGTGGCAAGATTCAAGAAAGTGTTCCGTTACATCTTGAGATGGAACTGGTGGAATTAGAAAATAATGAACAGCTTGTGACTAAGTTCAAATACAAAGAAAAGTTGCTTGGCACGTGGAAAAGTGCACTTGATTATCCAATATTGCGAGAATTGGCAAAAGACGCTCTTGTTCTTTTCGGAAGCACTTACGTGTGCGAGTCTGCCTTTTCACAAATGAAGTACCGTAGCCTACCTGAAAAACGAGTAGGCCTACCGAACGGGATTGTTGGAGGAAACCTGGAGTCTCAACTAAGACTGGTGGTATCTCGCGAGGTTCCCAACTTTACAAGTTTATCTGCTTGTATGCAAAATCAAGGGAGTCACTAGTTGCAATGTCGCATCATTTTATCGAATAAATCCATTTAAAAAAATGCTTGATATTTTATGATGGCACAATTAGGTACCGTAGTAACTTATGACAAGTTTAGTAGATATTAACGAATAAATTCTCCTCTTTGATAATGTAAATATAAAAAAATCATTTAAAACTTAGGCTACCGTGCTTTGTACAGGGTGATTGAAAAGTAACTCCCTATTTTAAAATAAATACAATTTATTCAAATGCTATATCATGTTTCTCAATTTTTGTGTATATATTACTTAATGTATGGCAATTTAATTTATGTTCTTGTTTTCCTTTCAGATTTGTTTAAATATTGTTCAATTTCAATCTTTTCAAATTTATTTTATTTCAAAACCCTACAAAAATGGCTGGACGTCTTACTCTACAGGAACGTGCCCAGATAGCCGCGCGTTACGAAGTTTGGGGATGCATTGTTCAAGTGCAAAGATGGTGGAGAACTATTAAGGGAAAACATGCCCATAATTGACCCGAAGACGATCAAGAATTGTCATAAAAAACTTATGACCACAGGATCTGTGGCTGATACTCAAAGAAGCGGTCGTCCTTCCAAATCCAGAGATCCTGAGGTAGTGCAAGTTGTTCAAGAAATGTTTACCTGTAGCCCACATAAGTCAATTCGTCAAGCAACAAGAGAAAGTGGGCTCTCCTTTCATTGTGTACGTAATGTGCTAAAAAACGAGCTTAAATGGCGTGCTTGGAAGCCGCATTACTGTCAAGCACTCTCTGCCGAAGACTTTGACATTCGTATGGAGTTTGGTGAAATAATGTTGGCTTGGTTTAGAGATTGGCCCAACCTCTTTAAAAATATTCTATGGAGTGATGAAGCTGTATTCCACATAGGTGGATTTGTGAACCGTCATAACTGCCACTACTGGGCGGAAGAAGATCCTCGTGTTACCTGTGAAAAAATGCAAAATCGACCCAAAGTAACGGTATGGTGTGGAATGACTTTTGATAGGATTGTGGGTCCTTTCATTCTTCGCGATACCATGAATGCCGAAAGGTACCTCGCTATGTTGAAAGATGAAATTTGGCCAATTATCAGTGCTTGGGAAAATATTGAAGATTTGATTTTCATGCAAGATGGAGCTCCTCCACACTTTGCTATTGTTGTTCGTGAATGACTAAATGCTCAATTTCCTGGAAGATGGATGGGTCGTCGCGGTTCACACGAATGGCCGGCCAGAAGTCCTGACTTAACACCCTGCGACTTTTTTCTCTGGGGTTGGCTGAAAGAGGAAGTCTACTCAACCAAACCAAGAAATTTGGAAGAACTTGAAGGGCGAATACGAGAAGTTATGATTTCCATCCCGCAAGAGTTTCTTGCGAAATCAGTTGATGCGATTCCTGGTCGACTTGAGAAGCTGGTGGCAAATAAAGGCGCCCATATCGAATTTTAAATAAAAGCCCATGCATTATACTTCCTTCTCATATTCATTAATTGTAGAAATTCTACTTTTAAAATAAATTATAGTTTTTTTAAAATAGGGAGTTACTTTTCAATCACCCTGATAGAATTAATCTGAATGCGGCCGGCAATAGCAAAAAGGTTGTGCACCCCTGCGCTTGAGCAACGCATTTTGCTGCTCTCCGTTCATCTTCCAAGACTGCTCTCTATTCATCTGCACCTGGTGGATGAAATATTTTACAAACAACAACACTTTATAAACCTGCAGAAACTTTACTTTGTTAATCTTGGTGACCGGGCTTGTGTTAATGGCTCCAAAGCCTACGTGTAATGAAGAAACTTCTAACAAAAAGGCTATAAACATGGGGAAAATGTTTGCAAAATTAAAAAAAAAATACGATTTTGCTTAATTGAAACCGTTGACCCTTCGATAAATTCCGACTAAAAGTTTATTCCGAAACACATTCCTCTGTTGTTTTTTAAATACACCGTATTCAGTATAAAATTTTCTTTCCAGGGATGCGTAGCTCGAGTTGTCCAATATGAAGGAACTCCAAGCAGAATGGTTGAAAAAATAGAAAAAATATTTACGAAAATCAATCATCAATCAATCATTTTATTTTTCGTCATTAACGTGAAAATGAAAAATTAATAAAATGTTATAATTTTGCCTCATTGAACTTCTTCGACAAATCTTTGGGATGAATGTTTTATAACTTCTTGTTGAACACGATAGGCTACATTTGCAATGCATCGAATTCGAAAGGACGTTTAAAAGATAAAATCGGATTATTTTCTTGAATTTCTTAAATATTTCCTTTATCTTTGAGTCGTTTAGGAAAGAGTTCTTTCACAATGCGCTCTGGGGCGGCTTACCGGAGTAATTTTTCTTTACAAAACAATGTTGTCTTCGTTGGCATTGAATATTTCGTGCTGGAGATTTTTTTGGTTTAATTTATACAAAACTGCTGGAAATCGTTTTATATTTGGTTTTATGTCCGTATTTCAATCCAGTGTTGTATTTTGCAATTTACAGTACTGCAGTCTAGCAATCACAAGTTGTTTGATATGGGCTACCGTATCGTATCTAACACATCACCGACGCCAAGGTAAGCTATAGCCTAAATGTTTCTGAATTGTCTCACTAAAAGAAATTATCATAGACTTCTGGCTCTTTGAAGGAAGGCAAAACATTTAAATTTAGTGAAGACAACTAAATTTATTTATATTTCTCAACCGAAGCTAGAGTCGAAACTTATACATTTTTTTGCAGAAGTGACTGGAGACAATATTTTCGGCGGTCTTCTTGCCACTTAGGAATTAACACCTGTTTAAGGCAGGTTGGATTTGAGAACGAAACTTAAACACTTTCGCTTGAGCGCAGATTGTGCTAGGCCTTTGACTCTCTTGCTTGAAGACAGCGTTATTGGTAGACTACCTTTCTTTTATTTTCACTGCTAGAACCAACAGCAATCTTGATGAACACACAAACTTCTCAGTATTTACAAATGTTGCCTCTCAATTATTCCATTCGCTAGGTGCCGCTGAGTGGAAAGTTAACTCTGGAGTGCGTTACAACGAGAACCATCTTTGCTAAATTTTGCCGTTTCATAAGTCTAGCATGGTCTAGCGTTGGTATTTTTTCGCCGAGCAGTGAATTTCAATCATTCAGTAAAACGAGGCCTAACTTTGCAAGTAAGAACAACATAGAAAATTTCTAAATATATATTTTGTTTGATTTAACAAGCTACAAAATGCACAGCACATTGGGTTACACTTTAATATATTGTGAGTTTGAAATAATATTAAGTCTGCAGCACAAAATGTTATTGAAATATTCGACCTGTAAGCAGAGTAACAATTGGGTTGAGGCCCTGAACCTCCTTTAAATACAGACAGACGTTAAAACAAATATGAAAAAAATATAGCCTCGACTATAACTGTTAACGGAGATGTTTTCCATCCATGCAAACAATATGTTCAACCTTTAAAGTACCGTAACCATATTTATTAGACTTGTTGTGGTTCCTTGATCCACTCGATCAATTAAGCCTACTTGTCTATTGAGAAAGACAAATGCAAACTAAAACAACATGGTTAAAATATGTAAAATCGATTAGCTTAAGATGCAAAAAAAATTCTAATTAGGTTTTGTTAAGCAATTTAATTAACCAATGTCACAATTAAAGCAGTGACAAAAAGAGCAAGAAAAATAATCGTTTGAAGAGAGTCAAATGTAGACAAAAATTTGATGTTTGAGTATGAGGCATATGATTTGAACAAGCAGTAAAGAAAACGCTATTGTAGGTCAAGATTCTCAATGCTGGCCTTGTCGCCTATTGCGAACGCGCAACTTTATAACGATTAGGTAGTATAGGTACTAGCAATATGCACTAATTTAACATGGATGTCTTTGAAAAATACTGTATATCTGAAGTCAGGTTAAAGCTAGATGCTCTTAAAATTATCATCTTGTAAAAAGGTATGTCTTTGATAATCTAAATGTCATTTGCTTGCTTTAGCGCAAAAGTACTTTTCTTCTTTGGTCTCCTAGCCACGTACAAGATACCGCTCAAAATTGCCACACAGAGTGCAACCAGCAGCGTCAAGTAGAAAACGTTGAAATCCTGAGTATACCTTGGCATTGGGGCTATAACAACAGTTTCTTCGTTTTCCACACCTGCACATATGAATAAGTTAAAAGCACTAGAAACATGACGAACATTAAAAGCAGATTATGCTAAACAAGTAGTAATGACGATAGTTTTGAGGTGTTCTTTGGCAAATGTGAAGCATGGCTTACGCAAAAATTATTCAAGCAAAGAGTTTGAAATAAATTTCATGAAAAAAGTGCGTTAAACTAAAAGTAAAAACTAAATAGTTGCAACCATGACCTTCTTTATATGGAGGCCTTGTACACGTGCGATTGGAGACAATGACTATTGATTAAATCTGACAGTTAGCAGCAACTGTGAGGTTGTAAGCGACCTTCAATGTCTGTGTGGTCGCATAATGCGAGCTTGAAGTAATGATTAGGCTACACTTTCACATCAGTATCAATTTGTTATGCTGTTTTTAAAGTCAACCCATCATGTAATACGGTATGTCGCTATAGATGTCGTTCCAAACTAACAATGAAGTGTGGTAATTTAAAGAACAAAGTTTAAAGTTTCAAAGCAAGCACATAAGAAGCTGTGATTTGGTCAAACTTGAGTTGCTGTTTCAGTATGAAAGTGACAACGTAGCCTACATGAGATATAAAACCACATGAGATATAATGTGTAAATACATGAGGCTGCGCAGATAACCTATTTACTCAGTAGGCTACAGAACTATCATCAAATCAGACCTACAAATTCATACCGCTCGGTGGGTATCTAAATTGCAAAGATAAATTACATACCAATACTTAACAAGAAAAATAGTTTGTCGCAAAGCAGTACAACAATACGTGCTGTGGCACCGACAGGATAGATTAAAGTGACAGTGTGTCATATACAAAATGCAGAAACACCATTGGCAACTTACACAAAAATCTCTTACCAACATAATCGGCTTGTTATTTTCTTATGCTCTACACCGTGGCCTCTTTTGAAAATTTTAAAAAATTAATGGCCCCCTATTTTTTCAACCTTGTAAAAAAATTAAAAAACTTCATTTTAAATAAAAAAAACTTAGTTATTTCATGAAGATTTGGGCAAAATGTACTAGTATTTTTATTAAATTTTAATTTATTTTTTTGTTATATAGTGTTGGATTGGATTTAGAGATGATAAATTAAAAAAATTATTATTTTTCAAATTTTTCCATGACCCCCTTGAAAAAGGCTCATGGCCCCCAGGTTGAGAACCCCTGCTCTAAATAAAGCTAAGTTAAGTAGTAGCAAAAGTTTTTTCTCACGGGGCAACACAAGCACCAAAACCATCAAACAAACAAAAAGTAGCCTAATGTTAAAAGAAGTTAATTTTCAGTTAGTTTACAACAATTAATTTTCCTTATATTAACTTTTTGTAACACTTGTTGCACATTGACGAAATACGTATCACCAGAGCATTGGCGTAATTTTGTAAAAGCTTTTTCAATGGGGTCGCAGTTAAAATTCCCAAAAGCGACATAGTCGTGTGAAATGCAAGATAAACCAGACCTCCGCAAGTTTGAATAAGTGCAGATGCTGTATCATTCGTGAATGACCTTTCTCTTTCACCTTTTTTTTGGTTTCATAAATTCAGACAAATCAACTAAATCCAGAAAAAAAATGCAAACTTTCATCATCTGCTGTTTTTATGACAGATCTTGTCGGGTCTTTTGAGATTGTATCTTAATTCAATCTTGATTCAGTCACAAAAAATTGCGCACGTGTACGAGGCCTCTAACTGAAGATGACTATGGCTGCAACCTATTTTTACCAAACAACAAAATCATAAGCAAGAGTATGATAATTGATAAGCCACAAGATGTAGGTGAACAATAGTTATTCTTTTGGTTAGGGTTATAAGACTGTTGAGTAAATCTATCTCACGTAAACCTACTATTTTCCTTAGAAAACTTATACTTGTGTTGGCTTAGTGTACATAGCAAGCTAAGTCATGAATGCAACGAGTTTCCTACAAGTCAGCAGTTGTAAACTGAGCAAGCCGCAACTGAGTGACAACTAAACTAGCAACATTTCAGCAAGTGGCTGAAGTTGATAAATGATGAAACTGAGTAAGTAACAACTGAGCAAGTCTTAACTTAGAATGTCACAAGTTAGCAAACTCAGTTAGGCAAGCGATGACCAAGCAAGGCCCAACCTGAGCACGTAAATCTCATTTGCTGACTTTGCAGTAGCTGAAATGTAATTGCTGAGTTGAAGCACTTGTTGACTTGCTGAGTGGTCCTACGACCAAGTGCAACGTATTCGTTGCATATACGGCATGTCAAGGGTCTTTTTTTTCCAATAAGTTAGAAAATTTGTTAGTGAGAATTTTCAAATAATTTTCAGAAAATGTTTATAAGAGTGAGATTGAAATTTACTTACAGAACTATATTATTTAAGGGTTTATTATTGCCCTACTACGAAAAAAGTGGTTCTATGATGATCAAAATTTGTGCAAGTGTTTGGAATATCTTACGCTCTTGTTGACGCAGCGCTTTTGCCGTAGACGTCACATTAACCAATGTCATGAAATAACTTTTAGTAATTAACAGATATGATTTTACTTTTAGTAATCTTGATTTGAGCTAATACCGTCACTAGCTTGCAAGTACATCTTTCAATTCCGGGAACAGAATTAAGTTCAGCTGCACAAATCTACAAGTGCACTCAAAGTTATTTCGTCCCAACATCAAGATGTTTCAAACTATTTATCTTTTTACATAAAAAGACCCATTTAAACTTTATTTATCAAACAAAGACAAACCCTGGCCAAAACCATGTATAGAAGAAAACAAAAGAATAAGATAAAGCTATAACTTACTTTGTCTGCAAGTCTTCAAATCCTGCCGCAAAGTCCAACCTTCAGGGCAAATGCACATTTCAGCTCCAAGTCTTGATGTAGCACATTCGTGAGAACATCCTAATTTGGCCTGACAAGAAATTTAACAAAATGTAGAAGGTAGGCAAAAGGTAGCTTGTAGGTAGAAGATAAAAAGATATACTACAGAATAAAGAAAAGTTATTAGCCTAATAGCCTAAGTGGTAAAACATATTGGCCTTTTCAACAACCTATAAGAAAAACTAGACAATAACACTTTGCATAAACTGATAAATTTAATGATGTTGAATGAATGAATCTTTGTATTTTTTTGCATTTTTTAAAACAAAATTACCCTGTCACAAGGCTGAGAACGAATCGTTAGTGGATTCATCTTTACAATCTTTTCATTGCTGTCTAAACCAGTTGAAAGGTCACTTCTGCGCCGTCTTGAGAAGGCACAACTCTAAAAATTTATGGAAATACACATAATCGGTGAGTAAACGGCAAATATTCCTTACATCCGTAGCCTATGTTCGTATCCTGGGTCAGTATCCGTATGTGATCACGTAACTAGAATTTTCTTGCGGAAGCCTCTAATGAGATTTTACAACCAGCGTGTTTTTGAAGAAAAATAATTTTCTTCATAGCATGCAGGCAAATTGGATAAAGCCCCATGCTCCTAACATAAAGCAGCGTACTTAACATAGGCCTATACATAACCTTGACGTAACCTTACCATAATTGAAATATCAAACAACTACATCATTTCAGATAACTTTTGCGTTGAAATGTCGCGGCATATTTGGGGCTGTTCGGTATATCTGTATCGTATGACAAGCCCAGGTATTTCAACCATATCATCATATTTCAACTGCTTGATAAAATAAACATAAAAATAACGTCATGTACGAATTTAGCACATTTTAGCTCTCGGAGTGTGCGCTTGAGCAACGAATTTCTGGACTGCTTTCCATTCAGCGACACCTTGTGGATGGAGAAATTTTTTGGCTACAACACTTCAACAATCAGAAACTTCACTGTGCCAATCTTGATAATCGGCCCAGAGCCAGTGATTCAAAGCTTCTAAAAGTATGCGAAACTGTCAGAAATAACCTATCAAAGGCTGTGTTAGTCCGAAGATAAAGATTAAAAAAAAAACGAAAACAAAACATATAGGCCAGTGCCGTTGTAAAGCTGTATACAACAGAAACAATCAGCAAAAGCCATTTCGCATTTTTTGCACAGTATGTTTCCACAGTATATAGCCTACTTTGAGGTTCATCAATGTCTGGCTGACATATCTATAATACATTTCTTAGTGTTCTTACCGGTTTAGTAGTGCATGTGCTGCCGGGAATAAGACTTTCACAAACTTTCACTTTGCAATAAACAAAAATTCTTTGACCAGGAACAGGCATTTGTGACCAAACAAACGATTTAAAGGAAAACTTTGCTTTGATTCCCTCGTAGTTTTCGTAAATCACGTTGGCACCAGGTAAATTCGGATCCGGTGCCTCACATCTGCATGGAATTAAAAAATGACAGTTTGGTTGCTTGGTAGCCTACTGGCAAGGCCGTTGAAAGGATAAGGGCCCGGTGCCAATGAGACTTTTCGGCTCCAAATTCAGACATTTTTAGAAAAAAAGCATCATCCAACAAATACAAGGTGGTTTTCTACCTACTGCTAAGTTGCAGTATTTAAGTTCCCGGCTCCTTGAAATGGTTACCACCCCTAAAATTATCCAGGGCGCAGGTCCAAAAGCACCATCTGGACCCCCTTCTCAACGATACTGCCTACCGGTAAAAGTTGTAAAATATCAACAAAACTTTTATTTAAAAACCTAGAAAAAGATTCGTTTTTGAATTTGCGATAGAATTAAAGAATTCTTGCCCTAATACAATCGATTGTGCCTAAGCAATTTTTGCGACAAACCATACGCTATATAGCCGGGCTACTCAACTGGCGGACCGCGGTCCGAATTCGGACCTTCTGAGTGTTGATAGTGGACCTCGGGCTTTCGGAAAAACAACCTCATTGCCACGTTTTTGGGCCTCTTTAAACAGATTTCTACTGGAAGAAAGCATTTTCTTCTGTGATTATCCTAGTAGTTCGGAGCGAAGCCCCCCAATACTTTGTCAAAAATCCTAGAGGAGTTACATTTTACCTAACAAAAAATGGTTCGTTACGATTATTGATACTTTAACTTTTCATGGTTGCATATGAAGTAATTTATGCACCGGACCGCTAAAAGCATTCCATTTGTTACACTGGACCTTTATTAACATTAGTTGAGTAACCCTGCTATTGCCTATAGCCTACTTTACACTTTCCCATGTCTAACAGTGGCACATGCACATGCAGGCTAGAGCAGTGGCACATGCACAGAGGAGGATCAAAAATCCCCTATTGAGCTTGATATCTGGCTATTTTATTGTTTTATTATTTATCATGACTTTATTTAATGCTTTATCTTCTATTTTTCTTTATCAGCGTAACTTACATGGTGTCGGTGTAAATCAAGTTTAGTGAACACGTATTTTGTTGTGATATAACAGAGCATAATCTCAATTCTTAATCACGAAACCAAATGGTTCAAATTTAATGAAATTTGGAAAGCATGTTAAAATTTGTAACGGCACTCCGGACTGAAAAGCACAAACTAAACAAGTGATACAAGAAATGATTACGACCTAAATTATATGGAGGGGAAACAGATCACATGATGTGTAAACTACAGGCATGTGACAAACAATTAGAACACACACAAAAGGAACGATGAGCCACAAGCGATTTATGTATATTGCAGATTTAAGTAATTCCTGATGAGAACACGCGTAGCCAACGCGTCGAAAACGTTTGAGTTGATTTTTTTTAATTATGTTGCATTTCTTTGTAATAAAACATATTCAACCCGCAAAAGTTACTTTGTTTTGTTTGTCTATGATTCAACAAAGCAAACTATCTACCAAAGTTTTATGTTGAAATTTCTTGCCTAAACTTTAAATAAATTGTCCATATTCTAAACTGAAAATTTTGAGTGTGAAGTCGCACTCCCTGCATCGCCACCTACTACATCCATGACTAACAAAACAACCATGAAATGGTAAAGTTTGCAAATTAGTTGTCTGTTGCAACTTTCAAGGTTATTTGTTACTGCCTGAAATTTTGTTAGAAAATACTTCGAAACTTTGGACTTTACTCAACTTTGCTAGATGCAAACTGTTTGTATAGACTAAAATCCTTTCCTCAATCAATTTATAGCCTAATTTACTTTAAGCTCATGCAATACGGATGTTTCAAACCGTTATACCGATACAGTAAAGTTTGCCTACCATTAGCGAAAATTATTTTCTTTCAGGCCCACATTTCCGTAGGCCAACATGTAAAGTACTAATGGGGATTTGTTTCCTGTAGCCTATGTCTAACGATGCAGAACAAATTCGATTCAATGTCTAAGCATAGTTGTGGCTTACCCTGGAGGACTTATGATATTGTACCGTCTTGATTCTCCAGGAAAATCAGTAGGTTGAGCCCAGCAATCCATGACCTAATTGAAAATTTTCAAATCGTTGCTGATATTACTTAAAATCTTAAAATTGAAAGTAGTTTAAGCTATTATAGTGGTGCGTTTTTTTTTTTCTTCTTTCAATGCAAAGTCAGCTACAAACAGTTGATTAATCGTCATACATCATCGGAGATTGGGGGTCCTGTAAATGACATGGGGTCGGGCGGTATGAAGGCTGGTGTGGTGAGCAAAGGAGTTTCACTTTAACACCAATCGAAAGCACAAAGTTTTTTCTTGCCAAGACACTTAGAACAGGTTTGTAGAGAGATGGGAAGATTGATTTCTTTGCCTTTCTGTTCATAATCTAAATGTTACCGCAACCATCATGCATCAACCAAGAAGGGACAAGAAATCAGATTATAATGATGATCTATTACGAATACTAAGTTGCTTATACTATAATTTATATTAATGTAATTCTTATTAATTTTAAGTGAATATTCTCAGAAAAAGAAGTTCTCTATGTTTACGATTTTTTTCAAATGTTCTTTGTCTGTTGTCATTGACAAAAATATAAGGTAGTCTTTGCCATAAAACTTATACGAGGAGAATGCAGCTGATAAGGGGGAAAAACGCTCTTGGGAAAACCGCTCTTGGGAAAACCGGAAAAACACAATTTAAAAACTATTTTATTTAAAAAAAAATTGCTTCAAAGATACAGTACAGCATTTTTGTACAAAATGTAGCAAGACTGTAAAGAGGCAGCCCCACTTTCAGCTACTACATTTGTCCCTGCTGCTTTAAGAACTGTGTTTTAGAGCTTAGTCCACCTGAAGGATTAGTCCAGTATTTTCTCCATAATCCAGCTTCACTCCAACAAAAACAGGATAAGGCATCACAACGTCCCCACTCATGTCCAAGTCAGTGCAATTTGAATTGGTGTATCTTTTCATACTAATCTGAATATCTCCTAATTGATCTTCTCCTTTCACTTCGACTTTTCTTGAAAATTAAAATATGAAAATTCGTACAAGTGTGAGTCTATATAATACTTTTTCGCAAAGCATCAAGGACATCCAGAATTGTCAATTAAATATATTGACAACTATTAATGAGATAAAAGTAATAAAATACAACTTCAGTAAGAAGTTGCTGTGCTTAGTTTAACCACAAGCAAACAAAACAAAATAACAGCACAAACATTCAAAAAATAAAGAGTCCAAAATGAGATGCTAAACTTAATCTTGACCATAAACACGAGAAAAGAACATAAACAACTAAACTGATGTTGCTAAACATTATGATGATGATGATGATGATGATGATGATGATGATGATGTGATGTTTCATTATGAATAAATAAATAATACCAGCCTAATTATATTTTCAAAGATGAATTTAAACTTTTTTATTTATTTTTTACAAATTAAATAATTAAAGTTTATTTAATTTCTGAGCACGGAATCGTCTGAAACATAATTATCTAAAAGACGCACAAGCTTTACAATGATAACCCTAGAATAGAAAGAACTTGCCACCAGCCTACTTGATTAAAGGTTTGATGTAATAATCATCAGCATATATTGTGCTGTTGTATTCGCAAGCTAGCCAAAGAGTCGTCGAAACATCTCTGGCAATCAATTGGCTTGGAGGGTGAAAAGGGACTATACAGATTTTATACCGTACTGTTACGACACCTTCAAGAACCTGTAAAACACATGGGATATAATTTCTTAACAGGAAGTAACCGTTTGAATCATCATAAAAACAAGGTTGCAAGATTGAGACAGATTTCTAACTTTTTTTACAATCATTTTCATATTTCTTTTTTAATCTTAAGACGCATAATTTTCACAATGCCACACTCAATATTAATAAAAAGCATTCGTAGTGATTCAGTGTTGCGACTTGCGACATCCTTGTAATTATCAAACACTAACTCGGTTTCTACCTTTTGATGGCTCTGCTATGTTATAACTAAGCTTAGTATTGGAAGCTAGTTGGCGCTTTAATGCACGAAAATAAAAGTTTTAATTAAAAAAACTAACGACATGTTTGTAAATCAATGCTCGAAAGTGTAGGATAGAAACAAGTGAGAGGTCAATTGATTAAACTGGTAGGTTGGGCCATGGCCACCTGGAGATGCGGCCTTATTTGTCATGTTTTGCAGATTTTGGTTACCGCTCCTGCTAGTGTCTGACTGACATTTTCTGAGATGCTTTTACTTTTTGCTGTCTCTTAATGATATAAAAGCTTTTGTTGCCTTGGGGAAGCAGTAGCAAATGAGAAAAATTAAGTTGAAAAACGCTCAATCAGATTGTTATTGAAAAATTAACAGTCTGACTAAAATCTTCCAAATCAAATTGTCTTTATTTTTTAACATCTGATTATGTTAAAACTTATTGTGTCATCTGGGGAAAACAGTAAAGAAGGCGTAAAAATATAATTTTTAGAAAAAATTATTTAATAGTCTCCCAAGAACCTTAGCTATGGCGGTTTTGCTCAACAAGCTTTTGACTATCGTCAGAGCCAGTCTCGGAAATTGACAGGCTGAATGTTACACTACTGCTAATGTTGTTGCTTACAAAAGCAGTCGGTTCAATCGTATCAAAACCAAAGAGCCATTTTAAAACAGAGATAACCGATTGAACTTTACATATGCAGACTTTTCGTTTTGAATAGCTTATCTTGTTGCAAACTTATAGAATTATCTTCATGCAATTCCTCTGTATTTATTGGTGCGCTTGCATATGTGTTTAAATGGCCTCAAATCGTGGCAAAAGTAGCTTCAAAGCGGCCAGATCATTTACTGTAACATTTAAGATTTAATATACCGTTGCATAAAATATTGTGAACCACTTTATACACTTCAAGTTTATTGAATCTGCTTTTGCTTTTTCCATAAATACATTTTTGATGTAGACGTAATTTTCTTAACCCATAAGTAAATAAACCCTAGCACCAACAAGGCATTTAACATAATGCCATAGGCTATAGCCTACATGTTGGCCGTTTAGCAAATAGGAGGCGTCTACGGTAAACAACTGTTAAGGCGGGGATTGTAGAATTTATAAGCAAAGCATCGTGGATTTTAGTATCAAGTTTGATAAAACAATTGCGTAAAATTCTAAAAGACTTTAAAGATGGTTTATTGTTTAAGCAAATTTGACATTTGAGTATAAGATCTTTAATGACAATGTAGGCTATGTGCAGTTTGCGTCGTGTGAACAAGTGAACGCTTACACTTCCAAGATGAAAAGGCATGACCCTTAGATTTAAGCTAAAAGTAATAGGCTAACAATTTTGAATGTTTTATACACGGGGGAAAAAGTATCAGTGTTAGACTTTATTTTAATGAAACTCGACATGTCATTAACAAAATATTTAATTTTTTTTACCGATAAAACGAACTGTGAGAAAGTTGTTATTTCATGTTGCCCACATGAGTATCATACAATCAATTGCGAGAATCTATATAAGCAAACATTTCGGATTTGCATGAGTAGACACTTAATTAATCCAGAATTGTAGTTCGAAGAGCAGACAGAGGTTGCTTTTTACCAAACCCAAGTGTTAAATTTGTGGCTATTTGCTAACGTCTTTACTTAATTAATCATGATTAATCTTTTAATTCCTGCTTGGCACTGAGCAATGGGATGGATTCGGATAATAATGCACTCTGCTGCGCCTCTATACGGCTGCATTGACACTGTCTGCTTTGCAAAGCGCTGAGAAACAACGCATTCTGCGATGGATACAGAGCTATATAAAAACAAGCATTATTATTATGCGAAGCAGGCTACTCTTTCCTCATGTGAATCTCCTTTGCCATGCTAGTTTCATTCTTGCACATTTGTTTTTTCAATGTATGTGTGTGTAGATCAATTATTTCGTTGCTTGTTAATGTTTGACAAGGGCTAGGAAGTTAATTTATAGTTTATTTTCACTTTACGGTATCATGTTAAATGCCGTGTCGTTGCTAAGTTGCATCTACTTTCCGGAAACGCGGATATCTTTGCTCAGAACGAAGTCTCTTGATCACCGAATTCCCATAACTGCGGACCTTCTGTAGCCTACTCACTGAGAATTAAAATAGTGCCGTTTAATTGTTTTCATTTTCAAAGCCCATCCATTTACAAGGTAGGCCATGGCCACCTGGAGATGCGGCCTGATTTGTCACATTTTGCAGATTTTGATTACAGCTACTGCTAGTGCTTGACTGACATTTTTTGAGATGTTTTTACTTTTTGTGGTTTCCTAATGACATAAAACTTTTTTGTTGCCTTGGGGAAGCAGTAGTAAATGAGAAAAAGTAAGTTGAAAAACGCAAAATCAGACTGTTATTGAAAATTAACAGTCTGACTAAAATCTTCGAAATCAAATTTTCTTTGCTTTTCAACATGTGAGAATGTTAAAACCTATTGTGTCATCTGGGGAAAAGAATAAAGAAAGCGTAAGAATATAATTTTAAAAAAAATTTATTTAAACGTTTGCTCAAAGTTAGAAAAACCTGGAAATTTCTGCAAAATGTGACAAATCAGGCCGTATCTTTAGGTGGCCATGGGTAGGCCTATATATTGATTGATCCATTGAGAGTTTTTTGAGAGAAATAGTTTGGCTAAAACGTATTTTGCTTACCTCAATGGATGCAGCACATTTACCAAAGGCTCCTGCTATATCAGCATGAACGTTCCCAACACCATTATATTCAAAGGTGCATCCAGGAATTGAATTGAATTCACTGTCCAAGAAAACTATTTCTTTGACCTGACGTATGGTTAGGCTTAATCCCATAAAAAAGGAATCTAAAATCCTTAAAAAGCAAACAATTGTTTCACCGTACATTTCTGAAACATCGCTAATAGACCAAAATTAAATAATATAAAACTTTGAAAGTCGAAAAATACTCCGAAAAATTAACCCATGAAACAAATTGACTCATTGTATGAAGTTTTATCTTCGAACCGAAAAAAAAGCTTTGTTGAAAGTTACATAATTATCGGAGTTTTGAGCGACTTATGTAGATCCTCTTACAACGGGTCACAGAGTAAGGTTTCCGCTTGTAAATATTGTATTTCTTGGAAACGTTTTTTTCCACTAAATGCCTATGAACAAAAAGCTGTTCTTACTCGCCGGTAGTTGAATATATTGTTATCTGTTAATGTTCTGATGAAACTGTAGTAGCACGAGCTAAAGATAAAGTGATGCTACCAGCTATCAGCTTACAAGCCTAAAAGAAAGTTTGATTTTCTCTTACCATATGTTGGTGTCGTTGTAATCGCATTCGATTCTAACTCCGGAACCAGTCTCGTTTAGCGGTATATTCTTTACCACTAAAAAACATGAGCATTGATAGCAGAAGTATTAAGATCCTGAAAAATTTCCATAACGAAAAACTTTTTATCAAATGCCTTGATAATTATGTCTCGTTTCGACAAACCTATGTATACTCTACGTTTTGAGCGATAAAAATCAATGTGAAACCCTTAATAAAATTTGTTGCTATATGTGTAGCCTACTGTACCCAACCAGCCTTAGACAAAAGTGTGGTTGTTTATATGATTTTTAAAACCTTTTGTTGTTTTATTTGCCTTCTTTCACATTTGGTTTCTGGCTCTAACACTAAAAAAGCATGATGAACAATATTCTTAATATAATACCACCATTGATTCACTCGGTTTTGTTTCAGCAATAGCCTACAACCAACGAACATGCTTTGTTATGCAGTCGATTGAGTTTCTCTTTTAGTACCATGATCGTTGTTAATGTCACCAATATGGTTACCTAGGCTGCGACAATGTTTTGTTTAGTTCAGTTTTTTCGTACTTAGTTCGAAGTGTCGAAGAAGATAAGGTTCTTCTCATTGTGCCCACCCAATTTATTACACCCTAGGAAAGGTGAACGGTGTTTTCAACAAACAGCTTACGCCGCGAGTCGAACCAGGTTTGTATTATTGGAAAACCAACGCCTTATCCGCTGCGCCATCTCACCGCCGGCTTTAGTAGGGCTACTTAATGTGTAATTTTGTTGGATTCTCAATTCCAAAAAATCCTGTGATTTTAGGGTAAAAAGTCAAAGGTAATTACAATATAAAGGATTTTAACTTAACTCCAAAATCTCAAGCCCAAATGTGAGGGGGCAAATATTATCTCCTAAAACTAAATAGCAATGCTGGTTTCCGAAATATGGGTATTATACAAATCAGTTGTGGATCTATTTTCGGTGGGTAAAAGCTTCTAAGACCTAGGCTACTTGGGTATCACACTTGCTTAAATTAAACCTCTAGCGAGCTATTCAGCCGCTTTTATGTAAGTGGCAACAACTTAAAACAACCACAAATATTAATTTTGGTTCAAGTTCCACTCCGTTCCGTGATTCCAATCTCAGTTCAACTCCTACTTAAGACAAGGTGGTGTTTTCTTGAACAAACAGTAAGCTACACGACACTGACAAGGTAAAGCAGACGTTAAATCAATGTAAAAAAACGTTGATTTGCTGCAAGGTTACAACAAGTCAACCGATGTTAGTTACCAAACTACACCTCTGGCCTATACAGCACAGTGGTAGGATTCTTATTGCCTAGCCCTACAGAAAAATAGTAACCTGATCATTCAAGCAATAGGCTATCATGGGAAAGTTTCCCAGCCTTAGTGGAAAATTTGACCCTAGTTGTAATCCAAGTCCAGTCCTCAATTTCATGTGAAGTAATTTTCGCCTTAGGCCTACAAGCTAAACTAAACTTCCTATCTAGTCCCGATTTTGCACATTTTTAGCCAAGCTTTATGTGCTATAGACCCAGGGGTATAGGCCTAAGTAGGCCAGCCTGCGTTATTCGTTCTTTATCATTTAAAAATGCAATTAAGTAGGCTATATAATAGCAATAGCTTAGCTTGAAAAGTTTCCAAAGTGCTACAATTCACAAAATTTGTACGTCAGCAGTCCGATGAAAAGAATTTTTAAAATGATGAAATGATTAAATAGATCAATTAGCTTGAAGAAATCCGCTCTGGATGTAACTCAATAATTTGTTTTAAACTTGGAAAGGGATAAGTGAAATGACTTTGTCTGGACGGGTTTGTAGCATTTCTAAGATGCACTTACTTCCGTATAAGCCTCCTGATTGTTCAATTTGTCCAATCCCTCGTCGTTCACGTCCAGACTGACCTGTCAAAAAGTGCAATAAATATTTGACAGTAGGCTCAGCTTTGAAAGAACAGTGGTTTTGTTGTACCCTGACACATTTTTAAAACGCATAGGCCAAGCCAAGTAGTTCTATATAGATTTTTACAGCCTTTTTAGGTATGAGAATCTTCAATCTCATAGTTTGCTTCAAGGGCATCAGGAAACGAAATTGCTTAGGTGTCGGGTTCTAATAAGAAACTCGCTTTAAAGCTAACCAAAATAAAGCAAAGAAATTTGAAATAAAATATTTTTGAGTGGTACTATTAGGATAACAAACTAGTTCTATTTTCGAAGTTTTTGCATGAGCAACGTATTTCTGGGACAGCTCACCATTCAGCAAAATTCAGTGGACGGAATAACCAACAGACAACACTTCAATCACAAGAGAATACATCAGACTGTCAATCTTGATGACTGGTTCTACGTTTGTGGTCCAAAGCCTCTACAAGTATGCAAAATTGTCAAGATGAAGTTTTTAAAGAAGCATTATCAGTTCGAAGATAAATAGGCTAGGGTTCCCATACTCATTCAAAATTTTAACTTTTGAAGAGCTAATATAAATTTTTGGCGCAATTGCCACAAAGCTATCCATAGCTACATATTTTCAATATAGGCTATATTCAAAATCAATTTAACTTGGACTTGCGCTCACCTGGTGCTACACACGCCATCAACACAAAGCCAAAAACAATGAGATAACGCATTGTTTTGACCTTTACGACACTTAAAATTTGTAAAAACGTATACCTATTTATATATCAGATTATCAAGCTGCAAAACAAAATATGACTGCAAGTAGGTAAAGGCTTTTTGTTGCACTGTTAATAGCTACATACTAATAATTTATTAATTTCGTCCGGTAGTATTTTCCCCCGTGAATCACAAGACAGTTAACAATAACCCAAGCAATTCAGGCTTTGTCAGAAGAGTATATTGATCATAGAAGATTTAATGGCATCTAACTTATTTATGAAGGTATGGTGGAAGGAAAAAGGCGCAGGGAAAGAAGGAGAATAACATGGGGAGATGACGTTATACAGTGGGCTAATTTGTCAAGCATTGGAGAAACAAAAAGAGTAGCGGAAGAACGTGACTTGTGGAAGAAAATGACAGCCAACCTTCGGATCGGAGACGGCACGTGATGATGATAAACTTATATATAACTGTATCAGCCTAAAGCTTCAAAAAGTGACATTTGTTTGTTGTCTGCAGGCAAAGCCCTTGTAAGAGGATAATTTGGGCCCGGTACTGATGAGACGGTCAGGAGCCCAGGTAAGAAGTCTCTAAAGAAAGCAATAACTCTGAAGAATACGAATTACGAGGTGTTTCGTTCTCAGAGCTCTTAAAAAAACACGGGACCCTACAATGATTCCGGAGCCAAAAGCATCCCCATAAACTGCTTGTTAATGTTTCTTTCTGTTTGCAGCTCAGCTTGATTCACTGTCTGGCAGGTGATTAAATTACTGTAGGCTGACAGCGAAAATCACCACAAAGCCTATTCATTGCAACCTAAACTTGCACTATGGTCAGAAATAAAAACAAACAAAAATCATAGACTACAATTTACAAAATGCAGCTAATCTTTAGAAAATAAAATCAAGAAACCAATTGCAAAGATAATGTTGTAGCCTCTTATCCGATCAAAGGGCCCTCTCCACCGGAGATGATCGCATCAACTTTAATTTCTTACATAATTTAATATCTGTGATTATAAATATTAATAGCCTATATGCCCTATAACAAAGTAAGTTCTAGGCTGCAAACAATAAATCAACACATCTCTTACTTTTTTAGATTATGTTTATTCTGTAGCTGCCCAAAGAGCATTGGGTGTGTCGTGTGTTACAGTGGCGTAGCTAGGGAATGTGCCGCCCGGGGCGGATTCAGATTTTGCCGCCCCTTAATTGACTTAACGTGGAATTATTCTATGTTTTGAACGTTGCCATTCTGTTTGCTTTTATTTTTTGTGTACTTTTGCAATATCAAAAAAACAAAAAAAAACACGTCCTGTCTGAAAGTGCCGCCCCAGACGTGACGCCCGGGGCGGTCCGTCCTCCTAGCTATGCCACTAAGTGTGTATTGTGGGCTGTTCGAAGTGTGTTCGATGAAATAAACAGAGATGCATTATAGGCTATGCTGCTTTGGGTAGTTGCATAACGAATTGACCAAATTCAAACAATTTGATATTTGGTGACTGTCCGAATCAACACCATTGGCTACAGTTGTGTAGCCTAAATGAGCAAAGTTAAGGGTTTTGTTGATTTTGGAGCAATTGCATCATCTTGATTTGGACAATTTCACAAAAAAAAATACACAAATTCAAGATACTTTCATACCAGTAGCTTACTTTGTGACTTCCCAAATCGATAGGCCTACAGGTCTTAATATGCAGACTGCAGAGTCGAATAAACAAACTTAATAAGATTTTGTTATTTTTCTCATTAGTAGCCTAACTTAGATAAAAAAACAGAACAATTTGGCACGTCCATATGAGTGTGCCAAATGAAAACTCTACAGCACCGGTAGTCTATAAATATTTTGCGTAACTTAGGCTTATATTTTTTATTTGACACAATTCTACAGCTTTTTAGCAACCTTTGCATTGTTTTTGAACCTGGCTTGTACCCCTATGGAACGCAAATTCTAGCGACGCTCCTATCATCGTTCAGTCACTCTCACCCAAACCGAGCAATTAAAATTCTTTTGAGTTGCGCTTATAATAATCCTACCGTACTACCTGCAATCCTTGTTGAATTACCCATATTTAAAATGGCTGTGGTAGCAAAATGTGGAAAATTAGGCTACTCCTGATTTTCGCACTTTCGCTTTAACTTCAAACTGCATTAAATTTTCTCGTCCTAATTTTGACTCTTTTGAATGAGTTTCTATTTTTTCGGCTTGATAATTTTTCAAGATAAACCTGCAATGTATCTGCAGGGAACAAAAGAATAGCCCATATTGGAGAATGAATGGACGAAGCGGAAACAAATCCTTGTGATTTCATCGCTTCATTTCCTTTTTAGACGCGCGGAGATACGTAGCCTGCAGGTTTGTTAAGCTCGATTTGTGACAACAGCTCCACGGAAGGAGGGTTTGTCTGATGCATAATGTCGAAGCAGTTTACTAATGGATTACACACTGTTCCGAGTTGGCCTCGTGCGACTACTGGACTAACAACCGCATAGGTCTTGCAATTGCCAGATTGCGCCGCGTTTGTTTGAAAACCTGTGATAAATCTTTAACTGCCGTAATTGGTTCCAAGCTTTTCATACCTTTTTACCTATTCCGTGTGGAATGTTATAGCCTATTGTTTACCATTCGTCCTTTGATCTGCTTTTGCACACACAAAGCTTGTGAGATAGTTTTTATTAAAACAACAATATTGTTAGCTATGAATTTGACACAACGTACTCGAGTCCATCAACTGAAGTTTAACGAAAAACAATCTATTTAAAAAAAAAATTAATTATCAACTATCTTCATAGAACTAAATATAAGCCACCCAGGGATATTTAACCCTTATCCTGTAATTACGGGCCTAGGAGGCCCGGTGAGAGAGAAAATTCTTTTAATTTTTTTCTTTTTTGGTTTTTAGAGCTGTTGCTCTAGAAATGCCTAAAATAGTGTCGTTTGCAAAACTTAAAACCGGAGTGTAAGGATTAATAAGTCCAAAAAAAAATTTGTTGGCTAAAAACAAAAGTAGGCTACACCTCAAATTGCAATTTAGGGCCTCGGAGGCCCGGTTGTAGTTTAGAGTAAACTTTAGATTATAATTTAAATTATAATAGAATTAAGAAGTGGTAGGCATACACCAGCGAGGTGGTGTTCGCCCCTTTTAAAGTTCATGAGTCAGCAATTCTAGAACTGGCATGTGTTGACTTTGATTTGGGTACAAACAAGCCCGCAACCAGGGGGGGGACATTGGGGGCATTTGCCCCCTCCGAAATTTTTTGAAAAAATTTTCAGCGTTCTATGCAGTATGAAATGTAGCCTACTATGAATAGACGTACGTCGTACACGTACAGCCATACTGTAGAGTGTAAACCATAGGCGTAGCCAGGGGAGGATCGAAAGGGGCCATGGCCCCTCCAAATTTTCAAAGCTTGAATTCCGAAGTTGAGCGCTTTGTTGAAAATATAATAAAATTTGTAGAAATTTATAACGTTTTCCAAAACATCTGGCTATGAACACCACAAGGACTTGTTTTAGACCTGTGGTTCTCAACCTTTTTTCTTTCGTGGCCCATTTTTGTTTGCATAAAAGTTCTGTGGCTCATTCAGTTTTATGTAAGAAAAAAATTACAAAACAGGTTTATAAACAAAAGCAGCAGAACATTGCCTTTGGAATGTTGCTGGAATCCCCTTGTTGAATCCAGGCGCTGACGCTTCACAGTATCTTCTTTTCATTAAAAAAAAATTCACATCTTCATCCTTCTTGTAATTTGGATGACTAAGAACCTTACAACATAATACGCATTGTCCTCTTTCTTCTCTGTTATCAAAAATTGATGTAGGCTGCATACTGAATGTAATTTTTATCAAACTTAAAGCTTCAAGTACTGTATTGTCAATTCCTCCCCAAAATAATCCACAAAACAAAATGCTGCACGTACTAAAAACGCGGATCTGCAGAAGTTCAACAAGGCTACCGCTTATAAAGATGGTGTTACGTTCACTGTTCGCACCCTTATTACATCATTGTTTTTTAGTTTCGAAATCGGAAGTCGATGTCTAAGTCACTTCGGGTCATAACAAGAAAAAACAATTTATTTCCTTTGTTTCGAGCATTTAAAGAGAATGTCCCCACTGATTGATATAACCCCTGTTGATAATTTGTGCCATAAACAGCGTTTTTTAGGCAACTGACCTCAACTGACTGGTTTGTTTTGATGCTAAACCCGCTACGTAATGCCCAATGTGTTGTTATTGTGAATGCTGCTTCGTTTAGCCGTTTATTTGAGCGTCAGCAAAATCTTACATTTTGTCTACTCTGTGTATCTTGACGTTGAACCAACGTAGTTAGAAGTTTGCGCCGGCAAAGGCAGCTTGTATCTTTTTGAGTATGACGCTATCATTGGAATCATTTCTCTTCTCTTTTCGTACTATATATGAAGTCTGTTCTTAGCGAAATTCATAATTTTAATGTTACATTAGTTAACTACAGTACATGAACGTACCAATTCTGTTGAGAATCGATTTAGTAGTTATAAGGATCGCCCGACAAAGTTTCGGTGAGTTTATGTTGCTATTTCATTATTGTTTTTTAGTTATTGATCAACAGAGCACATTTCGACAAAATGTTTAATAATTCGGTTCTTCCGACGTAACATCGATTTGTAGATTTGTTTGCCGTTTTGTAGATTCCTTTGATTCTTATATATCGTAGATTGTTTTGATTTGAACGTGTTTATAACGTCATTTTAAGCGTAATTATTTTATGTTAGTAGCCAAGGTCTTTTCGTTTACAGAAAGACCGTGATCAACGATAGAAGATAACGACACGAGGGTCGGACTGTCTTGCTATTTTCACGCGTCCACGATATACTGGGTGGTATCGTTTGTACATTAAAGTTATCATTTATTTTATACTTCTCATCTATGGGTGTGAGTTCACGGGCGGAACTAAGAATTCATTTTCAACACAACATAGAAGAAAGTCTTTCGAAACTTTTATTTTGTTAATTTCGATTGAATAAAGTAGGTTGCTCTTTGCATCATGACTGAGGATGCATCTCGAAGAAATAGTAACTCTACAGACGCTGAAGTCAGTGTCCCAGTGTCCACAGAGCAGGACTATGGCTTTTTGAAGAACTTTCATTACGAGTATTCAGAACAGAAAAGCTACACTCCTTCTGTTCGATCGGTTGCGTCAACGACAGCTTCCGAAAGGGTACGTCGTCAAGCTAAATTAGATAGAGAGCTTGCGCTGGCTAATCTATTGTCGATAGATAGTCAAAATAAATTTGACCTCGAAGTGTCCCAAAAGAAAGCCCAATTGCGACAAGAGAAAGCCGCATTGGAAGAAAAGCAGCATTTCCAGATGCAGCTTTTAGATAGTCAACAAAAGAGATTAGAAGCTTTGTCTGCTCTTCGAAAGGCAGAAGCAACAGACAGAGTAATTAATGGTCCTGACATTTTTCAGCCTGATTCGTTAAATGAACACGAGCCTGAAATTAAATCGGGGGGAGAATTTCTATCCCCACCTATAATCACTGCACCTGTTTCTTTGTCTTCACGGTCGCCTGGTGAGCCTGTTCCTTTCACTAGTCCTAGGAACATTGCGCCCTCAGTTGGCAGCAATCTTAGCGTTTCCGACACGTTCTTGGCTCCGCAGACATACCCTTCGCGTAGTTTAGGTAAACTAGCAAGGAAAGGGTCAAGTTATGTGAAACAAAGCGCCATTGTCGAAGCCCCGCGAAGGGAAACTTTGCCGAAAGTGTCGCTTTCAAAGACGGATCCACCGTCTATAAACTACATTAATAGGTCTAATACATTTCATATGTCTGGTGAACCCTTTCAAGTTGCTCAGACATTTGTGACTTCTTCGAACCAAGGACAAAGATTCTCCCTGCCCGTCAATGTTGATGATCACGACAACTACTACCGGCAACAAGACGCGGAGGGACGTCAACCATACATGGATAATTCAAGGCATGGGAATGGAGACAATTTGCCAGGTCAGTTGACACAAACTCAAAATTTGCGCCCTCAGAACAGCGTCGATCTACTCTCAACATTCGCTGAACTAATGGTAATGCCCAAACTGGAATGCCCCACCTTTCACGGGGACCCAGAATCATATTGTGCCTTTGTGAGGTTCTTCACTGAAAATGTAGACGGTAAAAACTACAGCTATCAGCAAAGGTTAGCTATGCTTCTGCAACACACCGAGGGTGCGGCCAAAGAAGCAGTTGCACACTGTAGTTCAATATTGTCGTCCGAAAGGGGCTACCAAGAAGCGCGCAAAGTGTTGTACGAACGGTTTGGCAAACCAAGGGTGATCGCTGAGGCATTTCAGCGTAGTCTGATGAAAGCGCCAAATATTAGGAAAGCGAGTAAATTAGACATTTCAAATTTCTCTAATCAGTTGAAAAGATGTCTAATGACGTTGGAAGGGTTAGGCGACTACACCGATCTCAGCAGCATCGATTGCCTTCAAAAATTGGCGGAAAAGTTACCCTCTTCGATGTTTGAACAGTGGAAAGTTAGGTATGCGACCATTTGCAACAACGAAGAGCGTAAACCAAACTTTAAAGATTTTGTTGTTTTCGTAGAGGAAAAATCTAAACTTCTTCAAGCGTACCCGGAAGAGTTTACCTTTTTAAATGCAGCCTCAAGCAAGGGACGGAGTGACAATGACTTCTCGAAGCGAAAGCTATGCGCGACAGTCTCTGTTGGTAACCCGCATGGCAGCGATGCAAACCAGCAAGCTCATAGGAAATCCTCCCTCAATGATTTCCCACGACGTTTACAGTGTGAGTATTGCTCAAAAGGACACGTTACATACAAGTGCAGAGATCTTGGCAAATTACCTGTCCAAGAAAAAATGGAATTTGTCAAAAGAAAAAGATTATGCTTTGTATGTCTCGGCCCTCACTTTAGCAGTAACTGCAAAAGTGACTATTTATGCACTGTAACAGACTGCGGCAAACGCCACAGCCGTATTTTACACAGGTCTCAACCCATCAAGGAAGGCAATTTCGATGAGGTATCTTCAAAGAAGAAGGAGCAAGACACCACAAGCTTCTATTGTTCTAAACAAGCGTCAAGAGGGTTTCGAACCGTTGTACCTGTGAAAGTTGCTGCTGGAGAAAAGGTAATCGAGACTTATGCTTTTCTGGATAATGGGTCTGAAGCATCGTTTTGCGATGAGCAGCTAATACGCCAACTTGGCATATGTGGCGAACCAGTAAAAGTCAGCGTTTCGACATTAACAAAAGAACTATCTCCACTAAAACGGTTTAATGTAGACATGACCGTGGAAGGAATTGCAAGTGAAACGTCGAAGTTTCATCTAAACAACATAATCTGTGTAAAACAATTGCCTATTCAACCTAACGAAACATTAAGCAAAGCTGACTTAGAGAAACTGCCTCATCTGCACAATTTAAAGTTTCCAGAAATTAATAAAAATCGGGTTTCCATGCTAATTGGGCTCGACTGTCCAAACGCGCACAGGATTCTGGAAATGAAAGTGGGCGATGGAAAGCAACCAAACGCCGTTCTCACACCTTTCGGTTGGTCTTTGCTGGGCCCCGCTTTAGAAAGCGATCGAAAGGACGGATTGCAGTCCTATTTTATTCAAATGGACGATCACGTCGATAAAGCAATACAAAGGTCATGGTTTCGGGACTTCGAGCCGGATAATGCGCTACGTCCCACGTCCAAAGAAGACAGGCATGTCTTCAAATTGCTAGAAGATCAAGTTACCCACACCAAGGTCAGTACGATTCATCACTGCCTTGGGGAAAGGATGTTGTCTCGCCCGAAAGTTGCTGGCCGACGGCTCCCGAAGCAAACCATTCTGAGATTCCAGATGAATTCAAGCCGCTGGAAGAAAAAGGCGTTGCGGCAGTCCAATGTTCAACTGTCAGTGAGCATGCTACAGTAGATGACTTAATTAACAGATACTCAGATCTATATAAGCTTAAAAGGGCTGCTTGCTGGTTAATCCGTTTTGTAAAATTTCTAAAAGATAAAAAGGCGGCTGTCACTGCCGGCCTTACTGTCGAAGAGTTACAATCTTCCGAAACTAAATTGTTGCAGTACGTGCAAGGAAAAGAGTTTAAACCTGTTATCAACCTTCTAGAAAAGGGTTTACCTCTAGAAAGTCACTTGAAAAAGAAAATTCAAGCAAATACCAATATACGACCACTTTACAAAGCAGATCCCTGCATGATACATGGACTGCTGCGCATTGGCGGACGGTTGCGCAACGCAACGATTGACTATGAAAGTAAGCACCCGATAATTCTTCCTTACAGCAATAATTTGACCAATTTGTATATTCGGCACTTCCACAAATTGTGTGGACACTCTGGATTTACCTTTACTTGGTCATTAATTCGAGAAAAATTCTGGATAATCAAAGGCGGTGTAGCTGTAAGAAAAGAAATCTCAAAATGTCTCTTGTGTAAGAAGAGAAGTTCCCCTCGCCTGTATCAAAAAATGGCAGATTTGCCTTCTGCCCGACTGCAGTGCTATGAACCGCCTTTCTCTTGTTGCGGTGTCGACTACTGTGGTCCTTTCTTAGTAAAGCGTTGCCGCAGCGTTGAAAAACGTTACGGTTGCGTATTTTCATGCCTCACGACTCGAGCCGTGCATATCGAAGTCGCGAAAGATTTGTCTACAGATTCCTTTCTTCAAGCCTTTCGTCGATTTATCGGACGAAGGGGAAAGCCAAAGGAATTATTTTCTGATAACGGTACCAATTTTATTGGAGCTGAAAGGGAGTTAAAACGTTCTTTAGATCAGTTAAACCAGTCTGTCATCGCCGAATGTCTGAAACAGGACAACATAATTTGGAAGTTCAACCCTCCATCTGCTCCACATATGGGAGGGTCCTGGGAAAGAATGATACGTTCTATAAAACGCATTCTCAATGTCCTACTTAAAAATCAAACGGTCACCGAAGACGTTTTACACACGCTACTTGTTGAAGTAGAAAGCATTTTAAATTCTAGGCCTTTAACTCCTGTGATGTTAGACACTGATGGATTAGTGCCACTAACTCCTAACCACCTTTTACTTAATCGTTCCATCGAAAACATGCCACCAGGGGTATTTGATTCAAAGGATAACTATGTAAGAAACAGATGGCGACAGGTACAATATCTGACGAATTCCTTTTGGAAGCGATGGCTCAGAGAATACCTGCCCACCATAGCTGTACGTGAAAAATGGCCAGATCGGCAACCCAATCTAAAGGTCGACGATGTGGTGCTAATCGTGGAAGATCACTTTCCTCGAAGTAAATGGAAAACCGGACGAGTCATAGAATGCTACCCCGGAAAAGACGGCCTTGTACGACAAGTTCGATTGAAAACAAACAGCGGTGAGCTGCTAAGGCCAGTCACCAACCTCTGTCTAATCTGTGAATCAGATAGACACGAGTAACAGTCCTCTGTTTTCTGTTCGACGGTAATAGGACGTCGACCCCTAGCCGGCAGAAAACAAGACAACAAATAGAATTACACATAAAACAGTCTGACATGCTTGATGCATATGAACTTTATAAACAATAAACGAGCCTTGCTCATGCGAACAATGTTTGACATACAGTGTTGTAAAAACTGAGTTGATGTAAAACTGTACTGTATGTTGCAATAATTAGATAGAATGATGATTGCCACTTTGTAGCTAAAAACAGCAGCATCATTCATTGTAACTAAACAAACACACAAGTGACAAAAATGAAACAAAATGTTTCAATAAATTTTTCAATTTTTAAAATATGTCTGTGGCCCACCTCAAAATGCTTCTATGGCCCACCAGTGAGCCATGGCCCACTGGTTGAGAACCGCTGTTTTAGACATACAGAAAGACACCAATAAATTTTGCAAATCGTAAATCGCGCAAAATTTACTCGATTTACGTTTCTTTTAACTAATTTGTGGAAGCAATTTCAGAATGGCTTACTCTGTTGGGTTTTTGTGTAGCTGAGTTTTTGGTGTTCTCTAATTTTATCCGCAGATTTTGCCCGTTCGTGTGTAAGAGCTACCTTAAGTTAATAGCTGTTTATCTGCTAATAAATTTCATACAAATATTATCCTAAAAGTGTTTCCAGAAAGCGCTATAATCCATTGTTTGAGTGTAATTTTGCAAAAAATTTCCGGGGGAGCATACCCCCGGACCCCCCTAGAATACGCGTGCGTTCGGCACGCTCTCACCCCCACCAGTTTCATTGCTTTCCCTTGCTCAACCCACCAGGATACACCACTGCACACCAGGTGGCGATGTCTTAAATCAAACACTTTGTCGTTCTCTTCAATTCATCAAATATTGACCCCTCCAATTTTTTTTTTCCTGGCTACGCCACTGGTGTAGACTATCGAAACCGAAAGTAGGCTACGCTGGTTGGAAGCCATGCTAACGATTTTGTTTGTGGACATTAACATAAAAATGTCACAATGCATCATTTTAATGTTTGTTCTTTGATAAAAATTAAATGCCCCCCCCCCGAAAATATTTGCTGGTTGCGGGCCTGGGTACGAACATCGGTCTTGCGTAGCGTGAAGTGTCGACCTAAGATTGGTGACCTTGCCATCTCCGAGCTGTGTCGTTCTGTGTTCTGCAGCGGCTGTTTGGAGAGTTTCACTATCCCAACCTACCGTATAGCTCCAATTGGGGTTTCAGGGTGGGATTGGGGAAGGATTTCGATGTCGGGGGGCTCTCTTGAGTGTGGAGCTCATTCATCTTGGGTTAGGGTTGTGTTTGTCCATCATTCACGTTGCATTCTTTTCATTTTGTTTCCGTATATGTTAATTCCGTATATAATATATATATTAGGCCTATATAATATGTATAACGATCAATGCATCCTTCCGACCGCTACATAGCCTATGGTGCAGAAACGTGGAACCTTACAAAGAAATTAACACTTAAACTAAGAACTATGCAGAGAGCACATGAACGAATCATGATGGGTTTAACATGGCGAGATAAAAAGACTGCCGAATGGATCAGAAATCAAACGAAATTACGAGATATATTAAGCACAATCAAGAAACTAAAATGGTCCTGGGCAGGTCATATAGCAAGATATCAGGACAATAAATGGACTAAACAATTAACAACATGGACACCACGAGAAACCAAAAGAAAGACAGGAAAACCAAAAGTGAGATGAAGGGACGACATTGACAAACAATGCAATAGGGGAGACTGGGGGAAGTTGGGCCGGTGGGGCACGTTGGGCCACCCATATATCTTACGATACACAATCGCTACATGTCACGTGATGGCGTCATGTGATGCCGTTTCGTTCTCAGATCATACAATGGTGAGGTGAAGTTGATTGTGGTCAGCGTTTATGAGTGAAGTAGGAAAGTTTATTTTTTTGTGTTTTTTTGAAAAATTATCTACTTGAAACGTAAGCATGCAGAACTGCAACTGAAAGTGCTATATTTGTGGCTCATATATATTTATATCGCCAGAGGTTAAGTGTCAATTTATGGTACTCCATTCTGTCGAATCTTTTAGAGATCAATCTGGCAAGTTGTACAAAGCAAAATGTCTGCTGTTGGGGTAAGTTGGGCCACTTTGAAAAGTTAAAAAAGTTACCTATTTCTGCATTGTTTGTTTAAAAATGTTTTGTTGTAATTATGAGAACCTGTACACAATTATCCGAAAGACGCTTGCCCAAAAGGACACTTGTTCAAACATGATACTTGCCCGAAAGGACACTTGCCCGCAATTGCACTTCCCTGAAGGAACATTGCATATAAAATACACTTTATTTTCGGGCAAGTGTCCTATTGGGAAAGTGTCCTTTCGGGAAAGTATTTCGGGACAGTGATCATTTATGATATTAATTCATCGTTTGCAGTTACCTGTAACACTGACTTAGTATGGTTATGTCTTATTGTTTTGCATACCGGCCCAACGTGCCCCATGTGCGGCCCAATGTACCCCAGGGGTGGGGGCACATTGGGCCGAAAAGTTATCGTTTTTTAAACCCTCATACATTTTTTCCTGAAAGACTTAGAATAAATTCAAAATTCAGAAAGAATTACTCGAAGAATCAAGATCATAATGATGCATAGCGTTCTACAATCGAATTAGAGTTGAGTGATCTACGTTCAAAAATGTGAAAAATGGCCCAACTTCCCCCAGTCTCCCCTACAGTACAACCAATTGGTACCAACTAGCACATAATCATGTTAATTGGCATGAAAAGGGGAAGGCTTACGCTCTGCAGTGGGCTCTCACAGGCTGAAAATGATGATATGTTAATTCATTTACATAGATAGTACCGGTAGTAGACAAAACGTTAAATGTCAGTAACATAATTATATTGGGCTGCAGATTCATTGCTTTATATCGAATGAAACATACATTTACTGTTTAGTTTTACAAAGATTTAAAACTGTTAACATTGAAGTGATTACTGGTAATGCTTACTGAGTATTTTATTGGCGTGCCCATAACCTATTTCAATTATATCACTAAGTTATGACTGTATTACAATAGTTGCTTAATAGCCTACATGTGTTTTTTATATAACTACAGTTGTTTGATTTTGACACTGGATAGGCTGAAAATGTAGTTTTTTGTTGTTAATTATTGCAGGGATGAAACCAGTTTCAAAAAATTTGGGGAAAAAAAGGAAAATCTGGAGTCACCCCAAGAAAATATTTTTGAAACGGTAGAGCTAGGCCTACATTGAATTTAGCACATTCTGTGGCAATTTTTCGGAGGGCAAAATAAAATTTTTAGGGGGCAGTTCCTCCCCTGGGCAACCCTGTTGCTACATCCGTGCATTATAGACAACTTTGGCCTACAATCATTTTCTGAAAACGAATACAGCCGATGTAATGAATTGAGATACGATTGACTTACTTTTTCATATTATATTGGGCCTAAGAGGCCCGTAATCACTGTTTGTGTTACAGAACAGTAATCACAGGATAAGGGTTAAAGGGGATGCGAAGGTTTTTATTTCGTCTGACAATGGAAGGGCTTCTGTTCATCGTAAAATGACAATTACCACCAATAGTAGCCTAATTTAATAAACTTTGTTATGATAACCTGCATTGCGCTATTTCCATCAGGCATGGGTATTCACTGAATGCTTATAATTACTTGTTAATTCAACTACACGTATGCTATAGGCTACTTTCTTTACAAGAAAAACAGCTCACTGGAAACCTTTCAACTGTCTTTCCAAACAAGTGTTCTTTAATTATAAACACTGATATCAGTAAAAAAGCAACCAGGTTTGTTCTTTAATTATGCTTGACATAACATTTGTTAACTGTCTTCTGTAGCTGACTGTAGGCCTCCTAGCTGCACAACAAAACTTTCTGCAAATTAAAAAAGACCCGCAGTTTAACGTGGTACCAGCTACCGCCCTTTTAATGTAGTAAGAATAAGGCAATCGATGTAAGCCTTCGTATCCCTTTCTTTAGATATCCCCGATATAGCCTACATAGCACATGACTAGGGGACTGTGTTCCGAAAGCTAGTGCAATCCGCTATTGCCACAGCGAACTCGCAGCATCAGGCTAAAACAAGTCGTTAAAATCTACATTGTGAAGTAAAAAATCCCTGATATAGCCTACTGCTGTGTGTCCTTAAACTTTGCCTCAGAGTGGATCGCCAAGTCAAGATTTTCCACACATGTATCTTGGCGACACCGTTAGCCTACATATTGTCGTTATTTTAAGCGAGCAGAGGTTGTTGGACCATGGGATTAGGTAGACCACTTTTGAAATGAATGAAGCTTTGGAATATATCAAACGAATACGGCAAAGCAGAGCGAATTAAATCAAATATAGGCCTAGTTATTACTATCTGAAGCCTTTACAAATTGTTTCACCTAACGGATCATCAGAAGGTCTGAAAAAACATGCAAACAGTAAAGAATCGATAATTCTGAAAAAATATTAAAACTGTAGGCTAATTTAATCTGCCAAAAAAAAATCTCTAAACCTGTACTTCCTGAGAAGATATTAAATATTGCAACTGTAATTTAATCTGCAAAAAAAACCTCTAAACCTGAATTCCTGAAAAGATATTAAATATTATAACCGTAATCCAATCTGCAGAAAAAAACCTCAGAATCACTAAGGACAACATCCATCCGCCACGACAAAGCTTCAATCAATTTGTCCCAATGGAAACCAAACAGCATGATGGCAACATCTATGACATCACAAAGAAGCAAAATGCATATGTGATGATCAGCGCAATCTGTAGTAGCCTAATCTGAACAAAATGAATAAAAATTGTTTTTAAACCTGTAAAAATTAAATGAGATTTATAACCTGTAAAAATCAAATGAAATTTAATTTTTTCAAAATTATAACCTGTGAAAATCCCAAGGAATTGTGATGATGTAACCTGTAGTGACCCCAACAAATGAAATAAAATCTGTTTTTAAACCTGTAAAAATTAAATGAGATTTATAGCCTGTAAAAATCAAATGAAATTTTTTAAAAAAAACCTGTGAAAATCAAAAGAAATTTATTTTATTTTGAAGTACTTGAGTTTAAATTTGTTTCTATGACGACATTTGCCGACCAGTTCCGAACGCTTGTTCAAAAGGTGGCCACTATCAGCCTTCAGAATGGCCAGCTTTTCAGCCAAACATAGGCCACAATTGTTACGACCACTATAAGGCCGAGCACAGCTGTGGATGGACCAAGTTATTTTAGGGTCAACACCCTTGTCCTTAAGGTCCCAAACCGCCTTAGATAGCTCGGTGCTGTTTCGTTTAGACCTATCCATGAAGGTACATTTATGGTTGGAAAAACGTTTTTTAAAAGTAGTTTCACAACAACCAATGTAATTAAGAACCTTCGGGCTGTTATCAATAGTAGCTTTGTAAACAACGGCCTTCTGCAAGCATTGCCCATTCAAAGGACAATCTGGCCTCACCCTACAATTGCAACCAGGCTGCGATGGTACATTATCAGCCTGCAATATTGCTTTATTGTGGGAGGATATGACACTTGCAACATTCGGAGTACAACTGTAGCTCAGCTTAATAGTATTACGGTTGAATATTTTGTGCAATCTATGATGGGGTGGAAAGTGTATGGAAACAAGATTGAAAAATTCCTTACCAATATTGCTATCAACCTGCAAGCTGAAAGGAGGGTTAAACCATAAAATTTTCCGGCTCCTTTTCCTAGATGTTCGTAAGTTATTAGCAGGGTTGTAGCAAACTAGGAAACATCTAGGAAAAGGAGCCGGAAAATTTTATGGTTTAACCCTCCTTTCAGCTTGCAGGTTGATAGCAATATTGGTAAGGAATTTTTCAATCTTGTTTCCATACACTTTCCACCCCATCATAGATTGCACAAAATATTCAACCGTAATACTATTAAGCTGAGCTACAGTTGTACTCCGAATGTTGCAAGTGTCATATCCTCCCACAATAAAGCAATATTGCAGGCTGATAATGTACCATCGCAGCATGGTTGCAATTGTAGAGTGAGGCCAGATTGTCCTTTGAATGGGCAATGCTTGCAGAAGGCCGTTGTTTACAAAGCTACTATTGATAACAGCCCGAAGGTTCTTAATTACATTGGTTGTTGTGAAACTACTTTTAAAAAACGTTTTTTCAACCATAAATGTACCTTCATGGATAGGTCTAAACGAAACAGCACCGAGCTATCTAAGGCGGTTTGGGACCTTAAGGACAAGGGTGTTGACCCTAAAATAACTTGGTCCATCCACAGCTGTGCTCGGCCTTATAGTGGTCGTAACAATTGTGGCCTATGTTTGGCTGAAAAGCTGGCCATTCTGAAGGCTGATAGTGGCCACCTTTTGAACAAGCGTTCGGAACTGGTCGGCAAATGTCGTCATAGAAACAAATTTAAACTCAAGTACTTCAAAATAAAATAAATTTCTTTTGATTTTCACAAGTTTTTTTAAAAAAATTTCATTTGATTTTTACAGGCTATAAATCTCATTTAATTTTTACAGGTTTAAAAACAGATTTTATTTCATTTGTTGGGGTCACTACAGGTTACATCATCACAATTCCTTGGGATTTTCACAGGTTATAATTTTGAAAAAATTAAATTTCATTTGATTTTTACAGGTTATAAATCTCATTTAATTTTTACAGGTTTAAAAACAATTTTTATTCATTTTGTTCAGATTAGGCTACTACAGATTGCGCTGATCATCACATATGCATTTTGCTTCTTTGTGATGTCATAGATGTTGCCATCATGTTGTTTGGTTTCCATTGGGACAAATTGATTGAAGCTTTGTCGTGGCGGATGAATGTTGTCCTTAGTGATTCTGAGGTTTTTTTTTTCTGCAGATTGGATTACGGTTATAATATTTAATATCTTTTCAGGAATTCAGGTTTAGAGGGTTTTTTTGCAGATTAAATTACAGTTGCAATATTTAGTATCTTCTCAGGAAGTACAGGTTTAGAGATTTTTTTTGGCAGATTAAATTACAGTTGTAATATTTAATATTTTTTCAGAATTATCGATTCTTTACTGTTTGCATGTTTTTTCAGACCTTCTGATGATCCGTTAGGTGAAACAATTTGTAAAGGCTTCAGATAGTAATAACTATATTTGATTCAAACGAATACGGTATGCTTGTTATGGTCATGTTCAGACCATGAATCTTGATTCTTTAGTCGGGTGATCTCTTCACAGACTATCGGATCGCCTGTTTGCTGAAAATAACCACTCAACATTGGCAAACACAAGTCATTCTCCGTTTATTTGATGTAAACGACGGAAGCAACAAACTGATGTTCATTCATAATAATAATACAGTAAGCTATAAACTGCAGCGGGAGACTAATGAATAGCCTACAACAAAGCAAAAACAGCCCAATTGAGAAAAAAATACTGCAACAGTATTTAAACATGGCAACACACTTTCAAATCATCTCACAACAAACTTTTGAGGAGGGGAGCTAGTTGAAAAGATGGATTGAGTTAGCGATTTTATCTCCTAATAGCCTATTTATTATAAGTATTTATTGCAATCGTGTGTAATGACAAAACTGCCTTTCACATAAAAGCTCTTTAGCGCCGCCAGAAACATATCATCATAAACCCGATGCTTTTTTCTATTTGTCAACGAACGGCGGCGATAGATTAAAAATCTAGGGTCTTTTGATGGTGGTGGTGGTTTGAATTGAAGAAAGCAACAGGCTACAACTAGCTCAATCGCAATTTGTTGTGATATGTGGTTCCCAAACAGCAAATACCGAGGACAGAATTAAATGATTGAATCTTTATCCCGGCAGTTTCGCATACTTGTAGCGGCTTTAAATCACTGACACAGGCCCGGTCGCGAATTTTTTCCCACGAACTTTCTGTCTCATTTACATATTTCGGTAAAGTAAGTTTAGACATAACTGGTGACCACGTGCGGTAAATATATCTGTCGGTTACTTCGCATACAGTTTGTATTAATATCGTGTGAATGCAAACATTTATTCGTTGGCAGGTTTAGTTCAGTGGTTTCATCTGGTGCCTAATGTTCGTGAGATCAACGGTTCGACGCTCATCGAAATCAATTTTTTTTTTCAAATTAATTCTTGCGGTGCACAAAAGCTTTTCAAAAAAAAAAGGGTTGGAGTTAATTCTTAATCAATTCGGAAAATCTTACTTTTAGAGTGACCAGAATCACTTTCTTTTCTCAACTTATTTAAACTATGACTTGACTAGGTGTGTCTCCAGGCTACGTTTTTTTCAAGTTCACTGTTTAGATTTGGACCTGGAGGGCGAAAATTGGCTGCTGACTTTGAAAACCGCGCGAAAAAATAAATCGGTAAAAACAGTTACTGCGCGCGGTAGGGGAGAGTGGGGTTTGTTGGACAACGGGGTTAGTTTAAAAACTGCGATTTTTTTAACTCCCCACAATTTTTAAAATTTTGTTGCCATCTTGTAAAACATGACCTTTAAACCTTTTCGTCATATTCTTTTTGGTTTGATCAAGCAAGAAGCTGTTTTGCAAAAACAAAATTTTGTGTTTTTGAACTGTTTTCCATAGGTGATATAAATTAGTATGTAGCCTAACTTAGTTGTTTGTTCGGTTGAAGTCTGTTATTATGTAATGCTAGTAGGTGTCGTACAACACCAATAACTACAGCATTTGCAGTAGATATTAATGAGTTTTGCTGATCAGATTATGTGGGGTTAGTTAGAAAATTTCAGATGGGGTATGTTGGAAAGTTTTTCCAACAAATGCCTGAATTTTAAATAAAGCTGTTTAAACAGTAATATTCCTATTTTGGTTTACAAAATGGCGTAGGTTGTTGATGTTTACTTAAACCATCAGTGGTAACTGCACAGTAAATCGAAAGGGTGGAATTTTTTAATTTTTGGGGTGGTTTGGGGTGTTTTAGCGGGGTGGAATTTGACATCCTAACAATTAAAGGGGTGGGATTTTTTTCAGTTTGGGGTAGAATGGGGTGTTTTTCGTTTTACAGGGTGAAACTGTACCGACTACTGTCTCGCATTCGTCATCAACCAATATTCTGCAGTGCAGTTATCTTAATTCAATTGCTTAGCCTACCGTACTCAACTGTTTCAAGTTTTAATTAATTAGCATTGCGTCTGGCAGCACTCGCCAAGGGTGACTGATTTCGCCTATAAAACATACTGGTGTGGTAATCTTCCTTCCTTTTCGATCTACGCTCTCACCACGGGAAGTCAGTGACGTTTCTGAATCCGCCTTGATCACTTCATACGTGGCGTAATACAAGATGTACTTTCTGATACCAACAATCTAGCGTCGTTGTCAGCCACTCTTAGTCAGAAGCATTCAACCGGCAATCCCAGTAACGTTACAAAACTACCCATCCCAAAATTGAGAGAAAATCTTTTTCATTCGAAGTGGAATAGGATGGTTGCTGTTTATCCGTTGTATTTTCTCAAGAGTGGTATGCTTACAATCGAAGGAAAATTTCGGGTAGATTAGACGCCTATTTTCGCAAATTCGCCCTAGAATAAGCAAAAATCGGTAATACGCTTGATGATTCTGAGACCATCCACTCTGATGTAAAAGTGTGCAGTCGTACGTCTGAGTGATTAATTCATATCACTTATTTTTATATTGCTCAGGATCCCCCATTTAGCTCTCTTGTGCTTTTTAACCAAAATCCGTAAAAGGATCAGTAGTCGTTCGATCTTTTCAATGGCGTAAAAGCAGAATCAAGGGAAATTTTTTATTGGTATTAAGTACATTTCTAATAAAAAAATAGACCTTAATCAGCATTGAGTAATATCTTAAAGCTTTTCAACTTTTGAAATATAGGGGAGAGTGCCCAACAGTGCCCCGGGTGCCTACAGTGCCCCTCCCATCGTTTTTCACAATCCGTGACAAATTATTCACTCAAGCGTGCATTACCATGGCCACGTGGTCCGTAGAAGCTGCTGAAACTAAGTTAGGCAGAAATAAGTCATAGTTGGCAGAAGTAAGTCATAGTTGGCAGAAATAAGTTGGCAGAAGTGAAAGTTTGTTTTAGGTGGTAAAAAGTAAATTTTCAGAACTGTATTACTTTTTTTGTTACAGTTTTTACGGTGGCTTCAGGGATGCTTCACAAGTTTTTTTATGTTTGGTCAGTCACTAGACTAGGTTTCAGTAGTAACGTTTCAGATCGTAGGCCTGGGTAAAAAAAACTGACGCCATTTTATCTTGTAGGCCCGTGGTTCCAACAGTGCCCCACCCTGAGGTCTCCTACAGTGCCCCGGTGGAGCACTGTTGGAAGCCATGAGATTTTATTAATCAATGTACAGTGCCAAAATGATTATCAACATTTTATGTTCTAAATGGCAGATTGTTAGGTATTTTCTGAATTAAAAAGCTATTTGTGTCCTCTTATCAAGAAATGGCAAGACGTAAGATTGGAAATTGTCCTCCTAAGGACATGAAGGAAGCTTGCAAGTGTGTGCTGAATGGTACTATGAGTCAGCGAAAAGCTGTTAAAAGCTTTGGCGTTAATAGGCGTTCACTGGCACGATACATGAAGAAATGCCAGAGTGGTGGACTGGACGACATGCAGCTGTCCGACTTTGAACCAAACTATGGGGTAAATGCAATATTTTCAGCCACAGAGCAAAAAGCTGTGAGTTGCTATTTCATAAGGACTGCCAAGCTGCATTATGGCTTTACTTTGAAAAATGCAAGACTTTTTGCATATGAACTTGCTGTTAAATATAACAAGGCAATTCCACCAAGCTGAACTGACCAGCTTGTCTCGAGAAACTGGTTTTAACCGCATTGTCGTTAGCGAATTTTTTGACAATCTAAGAAGAGTGTGCGAAAAAAACAACTTTAGTCCAGATCGCATTTACAGTGTGGATGAAACTGGGCTAAGCACAGTCCAGAATGCAGGTAGGGTAATTGCAGAAACTGGATCTCGCCAAGTAGGGCAGGTAACCTCTGCAGAAAAGGGGATTACCACTACAGCAATTTGCTGTATTAATGCACTGGGAAATGCCATTCCTCCAGCGATGGTGTTTCCCCGTGTCCATATTAAAGACCACATGATCAACGGAACACCAGCAGGAACAATTGGTTTTGCTAACATATCAGGGTGGTCAAACACCGAAATCTTTTCGCAATGGCTACAACATTTTGTGAAATTTTCCCATCCCACTGAGGAAGCTCCAGTCCTTCTTCTCATGGACAACCATGTATCACACATTGGTGTGCAGTCATTGGACTACGCAAAAGAAAACCCTGTTGTGCTTTTGACGTTTCCTCCGCATTGCTCACACAAGTTGCAGCCGCTTGATGTTTGTGTGTATGGCCCACTGAAAACTTACTATCACCAAGAGTGCAGCAATTGGATGCTAAACAACCCGTCCAAACGCGTAACCATCTATGAAGTTGGCGAGTTGTGTGCAAGAGCCTATGTCAAAGCATTTAACCAGCAAAATATCACCTCCAGCTTCAGAAAAACTGGATGTTTTCCATTTGCCGATAACATCTTTAGCGAAGATGATTTTGCTCCATCTGAAGTTACGAATCAGCCAGCTCCAGAATTCGACTTTGAGGTACAAGACCCAGCTTCATCCAGTGTTGATGAGCAAGAGGTTGAAGGCAGAATCTCTGAAGGTACAATAGCAACTCCTGAACTGCCCGTTACGTCACCAGTTCAAACTGACTTCACTCCGGAAGTAGTACGGCCGTACCCAAAAGCACAAGCCAGTCTCACAACTGCTGAAAAACCCAAAAGAAAGCGAAGAGAAAAGGGAAGATCATTAATTCTCACCAATACTCCCGTCAAGAACAGAATCACTGCGCAGCTTAGTGAAAAGAAAAATCCTCCAGCCAAGAATAAAAAAGGAAGCCAATAAGCTGAAGAAGAAACAGAAGACCATCACAAAACCCAAACCTGTTAGACGTGCTCTTAAAGTGGGTTCTATCGATAATGAAGGTGCTTCCTCGACCTCAGATAAAATTTATTTTTGCACTGTTTGCCAAGAACAATACATTGCAGAAGATCCAGAAGACTGGGTGCAATGCTGTTGTTCTGGTTGCAATGCATGCTCCAATGAAAGATTTTCAAGCAAACATTATTGCACCAATTGGTCGCATGAAATTTGCTTAAACAGCGATGAAACACCCCTGTGTTTTGACTGTGAGGAATCTTCGAGTGCCTGTCCTGGAAACAAGTGAATCTTGTCATTTTTGTGTCATTGCAATATTATAGGTGTTGGGGAGTTTTTGGTATGTTTCTAAATTTCGGCTGTGGAAGAAGCTTCCAGTGCCTGAACTATATGTAGGCTTATTGTTTAGTAATTTTGTCTGTCAGATTTGATTATTTTTCTCCATAAACCAAGCCATTTCTTGTGAACCACATGTCAATATAGGCCTACCAAAGTGTGTTGTGTCTGTATCTTGTGTTAATTATAGCCTACCTTCCATGTTGGCCAAATCAATGATGTCTTTAATTTCCTGCATTGCATGTTCTTTCACTGATTGACTGTTGAATAAACACCTTCCTTGTCATTGCAATTGGTAGTTAGGTCATAACACCAAAGCTTTTAAAAAGGTAATTACAGCTCTGATTAAATCAACTTGAGCTGTTCTATAAGCTACAGCTCAGTGTGTTAGTTTGGTTCCTTGAAACCCATTCGCTATCTTTCGTTTAAGCACAGTCACCACGATGGATAGATAGCGTGTCCCACATGTTATGATATTGTTGCTGGTATATTTTGTGTCTGTGATAATTGTGTAGCCTATGTAGCCTACCACTTTTTAAAGGTTTTGTCTTGACCTGACCAGCTCAGTGTCATCCATCATGTGAAACACTACCGGTACTAACACAAGTTTCATACCTAGGGTAATCATTGCAAAAAGAGTGGCTCAACATTGCAACTAAAGACACCAATTACTTTGATAGGGGCACTGTTGGATACCATATCCAACAGTGCCCCACTTTGACAGGTGATTTTTAACGCCTGATTATGAAATTTGTGTAAAACTTTTAAACTTTTTTTTATGTTAAGCTTTTCTTCATTATATTTTATCTGTAAAGTGTAGTGCAAACTCTGTGATTTGCCATGTGTTTCAAAACAAAGAGCGAAAGAAAATAGTAGAAATAGTTGAAAGAACCTTTGAGAATAACAACTGAATAGCGTGGAAATTTAGTCTAGAGCTATAAGACAGTTATCTTCTTTGGGTACCAGAATAGTGCATATGTGTTGTGTTCCTCAGTGCAATACAGGTTATCGATCCAATAAGATTGATGGAGAGAAGTGTATGATCTTTCGACTTCCCAAGGATCCTGAGATGCGTCAAACTTGGATAAATGCCATTCCACGTAAAAATTTAAATGTTACTGATTTTTGTAGAATATGCGCCAAACACTTCTGTGAAGACGACTTTGAAAAATGTTCCACTGATAAAAGTAAAAGCCGACAACAACGGAGAGGTTCTGCAGCTCTTAAACAACTTCGATTAAAAGCAACAGGAATTCCTCGAGTGTTTCCTGGACTACCACAATATTTGTCAAAACCTGCACCAAGAAAACGTGAAACTTCTGCTTCTACAACCACTGCAATATGTGAAAAGGTCAATGCAAAAATTCAGTGACAAACCAAAGCATTTCATGCCGAAGATGTTGTTAATAATGTGAGCTCTTAAAAATTAAATTATGTAATGCTGTGTTACCAACCAACTATGTGAAAGTAGTAAAAGAACATTCAATTGAACTTCCATTGATCATAACAGAAGATATGGTTGCACATGCTTTTGTGTCATCAATTCAGCTACCAAAAGAAATGTACATGCATTTGATGGGCTCTCCTTTGATATGCAAAGTTACAGAAGTTTGCAATTTACTTGCATCCCAGTCAGCAAGGGTTCGTGGGGCCCACGTGGGATTTCCATGGGCATTGGTGGGCTAAGTGGGCTTTAAGGTGGGTTTATCTGATGTTTCCGATGAGGCCCCAAGTGCGCGGCCCACTTCATATTTTTTTTTCTTTACAACCGATTCCCGGCATCTTTTATTGAATTTATCTTGATAATGTTATCATATCATGAAAATGTATCTGGGAATTTATTTTCATTTCTTGAAGTAAACTTTCTGGGCTTTCTGTGGGCATGAAGTGGGCTACCCACCATGATGAAAAATTATAAAATATACGTTCGCACTGGTCCATTATGCTATATTAAAGTGCAATAATCATAAAAATTGAATATATACAACGATACAATGCGACGGCGGTTTACATTTTAATAATGGTTTCATGGTGGGCTGCCCACTGATTTATGATATCACCCCTTTCCTCGTTGGCCCCTGCTGGGCTTTGTTTGAGCTTGCCCATGTCCCTACTTTTTGATCGCCTACCAATAATTTTATGCTTGAACTGCACAGCTACACCGGTATCGTTAATGATTGTAACCATCATAAATATTTTGGCCTACGATTTTAAACTTTGTGGGCTTGGCGTGGGCAGCACACCGTGATTACAATAAGATAAAAATTCCGGGCATCGTTTGATAGCGGCGATTGGTTTCTAAACTGCAATGTTTACAATAATCACAAACTTGAAAGCCTGCAAGTTTTGCTGGCGATTTCCTACGCCCCCTTGTGTAGATACTAGATAATGCCTTCTTTGACAAAATTAGTTTTGCAACATTTGAACAAAGCATTTGCTATGTAGCCTACTGTGGTTATAAACATGCAGGCTCAGTAAACAATCACTGTGTACAGCACAAGAAGATCTCGGCCCATATCAGGTACAATTGGTATAGGATAAATCCATGAACTAAAATCAATTAAAGCCTTGCAAAGAGGTTCAGCGTGGCGCAGTGGTTAGCGGTATACCGGCTTAAGGTATAATCTCGTCGATGAGCAAGAATGGTACAAGCTCACGAGTCGTGGGTTCGAATCTCACCTCTGAGCCATTTTTATGGCTATCTTTGACGTTAAAAACATTTGCTATTTGTTTATTTATTGCAGAAACAGCAAGAAGATACGTCATGGGCGACAATATCCTCCACAACTTGATAAAAGTTGCCCTAGAGAACCAAGAAAGATTGAAGGTGCTGACATCACTACTTCAATCATCATTAAATGAAAGACAGGTGGATGTCAGCACCTATAATGCATTGCCCGAGGGCATCAAGTTGCCTCTATCTTCCATTGAAGAGTGAACGGCATTCGAGGAGCACATTCAAGTCGACGCTACGAAAAACATCTTGGTTAGTTACATGTCATTGACGCATGCTTTTATTGATACGATATAAACGCACGTTTCTTTTATTTTTGTAAACTTTTTTGCAGCACTGGCTTTTAAAGTATAAGTCCAGAATGTAAGCGAGATTTGTTCTTATTTTATTTTTTTAATGAGTTTTTATCGTGGAATACCATTTCATTTTCAGGTTAACATCCTGCGTGACATCGGGGGACGCTCCGTTGACGAGTTTGTCCGACGCACTCTCAAACACGTCCTAAAAGACGAAGTTGGTGAAAATTGCAATTTAACCGGACGAAACGGGAAAACCGGCATCCGGCAAATTGAAAATATTTGATGTACTTTACTGTAAGTGTGACCTTTGTTGCATGTGATTCTAATATTTTCTTTCACTTTTGTAATGTGCTTTTGATTGTTGGAGTCTCCTTGTTAATCTTCATTGTTGAAAGTTGTCTAGATTTGCATTGTTTCGCAATCTCGTATTGTTTACGTGTTGCTAGTAGTGGCCACACACGTTGGGAAGGCTTGAAGAAGACCAGTTTATTGAGAATTGGCTGGACAGGCTGGGAAATATCCAATGTGCTAAAAATGCCACTTTTTTGCTTTTAATAATTTCAAAAATTTCTTGTTGGCCAATCATGCCTAAGTTGTTTTTCCCTATTCTAACCTGCTCTATTTTTCTTAAAAATGCCAAAATTTGTTGCTCCTCCAGCGCAAATATATTTTGGTAGAACTTTTAATGTGATTGATGCTAGCATCGGCTGGAATTTATTATGTATTTTTCTGTCTATGGCTACAAAAACATGTTTTTATCTATCATGGCAAAAATGCTCACTGCTAAAATTTAGGGCCCACAAGTAACTTTTCAATCTTTTGCGGGCGGTTTGAAAATGAACTTCGCAACAAAGAATGCCACAAAGCAAGATTTGGATAAGGCTGTTTCGAAGTGGTGTGTGGGAAGCCGTGATAGAGGTGGCAACCGCGCCAAACGAGCCAAAAGAGAAGGTTTAAAGAGAAAAGCTCAAGATGACGACGAGTGACACTTTTCGGTACGACACCATATACTTTTCAGTGGTCTCTTCAGATTCCACTAGTATTAAGCGAATTGTAGTGCACTTTTTGCGCCACCTAACTTGTCTTGTTAATATAGTGTTGTACGTATACTTCAAGGTGGTCAATGCAGTCCAAAAAGCAGAAGCAGCTTCACAGCACATCTTTCAGGCGTTAAACGTCCTAGCCCCTGCTGCAGGTGGCGGATGGTATCATCCAACCAAATATATTTTGAACCTTTAGATGCTTTGTTGTGTATCCAGCTCCAACAGTTTCGAAATCTCACAAATAGTTATGAAGTTGGGCACAGGACAAGTGTCGAAAAGATCAAAATACATGAAGGCGGTGAATATAGCCCTTTGCGAGTAGATGGGTTAGCCTACGCAAATAGGCAGTGGTAGCCGCGTGGGTTAGCCCAAGTATAACCCATTAGACGTAGGTGGGCTGCCCACTTTTGACATTTCCGCAAACCGTGGTACTGGGTTTTGCTGACTGGGATTCTGCAAAAATCTTTGTAGTGCCAACAATTATAATGCTTGTAACAATAACTACCATTTGCTCACTTTGGCTTGTACCTCAATTGAGCAGCACGTCATTACCCAAGAAGACAATGAGGATTCAACCTGTCGACCAGTACTTCAGTTTTTAACAGAACAGCTTAAATTAATGCAACATGAAAAGAGTGATCGTTGATATTCATGAAATTTGATAAAACTTTCATTTTTATGGCAACTAACTAGCAACTATTTATATAAACAACTATGCAACTTTTTTATGCAATAATCTGCTTTTAAAATTGATATAATTTGGCGTGCGTGTGCTTGTCTTGGCAATCTGAGTGCATCGACATGTATGCTAGATAATCAATAAAGAAATCCTTTTGAACAGCAATTATAGTGCCTAATAAATGTATTCAGATAGCTAGGATGAATTCCAACTGAGTTATTCCCCGTTGCTAGTCAGCAGAAGACAACAATCAACATCCTGTCAATTTCTTTTTGTTACCTCGTGTTAACAGTTTGTTGGGAAACACCTCAATCACGCCATTCCCTCTTACTGTTACAAAGGAAAGAATTAGGTTAGATTGTTACTGTGAAAATAGGGCTAGGTGCAAGTGAGGTGTTGGCCTACGTTAGAATTTAGGTTAGTGATAATTATGGCACTGTGGCATGAAATTCGTTAGACCAATTTTCTGAAGTCTTGATCTCAAACGTTCAAAAGATCTCCTAGAGTGGTTTTGTGGGTCTGAGTCTTAGCCTACTAAGTTTGACAGCACTCTATGTATATATATATAATATGGTAAGTGTCTGTGTGGTAACTGTCTGTGCACCAGTTTGAATATATCTTTTTCATAGCACTTTATTATTTGTTTAAATAAATAAGAATAAGTGATGTCATATAGTGCTGTTGAAATTCCATGCCCTAAACTGGCTGCTGCAAAAAAAGAACATCATCAAAACTTTTGTTTGAGCATTTGAAGTGCGATCATCATGCTGATGTTTCAACTCGTTTGTTAACTTGTAAAATTTCGAACTGTGGTATGCAATGTTTGACTATGCAAAGCTATTACAAGCATGTGCATAGAACACATTCTGATTTGCTATGTATAAGTTGACCTGCTGTTTATGATGTTGAAATGGATGGTGATGCTGATGAACATTGTAAATTTGAAAACAGGAATAGAACAGATTCCCATTTGGAAAGGCAAAAAAAACTTTTGGACACAATTTTGCAACTTTTTGCTTATAATCACAAGAAAAATACGTGCTTCCAAAGTCTAAATTTATTTCAATTGTGGATGATGTGGTTTCGTTATTGTGATCCTACCATGAAGAGTTAAATGATAGTACTCTATCTAGCAGACAAGCATTACCTGACAAAGCGTTAACAATGATGCATAGTACCTGGGAAAAGTTAAAAACAGACAAAGGGTATTTAAAATACTGCAAATCTATTGGTTTAGTTTCTCCTGTACAAATAAGTTTAACTTTAGTACACACTTATCAATATATACCCATTATTGACAGTCTTTCTAAATATTTGAGCCATTATGATGTTTTTACAAGTGGCACATACTTTCAATTCCATAAATACTTTCAAGGGCGCAAAGATATGTTGCGCCTACACATGTACTGTGATGAAATTGAGTTGTGTAATCCATTAGGATCATCGCGAAAAAAGAATAAACTGATGTGGTTTTACTGTCTGGTTGGAAACATTGGACCTACATATTTCTCTGCACTCAAAAACATAATAGTAATAAAATCAACTACTTTGCAAGCATTCGGTTATGCAAAAGTACTGGCACCTTTCATAGCAGATTTGAAGCTCCTAGAACGAAATGGTGTAAGTTTTGATGTTGTATTTAACAATGGATTAACTAAGAGAATTACCCTATTTGGCACTGCAGCGACTGATAACCTGGCTGCCCATGATCTTGCTAGATTTAGGAGATGCTTTAGCAGTGGACGTATTTGTCGGTTTTGTATGCGTAGTTACTAAGATCTGACAAAAAAACACAGAGAATGTGATTTTGTGTTGAGGACACCAAGTGCTCATGCAGTACAATTATCACATGTGGAGAATGATCCCAGCATGGTCAGTATGTATGGAGTGAGAAATAACTGCCTTTTGCATGAGTTGTGCGGATTTCATGCAACAACCTCCTTTCCACCTGACATAATGCATGACTGTTTAGAAAGAGTCATTCCTTGGTTTCTCAAGTTTTTTTTTCTCATTCTGTATCGAACATTTCTATCTCTCTAGTAAATTCTAAAATAAGGTCATTTTCCTTTGGTTCTTCTGATAAAAAAAATAAACCGAGGTGCTTGCCTTTTGATGTTGTCCATATAATTATAAATGGAAAAATTACTCTTACTGCAAGTGAGTCGTGGTGCCTTTTCAGGTTACTACCTTTAATTATTGGCAGTATGGTACCTGAAGATGACTTTATGTGGAGCCTTTATTTAAAGTTGGCATCACTGTTTGAAATAGTCTTTGCCCCTATCATAAAATTGGAATGGGTCAATGAGTTGCAACAACTCATTGATGACTTCTATTGTAGAGTGTTACGATGTCCAGAGACAGCTAATAGTATCAAACCCAAGCTTCACTTCATGATCCACTACCCAGAGCTTATTCGAAAATTTGGACCACTACGACATTTGTGGTGCATGAGGTTTGAAGCATTTCATTCCAAAATTAAGGCAGTGGCAAAATCTGGCAACAACTTCAAAAATATTTCTGAGAGTGTTGCTCAAAAAATTCAATATAAGAACTGCTGGGAGCAAAGTGGAGATACCTTTCTTTTTGAGCCAGAAAAATTAGTAAATCCCAAATCAACAACCATAACTTCATTACCTATTGATGTTCGACTGTTGTTACAACAGCAATTTAATGTTGCAGATGAATTTGGCGTCCAGACAGCTTCTAAAGCTTCCTATTATGGTACCGAATATACCATTAACTCTGTTTTTGTTCTAGATGTGGTACAGAAAATACCAAAATTTGTTAAAGTTTTAGGAATTGTTTACTGTAAAACTTCTTTATTGTTGTGGGCTGTTTCGTTGCAAGTTTTACGGTTTGCAAAACATCTGCACTCTTATTGTGTGTCAGATACACGTGAAATTTCAGTTGTGACTGCTGGTGAAGAATTAAATCATCATCCTTTAGATTTATATCATGATAATCATAAGTTCTATGTACGAATGAGGTATCGTGTTTGCATAAAAAGCTGATACAAGACATGACATGTACAAGACATGTACAAACATGTTGACCTTTGTTTATGATTTTGCCAAATATGGGCAATTGGTATTTTTGATCAAAGTTTGACCAGTTTCATAAATGAAGGTTTTAATATGAACAATTCTAGCTTTTTATTTGTTTAAAAATATTAATTTTAGAGGGTAGTTCATTTAAATAGGCTTTTAAACAACTTGTACTCTTCTACCGTATATTTGACAATGAAGATTTGACTGTGGAATTTAACACTGCACCTCTTAATGCTTCTGAAGACCCTTTCTTCCTTTAAAAGGACCTTTGCTGCCCTTGTAGGGTGGAAAAAATTATGTTTAAAAATTACATGGATATATTCATATCTATTTGGTGTAATGTCATTTTTTCACATACTGTTTTGTGCTATTTTAACTTTGTTCTGCTTTACTTGTTCAATACTGTTTTCAGACAAACATCGATGCTGAGTATAATTATTTAATTTCTTACAAGCAAAATAAGAAAATTGTTTGCTGTGTGAAAAAAGAAGACATTTGCACTAATGCTAAGGAAATATTCAAATTGCCCAAGGCAGCAATTGTTGAGTTTCAAATCTTCAATGAAGAATTTGGTAGTCTTTGTGATGCTGAAGTGGAAGACCTACCTGAAAAGGGGAATTTAACCTTAATTGTAAATTGCAATGAAGGTACGGTATAGTTACTATAGTTTAAACTGTTTGGGGATTGACAAGGGTGTTGTAAAGGTTACGAAAGAATTGGAAAGGGAGGAATGCAAAAATTTGAAATTGTTATGGTTTGTCTTATAAACTATTACATTGATTGAATTTGTAATTTTGTAGAAAGTCAATATGGTTAGCAACCTTTATTAAGATTTCAGACATAAGACACATGGGAAATGGAATGAACTGTGGTGTTATTGAGTTCAATTTTTGTGTGGGATTTCAATAATTTGGGAGTTAGGAGCCATTAGATTCAACGATGTTATATATATTGCTTGTTTTGCTACTGGTATTATTGCTTTTAGTAACATGCATTATAATAATTAATGTAATAATATACTAGATGAAGATGATCATGATGTCAACAGGTGGGCTAACTTGTGAAAATTGTATAAAGTTTTCAGTTACTAAGGAAGTAGCCTAGGGTACGGACCAAGCATGAAATGGCTGTACAATGCATGGTCTGGATAAGTATCACAATACAATTTAGAAGCAATCTCCCTTGATTTTTTACAGGTGTAAAGCATACAACGGCTGCTAGTTGGTTCAATTTGTAGTAGACGTATACTCGCAATATTTCGTGAACAGAATTCTAAATTTCATTCTGAACAGAAAGAAAAAATTACACTGGCAAAACCTCCTCTAAGCAAAAATCACATTGTGTCGTCTGACAAGGCAATGTCATTTACGGTCTCTAGTGAAAGCAATGCTGCTGTATACTACAAGGTTGATCTTCTGTCTGGTGTTTGCACTTGTCCAGTGGGCTTAAATGGCAAATTGTGCAAACACCAAAAAAACATTTTAGTTCATGAACAGTTGAAATCAGACAAGTACTATGAAGGATCACCGGAGAAGCACCGCTATGTCTCCATTGCTTTGGGAGAAGAAAATGCGATTCCTCAAAGTTTTTTTCAAGGGCTGGTCAAACAAAGCACAAGTAGGCCTATTTCCCAAGTCAGCCAGACCGAAATCAGCATGGAGGAGCAGCTTTCTCCAACCGAAGAAGAGAAAACTGACAAAGAGACCCAAGATTATGCTTCTCGAAACACCGCAATCATTGACACCTTACCGTCTCTTCTTCAGTACAAGCTTTCATCGCAGTGGAACACAGAAGTATTGAACAGTGCTCTTTTGAAATTTGTTGATGCAGTGAAATTGGCTCGCTCAGAAGCGAACATTATTTCAGCTTTACATCGCTTTAGCAAGGACGCTACACCAAAAACAAGTGAAGGGAAAAAAATTCATTGTCAGCCAGCATCGATTGCTCGCAGGAGCTTAGGAGTCAGTAGAAGTTCGGCACCACTTGGGAAAGGTCGCCCTCCATCTACCTCCACATCAGCGCCAAGAAAGAAGAGAAAGCGTAGTTTAGCTGCCAATATTATGTGTAACCAGCACAATGCAAAAAGCCATGGTAATGGTCATTAATTTCTTTAACTTGTGTAACTGTTTGATGTTGCTGTTAACATTAGGATTACTGGTTTATTACTACCGACTTTTACCACGGTGTCCTATAAAACTTATTATTACTGCAAAAAATATATAAATACTGCAAAAACAAGAATGATCTGTGTTTTATAGGACACCGTGGTAGTCCTAGTGGTAAGGTACTATATGTTCGTTTTGTGTACATCCGAGTTTACCTGTGGACTTCCGCAAAATCGTAAATTGTTGGGAAGCAATGCTCCCAAAAGCGCTTCACGCAACCTGCTCTCCTTTAAATAGCTGGACTAACGTAACTCCACACAAACTATTCTTTATATTTAACAGACGCTCTTGCTCAGGAAAATCCATACCAATGTGGCTTACACATTCCGGCCCAGTATTGCTACGTGACTTTGTAAAAACACACAAAAACGATGACCTGGTCCAAGAAGTTCACTTGAGAGAAGCCAACCTTAACTGTGCAAGTATCCCGTATCCTGATGGAGTGATGGGAGAGAGAGTCAGGCCTCAATCGGTGATCTGGCTACTTGTGCGAAACAACTCAGGGGAACGGATTCGGTTCCACGTGACTCCATGCTACCGCTCGACGGAGAGACCCAGCCACTCACCCGGAATCATGAGGAAGTTTTGCTGGCGGTGAGCCTACTCGCAGTGCTTCATCCGAAGAAAACATTAAACTTGCCTTATGCAGATCAACTCGATCTACTCATGGGGTCCCTCCTGCCAGATACGGTGGCGAAGTTTCGTATTGAATGGGAGTGAATCTTGTGAATTGCCCTAAAACTTGCCTGAGTTCATTTGTATTTGTTGATTGACACGTTTGTTTCACTCGCTCTGTATTGTGCCTGTGTTCCTTTTGTGTTGACTGATGATGACCTCTAACAAATCACCTGACTGATGATGTTGACTAATCAGTTTGTTGCAAACCCGATCAGTTGTACAAGTGTTTAGTTCTCAGTCAGACGCCTAATTCTATTCTCAGTCATGAGCTTTATTTTCTGTAATTCTTTGTGTTTTTAGATGCTTCACTTCTAAGTTAATCAAAGCTTTCAATAAAGGTTCATCACAACCATTACAAAGAAGCGAGGTGATACATTCTTGGATAGGGAGTCCCAGTTTATGCAGGATGCCGACCAACTTTTCAATGTGTATTGCAGTGATGCTGCGCAACGTAGGAAGATGGAAAAAAATTCAAATTAAAAATACAGGTCGAAGATGATGACGTGCAAATAGTGCAAAATAAGTGCAGAAGTGCAAATACATCACTATCATCGTCAATTTGGAATGAATTACCAGCTGACGATCTACGTGATGCAGCATCAACATCGACATTACAATCCGAATCCTCCATTGACTCCGTGTTTGTTAGAGGTAACTCCATGGAACTTGTACAACAAAACCGAATCAAGCGGAGCAATCTGGCCAGAATGTGCGAGCGTTATCAGATATCTGATTGGGCTGCTGCTGCGATTGCCAATAGCGCATTGCAGGATGTTGGTTTTATATCCAATAATGATCAGACTAATGTCATTGATCGTAGCAAGCTTAAAACAGAATGTGATAGATGCAGAGAAGAAATAAGAAAAGACGACCAAAAAAATTTAAAGTTTGTGGATGAGCTGTACTGTGATGGCCACAACGGATGCAACTCAAACTGTCACTGAAGGTCCAAACAACAAGCTATATCGGAGAGCACAGCTAGAGGAGCACTATGCTGTAGTTGGGGAGCCGGCTGAGTATTATATCAGTCACCTAACACCTTCCAATGCAAAGGGACGAACAATTGCGAGAGATCTTTTTAAATTATTTGAAGGGACGGAATTGAAAAATAAGTTGGCAATTGTTGGATCAGATGGTACTGCGTCAATGACCGAAAGATATACTGTAATTGATGGAAAAGCAACTTCAGTGGGTTATTTGCCTTCATCATGCCAATGAACTTCTCCTGCGCCATGTGTTTACAACTCTTGATGGAACAACAAATAGTCCGGATACCTTTACTGGAGAAATTGGAAAATGCTTGAGTGGAACTGTATCTGACTGGCCAGTCGTGGATTTTAGACCAATATTATATCCACACTTTCCGGAATTACCACAACCAGTTGTTGAAGATCTCAGTACCGATCAACATTATGCATATAGAATTTGTATGGCTGTTATCGTTGTGTCTGTAGACAGTGACCTTGAATTCCTGGTAGATGGGCCAATTGTACGTTCGCGGTGATTGACCCTTGCCTGTCAAATTCTCTGTCATTATGTGTCGGTCAAGAAGCCCTCTGCGAGTTTGTTGTCTCTTGCGTAGTTTTGTTTTATAGGTATATTTCCCAATTTGGGTTCAAATTAAACAGGACAACAAATTAATCCATGGATCATTTTTTTTAAATTTGATCTAAAGAATCTTCAAGGTTTCCAACAGGAGAGTAAAAGAGATTGCGTTGAAAGTTATGCAGAAAATTGCAGCAGTTATGTTGAAAGTTTTGCACATCTTGTACTTGCAATGTTGGGTGATGGTGATGAGGAAATCTGTAGACTTGCTGTAAATAAAGTGCAGGCATTACGTGGAAAGATATCCTCATTTGATATCCCAAATGAAATTTTGAATGTGAGAATACTGATCGTAAAGAGGAAGATTTCGGTGCGGTAGCTGCTTCTGTGCCTAGAAGTAGTCACATTCGATTATACCATCTGCCTGAAATAAATCTCAATGCAAAGGCATACTACAAAATGGTAAATTTAAATTCAGCAGACGTCCAAGAACCACCGGCCATCAAGATCTTGGCTGATGCCAACATTGAAAAAGTCAGAAGTGATCAGCTGATTCTAGATCACCCATGCCACAACCAAGCTGTTGAAAGTTGATTACCGAAGCATCAGCACAGGTAGCTGGCTTTAAACGAAGAGATGGACTCATTCGCCAGAAAATCAAGTCCTGCAAGTTGATGAAAAAATTTAACACAAAAAAGCAATTTGTTTAAAAGTCATTGTCGACTGCCAGTGATTAAACTGGCATTCCTCGCTTGCTTTGTTTTGTGGGTAGGATGGCTAGACACCCTGCAAGACTCTAAATCACCTGAAAAGGGCAGATGAACTCCTAAGTCAATGGCCAGCAAACAACCAGTTATATGCCTATTGGGGACGGTTCTGGTAAAAAAACAACAATGCGCAATGATTAACTACCTCTTTCAACTGTCAAGTGTCTAGCCTTTTCAGTTAATAGGTGGTGAGGAAATGTTACTCAGATACGGAATCGCGGATCAGATAATCGTGTATTGTTTCTGTTGAGGCTTCCACTGAAACCATTTCAATTTTAAAAATATTTGGTAACAGTTGCACTGCCAAAAATTTATATAATAAGGAAATTTTGTGCCGATTTTCATAAAAAATATGGTTTTTGGCTAATAACCTTTTTTCTAATCAAAATCAGGAAAAAGTTTTTATAATTTGATGATTTTGCAACTTTTGAGCCCATAGTGAACCTTCTAGCATGAATCGTTCCAAACTTATTGCAATTTGGCCTTTTGTGGGCACGTTCAGGCCGGTTGCCGGGCCAAAACAATTACAACCACCCAAAACCAGTTTTTATAAAAATTTTTGCTTATTTGCTCGGCATTGACAAAGGAGATTTTTCAAATTTCTAAAAAAAATTTTTCACGCCACCTCAGCAAACACTTTTTTAATTTGGGTTGAAAGCTTTCGCTTCCAGCAGCGGAACACTCACAGAATCTCAGAGATCAGACACAGAAAATGAACCTGATAATGCCTATGAAAATGTAGTTTCAGATCAGGATGAAGAAGCCGACTCACACTCAAATACATTTAATTGAAGCAGAGTTGTCAGCAAATATGATTGACCTTAATCCAGACAGAGAAAATAAACTTACTGTTGTCATGCAAAAAGTCACTTCAGCTCAGGATGAAAAAACAGGCTCACACTCGTAAAATGTGGAGATAAATGAAGCTGGGATGTTGGCTGATTCTGTGGCAATGTATGCAGACGATGAAAATTGTGATGAAAATGTTTCAACAGATGCCTTTGCACAGTGCACACATGGAGACAAGTTCAAATCTTAAGTTGTATTGTTCAACTGTAGGTCTTGATATTGGTTGCATTCCATCTGAGTGTCCTTCTAAAAATGAATGTTAAAAATGATGTGATCAATGAACGCATTCCTCTGCCTAAAAAATTCCCAAAAGATAATGAAAATCGTGATTTCCCAACAGTGACATTGCAATCTCAAAGCTCCAATGAAGAGCGACATACAGACTGGCTTGTATGGAGCCAAAAGAAACAGGCATTATATTGCTTTCCATGGAGGTTATTCTTTGATAGCAGTATAAAGCCTAGGCCAAAGTCTGCTTTTGTGACACCCGACGGTTACAACATAAATACAAGATGGCGAAAGTTGTACAACAGGATACCAGAACATGAAAGAAACAACAATCATCCGGAATGTTATCTGGCATGGCAAGAATCAGAAAGGCGTCTCAAATCTTTCAGAGATGTTAACAGTTTACTGGAAGTGTTTATACAATCTGAAGCATTGAAGTGGTACAATATTTTAAAACGAGTTATCGATGTTGTACTTTTCTTGGGTGAACGTGGTCTAGCATTCAGTGGTGCATTTTATCGGATTGAAACCAACAATGGAAATTTTTTGGGAGTGATTGAATTGCTATCTCGTTGGGACTCCGTTCTTACGGAGCATGTATTACATGTCAAAGAATCACAGAAAAACAAAAAATGACTGCAAGTTCATTACCTGTCCCCAGATTCTCAAAATGAATTCATTGCTGAATGCTCTGATTTGGTGAAGCAACAAATTTTAATAAAGAAGCTGCAAAATATTTTGCTGTAATGGTAGATGGTATGAGATCAGATTCTTCACATACAGAGTAAACAACGTTTCTTTTGAGATATGTACTTGTTTCCGAGGTTCATTTGTGTAATTGTTTCTGCACACGCGTCATCTATTTCGTTAGCGCTTTACCTGCGGCAGGGCGCCTTCTCAGAGCCAGTATTGTTTCACTGTTTACTTTCAATCACTTCAGTTTTTTTTTAAAGCCGTCCAGATGACTGAGATTTTTTCATGTGCGGACATTTTGCCGAAACCCATTTTGCCGAAAGGACATTATGCTGAAGGACATTTTGCCGAAAGGACAAATTGCCGAAAGGACTAATTGCCGAATGGACTAATTGCCGAAAGGACAAATTGCCGAAAGGACAAATTGCTTTAAGAATTTGGAAAAAAAAATTACTTTGAAGTGACACAAAATCTCGTTACTATGCAAGCTTCTTCTTCATCCGTTCAGTCGTTTACGACTCTCAGTCACTCTATATGTCATCTTTCTCCACATCTCTCGATTCCACGCAGCCTCCTTCAATTCATGCACTCCCATACCACTGTCATTTACGATTGTGTCAAGCCATCTTGTTTTTGGGCGCTCCCTTCCTCTTCCTCCGCTGACCAAACCAAGTATGATGTCTTTTTCCATTGATTTGCTTCTCATTATGTGGCCAAAATATGAAAGTGTCTGCCTGACGATTCTAGCTTCTAGGGATATGTCCGGTTTAATTTGTTCGAGAATTTTCTCATTTGTTACTTTGGCTGTCCAAGGAACATGCAGTAACCTTCTCCAACACCACAATTCAAATGCGTCAATCTTTCTTCTGTCTGTTTTGTTTCTATGTTCTGCTATTTTAATTGTTACAGGGAAAATCCATTGAGCAGATTTGGATGTCTTTTTACTCGGTACATTATTTGCAGCTACGTCCAAGATCTTTTCCTTTATATTGTCCCATATCATATCCGCTTGCTTATTTTCAGTGCTTAGAAATTTCAAAATGTTTCAAACTTCGGCTGTATAATTTCGTCCAATCTGTTCTGTGTCATATATCATGTTTCTTTTTTCTCGTTTTGTAACGGCGTTGCAAAATCGTACTTTTAGTTTGGTTACTGGCAACTGGTGATCTGTTCCACAGTCAGCTCCCGGATATGTCTTTGTCGCCAGAGTGGAGCTTGACCATTTCTGTTGGCATAAAATATAATCAATTTGATTTCTGTAGTGTCCGTTTGGTGAAGTCCAGGTGTACAATCTTCTTTTAGGCTGTTTAAACATAGTGTTGGTTATTGAAAGTTGATGTTCTTGGCAAAATTGAAATAATCTTTCTCCTGATTTGTTTCGGTGACCCGACCCAAACCAAACCCGCCAGTAACTCCCGGTTCTAATGTACTTCCAATCTTAGCGTTGAAATATCCCATAATGCAGCGTTTCTTAACCTGGGGGTCGCGAAGGTCATTTCATGGGGGTCGCAAAGATATTCATAAAAGATTTTCGAAATCGCAAAAATTTCCGGATAAATGAAAAATCTTTGTAGCAATTACTTTAGTATACAGTAATGTTGTAGCAAGTGACTAATTGGTCGCACTGTTACGAAAGAGAATGCGTAGCTCGGTTGTAGGCCAATTTATCATCGTTTGTTCAAGTAGAACAGTATTTCTCTGAGCTCAAACAAAGAGATGCCGCATTTGTACGAAATCCGTTCTCTACTGCTTTGGATGTTGCTGATATTCCAGATGAATTACAAGACCAATTTTATGATCTTCAAAATGATTCTTCCGCATGTAACGTTTTTCATCAAATGCTCTCTCTCAGTTCTGGTGTGCTGCCGTATGCGAAAATCTTACCCACAACTATCTGAACAAGCTTTTCGAATATTATTTCCATTTGCCACAAAGTGGTTTTTCAGCTCTTGTCCATATGAAAACGACGGCAAGAAATCGAAGGAAAGTTGAAGATGATATGAGATGAGATCAAGCACTCAACCACTAATTTCGAAGTTGGCCAAGCAGTTGCAGAGTCAACTGTAGCATTAAAAGTTGTGATATTCAGCAGTTCTTTTAAATTAAATGTTATTGAAATGTATTTTTGTGCTAATTTGTATATCTATAGAAAACATAGCAGGAAGGGGGGTCGCAGGCTGTATTAAACACCTACAAGGGGTCGTGAACCACAAAAGGTTGAGAAACACTGCCATAATGTATATAATATCTTTTGTAGGTGTTTGCTTCAAAGTGTTATGTAGATCATCATAGAAGTTATCCAAATCTTGTTCTAGAGAATCTGCTGTGGGAGCGTATACCTGGATGATTGTAACACTGCAAGGTTTCCTTGAATTCGTATGGTCATTATTCTGTCACTGAATACCTGATAGTGTTCGATGCATTTCGACACTTTCTTCGTTGTAATAAACCCAACCCTTCTTCGTCTTGTTGTATCATTGCCTGAGTAATAAATAATGTGTTCGTCAGAGTTGAAAAAAGCATTGCTAATCCAATGCACTTCGCTTAACCCAAGGATGATAATATTGAGTCGATTCATTTTGTTTTTTATGACTTCCAGTTTTCCTGTATTTAGTCCATTGACATTCCATGTTCCAATTTTGTATGGTTTAGTGAAGCGTAGAGTGGTAGTTTCACTGCAAGCCATTTCAGCAATTAGGGGTCCAAAAGGCTTTGCCCTATTCACGTCATTAGTACTTGAGTTCATTTGACTTTCTCTTTGCTCTTCTCTAGTAGCTTGATTGGTACCGTCCAGCCTGGAGGTTCCACTTTCTGGTACCATTTCGTCTTCACTTTTTCGTTTTTTCATCATAGAGTATTTAGGCAAAAGTTCTGGGGTAAACTATGCAAGCAGTGCCCTTGATTTCGCAGTGTGGTCGTCGACGTCGTCCTTCCTTCATTCCATCGCTTTGGAATATACACGATCGAGTTGTTGATGATCTTCCTCGTACTAACAATTTCATCGAAGGATGGCACCATGACCAACGAGTCTCCATCACACACCCCACGATACGTCGACTGACAGTAAAGTTGATAAAGGAACAATCGCACAACAAACTAATCCTGGAGCAGGTATCAGCTTGCGTTCAATTGGTGCCACCAAATAAAAAATATAAGGTTGTGAACGATAGACTAAAACACATTGTGGAGAATATCGATACATATAACACTTCTGTCACACATAATTTGTGAGTGAAATCTGTTTGTGAATGATATTTATGTGTTATTAGGTTATGATAATACATATAATACATTTGTACAATTTCGGCAATTTGTCCAATCGGCATTTAGTCCTTTCGATAAAATGTCCATTCGGCAAAATGTCAGTGTAACGATTTTTCGGTGTTGATATTGTTCAGTGTCATGAAAGATCTATTTTTAATCCTTTAAAAAGCAACACAAATATGTTTCAAAAAGTTGTGTGTTGAAGGAACTTGAAGATTGTGGTTGAAGCAACCAAATTAAAAAAGTAGTCCGAAGACCATCAGATTAATCTAACGTTTGCAACATCAGAAGAAGAAAAGAAACTTTGTAGGCCTATTTGTGATTAAGGACAGTAGCCTACAAAATTACCTATTGGGGAGGAATTCAATCATAAATGGAATAAATAGAGAAGACAATCAGAAGAAACAAAGAACGTCCAGCAAACAAACTCTTGGCATGCAAGGTAGTTCCGAACTTGTTCTCAATTGAATAATTAACTGTGTTGTATTGTATTTCTTTAGCCAGTAAGTGGTAGGCGAATGTCTTCGTCGCTCATCTCTAGTTGTATCTGAGGGCCTAAAAACTGTTGGAATTAGTGATTGTAGTGATACGTTGAGGGCCACCCACCGATCGATAACTTGACTAAAGAGTGTGATGAGACAATTCCTGATGTTAATTACACATATAAAAAGGGGTCTCACCCCATGATAACTCGGCTTAAAGCTAAGATCGCAACTCAATCTCATCTGGCTGCTTACGAATCACAACTTGAACTACAGTCTCAAAACTTTGACCTCAATGCAGGGCATTCTGAAGCCCTTATAGAATTTAATAAACAAAGAGATATTAATGCCCTGATAGCTGGGAATGAATAGAAAAAAAGCGATAAGATCTAACTTAGCCATTCAAAATTTAAATGCCGAGTCTGAATTCAAGAAACAGCAAGTTAAATTAAATGTCACCGCTGGCTTGGGTGAAGCTCACCAATCGTTGCTTGAGTCGAGCACTAATCTGAATAATAATGTTCCCTTTGATGAACCCACGCATCCGGAATTTAAGAGATGTGTAAGCTTTGGAGCCGCTAGAGATAACCCCACCGAGTCGACTTTACATAGGAACGATAACTTAACCTGGAAAGCCTTGCTTCTTAATGAAACCCCAGTGGTCTCTCGATCCCCTGAGCCTCATGGGCTCTAGCCTAACTTTAGGGACACATATGGGCGCCAGACATTCTGCAGTGGAACCGGCAGAGGAACAACAATGGCTGACAATGATGATGATGGGAGCCAGACAGTAACTCAGAACTTTGGTACAAACCATTTTCACAATCCACAGGTAATCTCAAGGCACGTAAGTACTTGTCGTTCTAACATCTATAATTCTTGGCCACCTAAGGAGACAGAAACTTATAGTACACAACAAGACTCATCTTTTCAATATCAAAACTGTAGAGCCTATCTCGACAGAGCTACCTTGATTGCTTAGAATGGAGAGAATATGCCCTTCATATTTTTTCAAAAATCAAATCACTGCTTTAATGAAAAGCTGCCCTTTCCAAGAATCTTGCCTAACTTTACTGCAAGCTGCATGTGTCGGAACAGCCACGCAAACTATAGCTAATCTTGTTTCTGATACCCCAGGGTTGCCTCCTGAGGCTGGAGTTAACATGTCCCAAGAACGGCTATCACAACGCTTTGGAGTACATGGTGGCTTTTATGCGGAACCGGAAGTCAGGAAGTATCGTTGGGGACCTAAGTGGCCATCGGTGTTGGCCTTTATGTGGAAAGATTACAAGGATCAATTAATTATTATTATCACAATGTTTGCTTAAACGCTCAGGCACATGACCAACGCAACAATTTGGAAGGACGGTTTGTATTAGACTTAGCGAAAAGACTGCCAATTTGAAATCCCGGTCCTGTTGATGATTAACATCAAGTTTCTTAACAATCATAAGCTGGCAGTAGACAGGGCCACGGCACTTCGGAAAAAGGCTTTGAAACAACCCGACTTTTGTGAATATCTAACCGATACGATGAAAGACTTGCAGTCGAATGGCTATATCGAGCGTATCGGTGATGACTTGAGTGCAACTCATGCTAGGGGTTGTACATGGTATCTGCCGTATTTTGTCACTTCGCAATCTAAGGAGCGCATTGTATATGATGGGAAGTCCGAATTTAAAGGTGTGTGTGTAAATGACGTAAGTATGTCTGGCCCGGATCTCTTGAATCCGTTGCTACATGTGCTAACTAGGTTCAGGATAGGGAAATTTGACTTGATGGCCGATGTTATAAAATGTTTCTTTCAGATAAGACTGCCGGCGAGGCAGAGGGATCCCTTTCCAACACTCTGGTTCGACCAAGATGACATAACAAACGACAAACTAGTCCCATTTCGTTTTTGCGTCCACCCTTGGGGTGTGAAAAGCATCCCATATGTAGCCTGTTTAGCCTTCAAGATGGCTGAACAGTATCCCAATTATGAATGTAATTTGACTTTGAGTAAAGGAAGAATATGTTCAGAACATTAAGTTAGCCAAGGAAGAACTCTTGCAGTTCAATTTAACAGCTAATACAAACACTGAAGTCAATGGAGCTTGATCATACGTTTCATCGTTTGTTTGCATATTGATGTTAGCTGTGTGGTTCAAAATGTTAGCTCACAAAGACTTGTGCAACCGTTCGTAGAAAATCAGCTGTTTCAAGGACGTGGTAGAGCTCGCAAAAGAGCAAGGCAACACGATGATTGTACACAAGCTGTGAGTTTAGCAGAAGCTAGTGAAAAAAATAACTCACCAGAAGAGGGATTTTTTAGAAAGCATATTCTCTATATTGTCATTGATACTGTTATTTCAGGATTAACTGTTTGCTTTGTAGCGCCCTGCGTTTTCACTTTAGGTCTTTTCAATCTTCCTTAACGCTTGTTACCGCCTTGATATCATCGTTCTGTTGCATATATGTAATGTTACTCTGTAAGTCAACCAATTCATGTAGTTTGGCAAGTATGGGACATTCCAAAAACGGCCATCGTTACGCCCATTGGCGGCTTCGAATTTTGTAAATTAAGCATGGGTCTGTGTAATGCTAGTCAAACGTTTCAACGCTTCATGAACGAGGTTTTGCGTGGATTGAACTTCGTGTTTTGCTATGTCGATGATGTGTTAATCTTCTCCAAAAATAAAGAAGAACATGCGATCCACCTGAGGGCAGTTTTTCGACGCTTGACTCACTACGGGCTCATTCTCAATAAGGGAAAATGTGTGTTTGGTGTTCCGAAGGTAAAATTCTTAGGTCATGAGGTCAACTCTGAAGGCATTCAACCCCTTTCTGGCAAGGTGGAAGCAATCCAGAAGTTTCAGCGCCCACTACAGGCAGGGCAGCTCAGGAAGTATCTTGGCATGGTGAACTTCTACCGTAAATTCATTCCCGATTGTGCACGGCTCTTGCAGCCGCTACACGGCATCTTAACTCCTAAGCTATCCGGTCAGAAACCGATACCTTGGACCGATGATGCAATCTCAGCCTTCGACAGGTCGAAGGAAGGCTTAAAGAGCATTTCACTGTTAGCGTATCCAGCCCCCGGCGCCGCGACCTCTCTCGTCGTAGATGCATCTTCCACTGCTGTCAGTGCCGTGGTCCAACAGGAAATCGATGGTAAACAGAAGCCCATTACTTTCTTTTCCAAATGTCTGGATAATACTCAGAGACGCTATTCTACATTCGACCGTGAGTTGTTGGCAATATACCTCGCCTTAAGGCATCCCAACAAGCGAGCCACCTTTTTAGACGACGCCCTGCTATCATGTACGCATGTGTTCGTCCGAACGGACAGAGTGTTGAGCAGCCTGCAACGGTCATACCAAGGACCGTATCTCATCCTCAACCGCAGTGATAAGTATTTCACCCTGAGCATCAAGGGCAGGGCTGATACAGTATCAATCGACAGACTTAAAGCCGCGGTGCTTCACCTCATAGTAGGAATAGAGAACTCGGAGGCGCTCTCGCCTCAGACTGGACCTGGTCCCACGGTAGAACGCGAAAATGCGCAATGCTCTGGGGCTCCGCTTGTGGACGTTGGCGAGCGTCATTACAGTTCCGTCGTCTCCCGTGCCGGCAGGAACATCGTTGCACCCGCATACTTGAAAGACTATGATTTATCTTAACCATTTCCCCGTCCTGGGCATGACGTAAAACTGCATCCATCCAGCCGTCCTGGGCATGACGTAAAACTGCACCCATCCAGCCGTCCTGGGCATGACGTAAAACTGCATCCATCCAGTCGTCCTGGGCATGACGTAAAACTGCATCCATTCATCCCATCTTTCATCAGCTAGGTGCCGTTCTTGTTATTGTATTAATTACAGCAGTCGTCGTCCTGGACACGACGTAAAACTCCATCCATCCATTCCACCTTTCCTTAGTTAGCTAGTCATCGCTCTTGCATACAGTCATCTAATGAATTACGGTAGCTCTCAACCATTCCTTAGTCCTGGGTAAGACTTGAAACTGCATACATTTCCTCAGTTAATCACTCCCTCGTTTAGCAGTTCCCTGCTCTGTAGTTGTCTTTAGGAGCTTTAGGAGTTGTGTCTTTAGGAGCTGCGCTTCCCTCATACAGGCGTGCGACGCAGTACACTTCCTTTATCTTGTTATAATCCTTGTCTGACCATTGGTCATCCGTAGGAGTCGGTTGTTCACGTAGCGCCTTGTTATCCTTGTAGCCACTGTTGTCGGGAATTGCTTGTTAAGGCGGTATCATAGATATAAGTCGACATGCTGCTTGCGACTAGCTTGCCCGTCGCTTTCTGCCTCATTGGCCTTGTTTCGTCACAGCTACTCGCAATCATCTGTCCACCGCTTCCTGCCCTGTTGGACTGGTTCTCCGTGCAGTCGCTTCGCATAGCTATCATGCTTTCAGTGTATCTATCGTTTGGTCCCTGTACCTGCAGCACTGCATACACACATTAAATGCTTCCGCAGTGCTCACCTGCTGTAACCGTTGTGTTTAGATTGTACCCTTGTTGTAGTTGTAATTGTAACCTAATTGTAACCTTGTAGTTGTAATTGTAACCTTGTTGTAGTCGTAACCTTGTTGTTGTAGTTGTAACCTTGTTGTAATAGTAACCTGTGTGTAATTGTAATTCATGATTGTTATCGCCCTCACTAAACCGCATTTTTGTTGCACAGAATAGTCTTGTCACTGGCCGGATGTCCACTGCACGAGACCTCTGCTTCGACCGACCGTCAAGAGCCGACCAGCCGCTCCCTGGAATTAGAGGAACTGTTAGCTCTCACGCCGTGCGGAGGGGATCCGACCCCGTTCTTTTCAGTGCATACCGGATTGTCGATTTAATTTAGACTTCACATTGTTACATATACATTCTGTGTCTTGTACTTGCACGTTTTGCTTCACGCACCTTCATCAGAAGCCAAACTGTTTGCTCCGTTTGCCTTCTTGCGGGGGTGTCTGTAGCGCCCTGCGTTTTCACTTTAGGTCTTTTCAATCTTCCTTAACGCTTGTTACCGCCTTGATATCATCGTTCTGTTGCATATATGTAATGTTACTCTGTAAGTCAACCAATTCATGTAGTTTGGCAAGTATGCTTCGGGCTTCCTGAAGTATGATTAGGAATTTGCTTGCCCCTTAAGAAATCGTTTGCCAATCAGCTAAAAGCATTCTTACAACCTGTAGCTTCAATCACATATGCGTAGTTTTCGTCTTTTCAACGTTATAGCTTACAGATGTTTCATTCCTCAGCGACTATGTATATCGCGTTTTGGCCGACCATTCGACAGACAGAGAATTTTAGTTTTGGTGTAAAGGATATGGTACTTGTAATCGAGAACTTTACTAGACCTTTACTGTAATAGATTTTACTTTACTATTCAACTATATTATTGGAGACGATTCAAGAAGGTTCGCTATTATTTTCTGGTTGCAACCAAGCTGGCTATTTGATTTCTGCAAGTTGAAGTTCTATTCTTTGAAACTTCGGTGTTCTTAGTTCGCTATGTTTAAATTTCTGTTCTCCTGAAAATAGTGGATCAATTAATAAACGACGGAGCCTTGTAGAATTCAATCTCGTAGTCAAGCATTAGCTGTCAAGCCAGTTAGTAAATAGACAGTGTGAAAACCACCGTGTCCTGGTCATTCCTTGCCAGTCCCAATCTCGTTCTGCCCAGGAATGTCGCCGTCAGCACGGACGGCAGCATATGAGCGCGCGCACTAACCGACGCGTCCGCTACAGCTTCAATGCTGTCAGGCAGTTAGCAGAAAGATTTGATTTTTTGTGGAAATATCTCACCATTTCCAAAGAAGATTTGCGGAGTAAAGCTTTATATTTAGCACATCACAATCCTGCAGACCTAAACGGGGAAGATTTTGTAACGGAAATTCAAGAATTATCTGCCATACACGAGGGAAATTTTGGAAATTCACAGTTGCCACCATTGGATTTATTAAATAAAATTGCTCAATTCAAACTAAGTGGACTGCTTCCGAATGTGTGTGTCACCTTGCGGATATTCTTAACTATTCCACCAACAGTAGCCTCAGCAGAAAGGTCATTCAGCAAATTGAAACTATTAAAAACTATTTAAGATCTACTATGTCTCAAGAACGTCTTGTTGATTTGACTTGACCAGATCTAGTTTTGATTCAAAGCATTGAATCAAAACTAGCCAAAACAATTGATTTTGACACAGTTATCAGAAATCTTACGGGTAGAAAGGCCAGAAAAGTTCCTCTAAAAAGTATATAAGCTTTATGTGAATAGGCCTGTTTCAGAGTGTAGATTTTATGTGATATTTCAGTGTGTGCACTGTGCAGGCCTTGAATTTGCAGTTTTTGTGGTGGTCAAACAGGTCCAATTGAACTGCCTCCTTCGGCTTGTTAAAAATGCAACACTCAGTCAAATGAAATCATTTGCAAATTTTCATTGTCTATTGTAAACACTTCAGGGCTACTACCGGTAAACAAGCAGTGCTAACGAGCAGGTCAGCACCATCTGCCAGAAAGATTCCCTGAGACAACTTCAAAAATGTGTAACTGTACATTCTTACAGTACAATTAACATAGTTAGAGTCACTGCTTTGTAATCCTGTTGGAAGTCTGAGTGTAATCATGACAGAGACCAGCAAACACGTCCACCGGCAAGGTCTGCATAGCTGAATGTGGCAGAAATGTCTGCCAGGGATTTGGAGGGCTGTATGTGTGTTTTAATGTGAATATTTCAGTGTTTATGTTTAACGCAAATATTGCAGCGTGAGTGAATATTTCAGTTTATTTCACTGTTTTAATTTCAGTGTTAGTGCTTTAATTTCAATGTTAGTCTGGGTGCTTTGGTGTGAATATTTGGGTGTGTATGTTTTAATAAGCAATTGATTGATCAGGTTAGGTTACAACCATTACATAGAAGGTATTCTATGCATTTTTCTGACATCTTGTCAATTTATGACACTTTAGCAAGCAGTGACAGTTACGTGTAATCATGTTGAACTGCTACAATCTTAGTTGTATATCATCTTGTTTAGTGTGATATTTTATGTGTTCAGAAAATAGTAAAAAGTATTGAAATATTGTTAGAATTGCTGAGCAAGAGGTCGTCACTGTCACTTTTTCAGTGCAAAAATGTTCAAGTGTTTTTTTGGGTATTAATTATATTGCAGTCATGAAACTTCTCTGATATACAGTACAGTATTTTTGAGTTTTTAGGAGTTGCTGAATCATTTTGCTATATTGGAATGTAAGCAAGTTTCATGGAGGCAATGCTGGAAAATAATTTTTGTTCTTGTAGCAGGGCCAAATATCATAACAGTGTAACAGAAATCGAAAAAATTAAAAGATTAGTAAAAGTGTAACCTTTGAGTAAAAAATCATAGGTCTTCACTTCTCTTGAAGTATAGTTATTTTTAACTCTAGACAGAATCAGAAGTGCCTAGTTGCAGTGCAACTTAATTTTTCCAGCACTGCAGAAAGGTGCTCATTTTCAAAAATATGCTTAGTATATAAACAAATTTTTTTTTTTATTTCTTAAGTTTTCCTTCCCATTGATCCTGAAATAAGTTTAGTATTTCTTAATGTCATGAACCAATAGCAATGCATTCACCCTAAGTTTTCTTCCCTAGTTGGTTGCAGTTGCCGAAAAATGTGATTTTTTGTTAATTTTACTTTTTTTTTTAGCCTTTGAAGTTTCTGCAAAATGCCTCCTTTTTCATTTCAGGTTAATTTTTAGTCACAAGGTGGCGACTAAGCTTGGCGTAAAGGTATTAGCAAGGTGTGGGTGACTTCCAAGTTACCTTGTGTAGTGTGCTAAGTTACTTTATTTTTATGGCGATAAGAATATGATAGCACTTTTTTCTTTTTTCATTCAAGCTTTATATTGTTTTTGTTTAGAGAGTTCCTACTGCTTTTGAATATATTTTAACCTTGACTATGCCACAAAAAATTCAGCTTTCAGAAGCTTAGAAAAGAAAAATTTCCAAGGAATTAAATCAAAAAATGCTGCAGTTGTTGCAAAGACAAAATGTCTCACAGATTTTTTCTCTCCGCAAAACATACAAAGTACCGGTACCAGTACTGAACAGTCTGAACTTGAAGTACATAATCTTGAAACCGCATCAATATCCTTAAGTTCATTTGCAGACAACCAAAGTGACTTAACAAAACAAGGTGAAGTAGTGGTGATTTTCAACATAGTGGCACTCTTTTTGCAGATACTTTTGTAGATTAGGCTAGTGAAGTCTCACGGTACGATCCTGACCACCCAGCTATGTGGTTTCCTGACACAGAAATAGAAAAGTGTGTATCCCATTGGTCAACTGCCTTCACACCAGTATGTCAAAACAAAAATGACTTTGATTCTTATCCTGAATCTAGCCATTACTATGAATCCGATCAAAGTTGTCAATATTTTAAAAACAACATGTTTTTTTCTACATGCCAATGATGAACTAAATGCCAAATATATAACTCCTTTACAGCACATCAAATTAAGCTGTCCATTGTTTTTATTGTACTTTAATGCGTACCAATCAGGAACAATTTTAAAAAAAAGATGGTTTCACCAACTGGAAACAAGCCGAGGAAACAAAAAAATGCCATGAAAAAGGTTGAGGTCACAGAGAAAGTGTGCTAAAGTTCATCCTTCGATGCAGCGCTTCTTCTCATGTTGACAAGCAGTTAGAAAAAGAGCAAGAAAACAATAAACATTGGTATAAAGTGCTTCACCGTGTTGTGGCTGTCATACTTTTCTTAGAAAAGATAGGCGTGGCATTTAGGGTTGATGATGAGAAAATAGGATCCAAGCACAATGGCAACTTTTTAGGAATCGCCAAATTTATTGCACAGTTTGATCTATTTCTTATGGGTCATATTAAGAAGTACGGCAATTGTGGAAGTAATTTCTCATCAACCATTTTGAAGAGTTTATTTTGTTAATAGCCAAAAAGGTCAGTAAATGCATTGTAGCAGAACTCAAAGCTGGAAAGTATTTTTCAGTTTCAGTGGATTCAACACCAGATTTAGCACATGTTGACCAGTTAACCGCCATTGTATGGTATTAAGTCGTTTCAGGAAATGTAATAGAAGCTTTTGTTCTTGATTTCACTTACATTAGCATTTCTTAATCCTACCTGCTGAGTAAAATTTATCTGGGTTATTCTACTGTTCACTACTGTGTGTACGAACAATTTTAGTATTTGATTGTTGCAATATTTTTTGTATTTGGCCTATTTACCAAAACTATGAAGAGAAAAGAAAAAAGCAAAGAAATGGATGTTTGGAACATTAATTGACTTATTTATGTAATATGTATATTTTCGCTTTTTTCGGGCTAGTTGTGTTGGTACCAACTCACTGTAATTTTTTCTTTTCGATCCGGTTGTGCTGAATAGTCCTATTGGACGAAAACCGGTTCCACAAGATAGATTATAACTTTTATTGAAATACTGTTGTGAGTGTTAGCCTAGCCAAATGTTTTGAAAGTTAAGTCCGTAATAAAAAAACTAATAATTTGCTTTCTTAGTGATTGCTTCTGTATTAGGTAGTGTCTTAGTACCAGATCACATTTCCAGTAAGTTTTTTCCACTTTTGCTCTGAGAGTGTATTCACCCATACTTATTGATAGATGACTCCAATACCTAATAGGCCCCTACAAATTGTGTTCTGCAATGCACGATGGAGGACTTCTCATAAGTTCAGATCAAAGCCAAGTCAACATTACTTTCAAGACAAAGACACTAAATGATGGAAACACCATCAAGATCCCGATCACCGCCAATGCTAAAAGACCACCTGGAACAAGTGGAGTAATTTGTAATGTTCCACTCGGCATGAAAGTTGGAAATCTTCTTACGGAGCTGGAAGATACAAACATAAGGTCAATAAAAATATTTAGATGAAGAAATTCTGACTAGTCAGAACTAGTTGATTCTACAATTGTTTTATTGATTTTCAATAACCGATCACTGCCAGATGCAATAAAGTTAGGTTATCAATGATTTAGAGTCTCGCAAATACATCTCAAAACCCTCAAGATGTTCTAATTGGAATTGCTTTGGACATGTAGCAAAATTCTGCAGATGTTAATCCAAATGTCTTCGATGCTATGAACAACATAAGCATAATGGATGCCCAAATGCAACTGTAAAATGCTCAAATTGTGGTGAAAAACCATGTCGCTTTTTCCAATAATTACCCGAACTACTTGGACGAAAAAGCCATCTAGAAAATTAATACTACCAAGAACCTAACGTATGCTGAAGCCTGCAAGCAACAAAAAGCTGTAAATCTAGAAATGCAGATTAATGATTGTGATTTCATTCCACTTATAACCAACATAACCAAAACAACTCAATTAAATGAAAGTCTATCTCCTAGACAAATTAATGTAACCCAAACAGTAGTATAAACACCTGAGCCCTCTAAACCAATCAATGCAAGAAATGAAGGTGGCCACAATATAAACAACCCAATGCTATTTCTTGCCTTCTTAGCAGAAGTGAGCACCAAAACAATGTTTGCTCAAAGCCAAAACAAAGAAAATGATATTTTTCAAATTATTGCCGACGCAGAATGGATTTCCTCCTAACGAGCTCGAAAATGTTAAAATCACTAATAATATAATGACCATCACAGTGTGGCAGTGGAACTGTCGGTCAATTTTTAGAAAAATCCAGGAATTGGTCTAACTGATAGCAAACTCTCATAGCCTACTCCACGGAATATTATTTGCATGTAAGAAATGCACCTAACTCTAAAATACTCTCTTACTATTACTGGATAATACTTTTACAGAAAAGACAAACCGGCTTACTTGGGAAAAGGAGGTGGTGTCGAAATTTGATTTAAAAAAACATCTCCTTTACTAAGCTACAACTGTTTGTCTACAGATGTTTGTTTTATTTGCCTAGGGATATCTTGATATCACTGTATTTGCCTTTCAAAAAAAGAAAAGAGTTGCAAAGGAACACATTTACACAAAAATAAAAAAATAGTTGTACAAAGACTTGGCTGCTCTGGCCGCACTGAACAACCATGCTCAGGTTTACCAGTCAAGATGCTGTAGAACCAGTGGCATGCACTGCATGCCTTACAATTCTGATGAAATCAAAATTCTTTCAGGAACAACGAATTTATGCGTAGAAATTGAAAATGTTAATAGCATACCGGTAACCTCCTCGCTCTCTTCAACAATTTCAATATTCGAAACAACTGTTCGTTTTCAAAATTTGTCAACTTTGCTGACCTTGGCAACCATGCATGCTGAGAAGAGCTCAGCATGCGTTGATAATACAATTTGCCTATTTGCCGCTCTTTTCCCACACTGTGGCGCAAATAGGACCAAGGCATGCTGATTTGAAATTGCATGTAAAACAAAAATTACTATCTGGGGATATTCCCATTATAAAAGTTGTAAGTTATTACTGACCCCAATTACGTGTTTGTTCTTTTAGACAATGAATTAGGTTTTGGATAAAAAACAGATAAACGTGGCATTAACTTAGTAGAAATGGTTAACTGCCAGCTCATCTCATTTACTGACAAACTAATATTCAAGGGTTAAGAGGCAATCTGTAATTCCAAGTTTTTGTTGAGCTGTTGAGTAATTTTCTAAGCAATATTGTACGAGTGAGAAAGTAATACTATGTGTGAATGTGAACTTACAGACAAGCTGAAAGAGAGAAGTTTCAGTTCGTTCACTTATGAACAGAAAAAATGCATATTCAATTCTGGAAGGCCAGCACCACCTATAAATATCATGAAACAAAAGAATAAATTTAAAAGAAATTTTAATAATGACCTATACAAACTGTGAAATGGTTGTGTGGAAGTAACACAACAAATAAATTGTACTGCTGGTCGTGTTTACTTTTTTCTAAGGAGAATTCAATCTGGAAGTCGGCAAGTCGAGGCTATGATGACCTGAACAATCTTCACATATCCATTAAACGTCATGAGAAAACCATATCAGATTTAACAGGATTTACGGCTTGTAATACATTTGGACACAATAGGGTTGATTTGCTACTTGACCAACAAAAAAGTATTGCGACCACAAAGCACAATGAGGAGGTAAGCAGGAACAGAGAGATTCTGAAAAGATTCGTAAGGATAACTTGTTTTCTCAGGATGCAGGAGATTGCATTTCGTAGACATGATGAAAGTGAAATCTCTGAGAACCGTGGAAATTATTGAGTTGGGTAGTTGTTTGGCTGATTTTGAAGAAAGGTTGCAAACTCATCTGCAGTCTGCTACTGTATTTAAAGAGTTGTCATCAGCTATTTAAAATAACCTTATTGAATCAATAAGCACAGTTATCTTTTCACAAATAAAAAAGGAGCTTGAGGAGTGCACTTATTTATTCATATTACTTGATGAAACATCAGATATAAGTTGCTACTCCCAACTATCAACAGTTGTCCGCTATGTTAACTCAGATGGAGATATTTGCAAAAGGTTTTTAAAATTTACTGTCTTGTACTCTCATATGTAACATTTCGCAAGAACACCATTGAAGAGTTCCGTAAGTTCAAGCATGCAGGTCAGCTTTATGAAGGGTTTTATAGAAGTGCAGAAATTGATGCTTTTAGTCCTAACAATACTATATTCCACTTCAACAGTATCTAACGTTCTTTTTCTGCATTAAAAAGGATCAAAATATATTTGAGAAACTGTCAGGGACAAGGCAGACTTTCAAACTTATCACTGATATCCACTGAAAAATCACTTTTGAAAAATTTAATGTCTAAATCAGAAGTATTTTATAATGATGTTACAAACCAGTTCTGTAAGAAACGACGTAGAGTAGAGTTTCTTTATCAGTAAGTGGTTTCCATCTTGTTTTATTTTGCAGGAACTGATTTACAGCTGTAAAAGTAATGTTTATTAATAGCTGTGCTGTGTTTATACTGGATTTATCAAGTTGCTTTCCAGCTTTAGATGCTTTCCTACGCTCCCTGAGGTCTGAATACAACAGCATGTGGAATTGTGATATCATGCATGCTTCCCAAAAGAAAAATTGGCTTGAAAAATAACGAAATGTCGGATTCTGATTCTTCGCTGCAAAATGAATTGATGCTTTGAAACGAACGGTTTCGCAGCAATGCTAATGATGTGCCTCCACTGACATCAGCAATATTGCTATGCGATTCGGACATCTACTGTAATATTTACAAATTGTTAAAAATATTGGTTACCTTGCCTGTTACCACTTGTACAAGCTAACACTCGTTTTCAACACTGAAGAGGATCAAAAGCTATCTGCGAAGTAGCATGGGAGAAGAAAGGCTAAATGGATTGGCAATGTTGAACATTCATTGGGAAATTCCAATTTCAACAACAGAAATTTTAAATGAACTTCAGAAAGATCAAAGACGGCTTGACATCAAATTGTAGCTCGTTGGCTGTTGAATTTTGCTGTCGCTTAGGAGTTATGTTACAACCTGTTGCTTTTCGTCTGTTTAAGAGCTTTTTTTGATTTTGCATTTTTACACCTAATTTAATGTTTACACAAGTCATTGTATAAATGTATAATATAATAATGGGGGATACGTGCACATCGCAATGACTTAATTTCTCATGCTTCTACTGCTAAGCATTTTAAAAATTCTGCTCCATTTTCATCGCAACGTTCTCTTTTTGATGTGGTATGATGCAACTCAATTCTCACTGATATTGATGAAAGCACAAACGTTACAGCAGATAAGCAACTGTCTGTGATTGTACGTTATTTTAGGAAAACTGCATTATCAATCTAAGCAGAGAAGTCTTAAGCTTAGAAGAGAAGGACGCCCTACGGTACGGCTTAGACCACCACATTTTGCCAAATAAAGTAAAAGTGAACAATGTAAAATGCACTGTAGAAGAGCTGGTAGCATCAATAAAGCGAAAAACAGATATACCCATCGATGACGACACGAAAGACCATGTCAAGTTTCTTGTGCAACGCTTTATAACTGATGCCAACCGGTGTGCTCTAACATGACGAAACAAAGCGCTTCACCGTACCTTGAGCAACCTTTCAATAAACAGAACATTAAGGATGCAAGTTTGATAAAGGTAAAAGGCACAGCAATACTGGACACTGAAGCTATTTCAAAAAACTGGACAAAAGGGTTAATGATAATAAAAAATTTAATAAGTTGATGACAATAAAAAGTGCACCCAATTATTTCTAAGGAGAGGTCAATTCAATACTACATTCGAAAGTATCTAAAAGAATTTGATCAAGATGTGGTAAAATTTCTTATTCCAATTTTAGGAAAAGTTTGAGAATTGTTTCGACTTTCCTGAGTCTGATTACTTTGAATAGTGGCACAGCAGATGCTGTTTTTAATGCTTTGATAAAATTTTTAAAAATATGTCAAATCAAAAAACCTGTCCCCTGATAACTATGTTGGAATTGGAACAGATAGCTGTATATACCATGTCTGACAACACTAACTCGGTGATAACTAAGTTTCGTGGACTAAAGCCAGACATGCAGCCGCACGGCGTTTTCTCGCTATAAATAAGAGATGTCTCAAACAGGATGCGAGAACCAAACTTGCAAAAGAAAAAAAGTTGTGCGTTAGGGTAGAGTATGGGATTTGTCATAATGGTGGTAGATTTATATTAAAACATGGTGACACTGACAGGTAAAGCAATAAGAGATTGATGATGTAACTGTAGCAGTAGGTTAACCACGGCTAAGTTGTTTGAGCAACTGAGTTAATAGAGAAAAAATTTACCACTTTTGTTTAGGCTATAAAACACTAGTAATTGTCAGTGTTGTATACAAGAATCAGTTTAGTAATATACCTAATTGTAAGTCCAACGATTTGTGGTTGTAGCATGCGACATACAAGGACTGGATTCAATGTGACCCATCACTGAAACAAAGCATCGAAGGTAGCTTCAGATATAAAAACATAATCCAGCATTCATCAGATGGCCGGAATGTGAACTGGGCATTTCACAAAACGTTTGAGAACAAAATCAACCATTTCCAATCTGGACTTACAAATGTTGGATCGTGTGGCCTGCACAAACTCCATAATGCCTTTAAGGAAGGGGCTAGTAAATTAGGCTGACAAGTCTCGGAATTTTCGACTGCTTTTCACAAGCTGTTCAAAGAAACACCAGCAAGAAAGAAAGAAGAAACAGTTACTGGTTCTGTTGCATTTCCCGTTAAGTATTGTCCTCATCCCCGGGTGGAAAATGTGCCAGTAGCCGAAAGAACCATCGAAATGCTTCCTCACCTTAAAACGTACCTTTGTGCTGTCAGCAGCAACTCAGCCTTTAAGCAAGTGTTATGGCATTGTGGAAGATGCGTGCAAAAATGCCTTCCTGGAAGCTAATCTGGCTTGCTTTGTGTCCATCGCAAAGCCACTGTCAGTTTTTCTAACAAAATATTAAACTGACAAACCGATGCTTCCATTAATTTGCAAAGATCCAGAGAAGCTGCTCAAGTCAATGTTGAAAAGGTTTATTAAACTCACTGTGATAGAACCATTGCAGAGCTTTGGGAATTCAACAGAATCCCTTTTGGAGTAACAAATGGCGTTCCCCAGTTTCAAAGGAAAATGGATGAACATGATGAAAATGTCTCGCGCTTTCTTCATTCAATTCATAAAAGAAATTTTACGTTAAATGAAGACAAAACAATCTCGTCAGTCAAAGAAATCTGCATTCTCGGGTATTGCGTCGGCAATGGCAAAATAAGACCGGATCCCGAACGACTACGGCCACTGCTTGAATTACCTGCGCCCCAAAGTATCAAATCGCTCAAAAGAGCTTTAGGATTATTTGCCTATTATGCACGATGGGTCGTGAACTTTTCTGATAAAATTCAGAGTCTGAAAAACACTATGTCGTTTCCATTGAATGCAGAAGCATTGAAAGACTTTGTTTCTATTAAACAAGAAATCTCCGAATTCGCATTGGCGGCCATCAACGATACGTCACCATTTGTTGTCGAATGCGACGTGTCGGAGGTTGCAATTTCTGCTACTCTTAACCAAGCAGGAAGACCAGTTGCTTTTATGTCAAGGACTTTTCAAGGGAGCGAACAGCATTATCCTACCGTAGAAAAAGAGGCTACTGCAATCATAGAGGCCGTTCGCAAATGGGAGCATTTTGTGGCTAGACAACATTTCACCTTGGTCACAAACCAAAAGTCGGTAGCATTTATGTTCGACAACAGGAGACGCACGAAAGTTAAACCTCAACGTTGTACCTCAACTATCAAAACATGACAGTTATAGTGCATTTCACACTCTTTTCAATAGTGTCAAAATTATTTGTAAAGTACATTTATTTTAAATGCTGGACTCGATTAAGTTTCCTTAACTTTTAATAATTTTTGTCCCTTCCCCCTCCCCCGAATAATGACATGTAGTTTCATTTTTTGTAATAGATTAAAATATAGTTGGCAACACTGATCAAGTAGTTTCCCGCGCAACGAAATGCTTTGTACCTTCGAATCACTTGTAGATTAGAATGCAGTATGTTTTGTGCATTTGAGGGTAAATAACTAAATATGCTGGCGAGGCTATGGTTTATTTTAGAAGTGCTTTGATATTTTTTGGTTTTACAGTTTGTTAAGAATTGTATTAGCGTGGTTATAAAGATGTCAAAAAGAAAGTATTGTACTGAAGAAGCAATGCAATGCATTTGGTCTGATCCAAAAGCAGATTCTGACTCTGATAATGAATGTCTCACTGACACTGAAGAAAATCACATGGAAATCGATGAAACTGCTGATACTGCGATTTTCTCTATGCCTGACAATGTTGAAGGTAATACAGATTGCAATAAGCTGTTCTTGCACTAAAGAAATTACTGGCAGTAAACTAATCTCTCCAACCAACTCATGCGAACGAACTTTGTTTCAGTGCTCATTACCCATTTGTCTTTGGAAACTCTTACCAACGAAAATGTTGCTGGGCCTTCACCACTAGCAAGGAAAGCAGCATCAAGAAGTTAGTTCTTTACACATAACATTGATATTTATAAATAAAATATAAACATAAACTAACACCGCAAATTAATTTTTTTGTGTTGCAGTAGAAGAAAGGGAACTTGCTGAAAGCTCTGATGGTATACCTCTATGTTCTATCTCAGTATCTGGTAGGAAAAAAAGTTTTAAATTTTCTTTTTTACTGCTTCACATAAAACTTTTATGTGTGGTCATTGTTCAAATAAAACACCTACACATTCACAGTTACTGGAAACGCAAAAAAAAAAAGAGTTTGTGGCCATCGAAGAAAAATCAGTGCAAAACGAAACAAAGAACCGCATCCAATTGTCACCGACATTGGTTCCGAAGGAAACTTTTGTTGGGAGGAAACATATACAGCTGATAGTGCCCTTGTGGGATAGAAGACAAGGCTACAGATCAACTCAAACTATTTCCACATGGAGTCCCATAAGATATTTGACGATATTTCTTGCTTCTGAATTTTGGCAATTAAGCGTTGTTCACACTGTTGTGCCATGTCTCGTGCTGTTATTTGAAACGTTTTCGCTCCAATCGTTTTCAGTGCTGCTGTTCACACTGCACGGCTTGCGACGTGGTCGCTTGAGACGTTCTTTGTACGGTTGAGTGAAAATTGCAATGGAGAGATTTCGATTCAAGTCACAAGCGAGAACGCGAGATTTGTAAACAAAGTTTGAAAGGCAAGCAGGACCTTTGTGGGTGCTGTGACATCACAAAAACTGCTTTATGAAAATTACTCCCATAAAAGGTTTTGACTTGGGATAGGAGGCAAAATATGTCATTTTATCTAACCTTCCTTGCAAGTGCAGTGCTTTTCTAGTGTCTGCCCTCCAGGTATACAAGCTGCATGATGAGGCTTAGAACAGCAGAGTGGAGAGATAGAATATATAAACTAGGCAGAGTGGAGAGATAGATAAACTAGGCAACTAAACCAAAAAACTTCACTTTTGTGGTTTTTGAATTGTTTTGTTGTAAACACAGCTACATGCTGATGTGTTCTGATTACAATCAAGCTTTTCCTCCATGTTGGCACATGTGTCAGCAGGTGCGGAGTGGCTGTGAAGACCTGATGAACGTGTTAGTTTTATTGGCAGCTTCATGACTTGTCCGGACCGGGCCATACCAAAATGAGACTTCGCTGGACAAGCTGGTGTTAACAAAAATTATCTGAAAGTTGATGCCGTTGATTAAATTCCCATCTATTGTGGAAATAATACTCTGATGTAACTTCTCATATCAAATCATTTTAGGTTGATTATTCATAGGTCAATAATTTTTTGCACTACATATAGTCGTATACATATTCAACCTAAACTTTCAATTTCTTTTTCAGATTATGACCGACTTTTCAAAATTAGACCCTTGATTGAACTGATTGTTCCCAAATTTAAAAAAGTATATCAAGCAGGAAAAAAACCTTTCTTTAGATGAAATGACAATTCCATTCAAAGGAAGAAGTATTATGAAACAGTATAACAAAAGTAAGCCTTCAAAATGGGGTTACAAAGTCTTTGTAATAGCAGAGGTTAAAATTGGTTACTGCTTGGAGTGGAAAATGTACCAAGGAAAGCATGAGGAGTTTCAGGATGATTCCGTGTCAAAAACATATCAATTAGTGATGAATCTGTCTACGAATTACTTTGGGATTGACATGTTCTTTACATGAATAGCTTTTACAACTCACCTGCTTTGAGTTTTGCCCTGGTGTCTAAAGGCGTTGGCGTATGTGGCACAGTCAATGTCAACAGATAAGGGATGCCCCGCCAGCTAAAACCAGCAACTACTCCTTTGAAAAAAAGTGATCCACCCGTTTATATGGAATTTGATAAGGCAGGAGTATGTGCAATTGTGCATGGCATGACACCAAACGTCTTCACATGATTACAACTGTACACAACACCGGATGTGTACCAAAAGAAGTAAATGACAAGCATGGAGAGAATGGAAAACGTTATATCCTTAAACCGTTTTGTACTGATGAGTACAACAAATATATGGGAGGTGTTGATTTGCTTGATCAACGATCAAAAACGTATTGTTGGTCATTGTGGTATTTTTGGTCAAGTTTAATATTAAGAAAATCTTAAAAAAAATTAATGGCAACCCTTCTTTTTTATGAAGAAAATATTTTCTGCATTTCATTAACTTTGATTTAAATGGTCAACCACTATAATCGAAAAAGTGGTTTTGAAGATGGTGCATTTTTAGTTTTATTCTCATACATGAGTACTGGTTCAAAGGGTTCTGATTTCTTTAGAAAATTGTTTTCCGAATTATGCGAAAGCAGCAATCTATCAAGCAGTGTGGCTCACCCTACTAAGCCTAATTAACGTTTGTTCTTGCTCTTCGATTTCACCCACAATATGAAGAACATATTCAACAATTTTGTGAACAGAAAAGTGATGCATATTCCAGAAATCACTGGTGACCAATGCTTACTTGGTGGAAAGTGCATTGCTCAGTTTGCACACACAAAACGGTTATATGCACTTGAGGAGCACAAGCGTCTGAAAGTGGCTCATTCATTGAAGAAAGCTTCTCTTAATCCGAGCAATATTGCACAAAACTCTCCACAGCATGGTCTAAAAAAGTGGAACTGATATATTGACCTGCTGTATGAATCAACTTTATTTGCTGTGAAACAGTTCATTTTTATGATAGGCCATCATTGCTAGAAAGTAGTTACAATTCCATGCATGTATTTTATTTAGTATATACCGGTGTACTGGTAGTTTAGACCAGAGATGTATGTATACGCTGCAAATTCTACGCCGTAGACTTGCGGCGTAGACTTCTTGTTTATGCTAACGCTTACGGCCACATTTTTTGGATAGTTGTTGCTTGAGGCTACGCCGTAAAGTTTTCGCAGTTTTTTAGCGAATAGCGTCAACGTATACTTTTTAATGTCTTTTCTTTTCGCTACAACACGCCAATACCTTCCAGCGCTGCAGTCGAAAGAATGTTTTCAATGGGCAATGACACATTGAAACCAAAACGCAGCAAAATGTCAGATGAACACTTTCAGATGCTTGTGTTTCTTCGTGGAAATTCAAAATAAAACTTGTTTGTTTCGAGTGGTTTATACCGTGTGAATGTTTGGCACCTAGCAAACAAAATGAGTTTACGCTAGTGCATGCTAGTGCATCCATTCGATTCAATTTCGATTAAGGTGATATTCGAAATTCATTTTCGTATCGGACATATTCGAAATTATAGCCGCCCTTTCGGCTGAACGCGGTTGAAAATAACGCGAGTGGCGCAAAATCTGTATTGTCGCATTTTGCAAGCGAAAAAAGACTTCGACGCATGTGCATCGTCGATCACGTGACTATCACACGCTCTCGCGGGTCCAACGGCTAGTCCTGCACACGTGCGTTGAAGAAAGTTGTGCGCAACGTCGTTGTCTTTCACGCGCGTGCAGCCAACGGGAAGTGTCAGTTCTTCCGATTCCGATAGCCCCGACGTTGAGCCAACACAGGTGACGCCATCAGGCGATGAACAAAGACGCCAGACCACTCTGACGGAACACTTTTCCATGGGCAGGGTCCAGACGGAAGACTCCAACAACAGTGATGATGATGAAATCAGCTCAATCTCAAACGAGATTTCCTATTTTATGAAGCAGAAGCTTGCTTCTGGGCAAGCTGATCCGCTTTCCTGGTGGAAAGCAAACGAAGGCGAGCTACCGCTGCTGAAAAAGCTAGCCGAGAAGGTGTTTGTGATCCCAGCGACCTCGGCTCCAGCGGAGCGATCGTTTTCAAAAGCTGGCCTGACCGTCACGAAGCTGAGATCCCGACTGACGGGTGATCATGTCGATCAGCTTGTGTTCTTAAACACCAACATGGGCCTGGAGCTGTAGACGTTATTTTGTGTTCTTTTTTCGCAAATTTTCACGGCGTTTTTTCGTGTTTTCTAGCGAATTTTCGTGGCGTATCTTTCAATAAAATCACATTTTGCAGTGTGGTAAATAGTTGTGATATTCGAAATCGAAATTCGGAAATCGAAAATAAATTGAATTTCGTATTTCGAATATTCAAATAATCGAAATTGAACACCCCTATTTGTGGTACATTATTGTCCCTGTATTCTCAAGTGTTTTTGTCTGCTGGTAACATTTCTTTCAGCTTTAGTGCTGAACATTTCGTATTATTGCACGTTGTAGCCTATGACTTGTGCATTGTGTAGGTGTATTCAGTGAGACTGAGTCAACTTTTCTTGGTTTGGAACTCTTTTCAGAAGAACACCTGGGCTTAAATAACACGGCAAAATTTGTGAAATTTATCTGCACTATTTGGAAGATTATGACCATGAGAATGCCTTACAAAGGTTAGAACATCCATATTCTGTACTCTCTGAATATTTTGTGTTATTGTTACGACACTGCCGACTGTTTTATGTACAATATAAGGAAAAAGTGAAACGCTTTGATGTGGTTAGAAGACTATTTTTATCACAAGGGGCGTACAAGATGACGTCATAGTTGTTATTTTCAACATTATAAGTTGTCAAACGAACAATCTGAGGGTGATAATCGCTCTTTTGCATTTTATTTCAACTAGCTCGCTCTCCCCTATCAATACGTGAGAACAAAATTACAGCCATGCAACAATTAAAATAGGCTGGTCCAGCAGGCATGTAACCGAAACTGTAGGTTGTGAGGCAAATGCAGTCCAGGTTACTGCAAAACGTTAGAAGTCACGGCCAGGTTTGTTTTCAACGCTTCACTCAAAAAACTTTGAAAATTTTTATGCTGCTTTGTTGCACTTAAGTCCAACTTTACAATTTAACACAATCGAAGACCAACTTTATGTTAGTTGCTTAATCGTGCTGCACTAATTCCAACTTCATTAACCTCTGAGCATGGACTCGTTGTTGTAAAGAGAGCAATGGAACGACGATATTCGCTCTGTGTTCGCATCACCACCTTGAGTGGATGGAATTGTATACACAAGGATACAAGTAACCAGGTGTAAATTCACTTATAGGATGAGTTGCTTGTGGCTAAGTACTTGAAAATAAAAAAGCACTAATAAAAGAAATAAAATAAGCAAAAATAGAAGATAATATTTAACTGCGAAACTGTGGGCAGTGTTGGTAGCAAAATAAAACAAAAACATGCACTTATAGCGTGGACAAGCAGTTGAATTGAAGAAGACGTATGGCAACAGACTTGAGGGAGGAATCACCATGATTTTCAATGGGAACTGTGCCGATCTTGAACATCGAGTCAGGCCGCAATCCATCAGCTAAAACAAAGGAGATTGAAAAGAGAACTATGGCAAGGTGTGCAGTAAGCAAAAGAAACTTATTTTTTAGTTATGTTAGTCCCCCACATTACTTGCAGACACGTGTTAAAAGATTATTAATTTAGTGTAAGGAGATTTTTAGTTCCATAACACTTTTTAAGTATGTTAACTTACAGTGCCGGCAAAAAGTTTAGAAAGTATTGGAAAAAAATTAAAAAGCAGATTAATATGTATTTTTTCATATTTTTATTATTAAAACTTCAACAAACTTTATCATAATATTGAACACCTTCAATACACACCAAATTGTATCATATGTATTAATATTTAATGTGATAACCTTTGTTTTTGATGACATTTTGAATACGGCGGGGCATAGAGTTTGAGAGGATTTTGCACACATTTTCGTCAATATCCATGAACCAAACCTCTGTAATAATTCGTTATAATTCCTCCAAATTTCTTAGATTTGATCCAGAGACTTTCTGTTTTATCAAAGTCCACAAATTCTCGATGGGATTCAGATTCAGGTCAGGAGAATTTCCTGGCTATTTCAGCACAGTTACACCTTTGGTCTGAAACCACTTCATAGCCGCCTTAGCTTTATGATATATTGCAGAGTCTTGTTGGGATGTCGTATATCCGTAAATATTTATAAAAGTCAGAAGATGAGCATCTAGAACACTGATGTAGCGTATGGCGTTCATCGTTTGACCTTTAGGTAAGAAATAGAGGCCCTCTCGGCCCTGACTGGAAAACACCCCCAAACCATGACGGACGGAGGGTGCTTGACAGTTGCTTGGATGTACCGATGGCTCACCGGTGAAGAGCCAAGAGGTCTTCGGACGTAGGGTCTATAAGAGGCAAACTGAAAAAAGGTTGACTCATCCGAAAATCCGTGTCTCTGGATCAAATCCAAGAAGTTTGGAGGAATTAAAACGAATTATTACAGAGGTTTAGGGCATGGATAATTAGTTATTGACGAAAATGTGTGTAAAAACTTCTCAGACTCTATGCCCCGCCGTATTTAAAATGTCATCAAAAACAAAGGTTATCAAACTAAACATTAGTACATATGATACAATTTGGTGTGTATTGAAGGTGTTCGATATATGATAAAGTTTGTTGAAGTTTTAATAATAAAAATATGATAAAAGTATATTAATCTGCTTTTTAAGTTTTTTTCCAAAAGTTTCTAAACTTTTTGCCGGCACTGTAAAACTTTTCATGACTCTTGTCAATGAAGTTAAGTTAGATTTTGAGACTCATGTTGTCAACCTCCTCAGGGTGAATCTTGGAAACCTGCAGTATAATCTTAAGCGCTTTCAGGGTGGTAAAATGATAAATCTCGGCCCAGGAGCACAAAAAAGGATTAAACAATATCAACAATCAATATAAGCATGGTTCTTCTTTAGAAGAGACGGTCTTTCCCACTAATCGAGTTGGTGTTGCACTTCATAAGCTACAGCAATTTGTCACTACTATGCGTCTTTTATAAGACCATGGAAAGACTTTTTTGTCTAGATGCAACCCTGCGATTGAACTCCAGCTGCCTGAAGAGCAAGCTGGATTCCGACACGTATGTTGCACCACACACCAAGTAGTCAAGCTAACAAATGACATCGAGGACCGTTTTGATAAAGTAACAATGCAGGAAGATTTTGGTTGATCTTACCGCTGACGACAATGTGTGGCGCCAAGGCTTTACGCTTAAGCTCATCCAAAAACCTTTGATAAAAATATCGTGTTTTCTTACTAATATCGGCAAATAGGACGTGATTGCAACGTCGTTCAATAGCTATAGCTCCTTGATGGAATACCCACGACTACTACCATCTCATTCGTAAGAAAAAGTAGTAGTAAGCGAAAACGACACAGTGTAAGCAAATTGCATTATCTTTTTACCAAGCACGTTATCGATGCCACAAGAATTCTTCCACGGTCTTTCCTTGCTCGTCAAGCGGCGGCGAACCAGAAGTTCTCTCGAGCTCAAAACACGGTTGTTGATATCGTTGAACAGTGACACAGCAACTTGCTGAGCTGGACAATTAAAACGAAATGTGACAAACATAAACAACACCAACACAAAATACTGTGAAGGGAGCGTTCTTCCTGGCTATCAGAACAACGCTGAGCACTTACCAGTACAGAGATAGTGTTACCAAAGATAAGAGTTAAACTGACTGGTAAAAGCACTGGTCAAAACGCTTGTCGAATGAATAAGTGGTGCGATACTGACGAGGCCAGCGTCATGGGCGAAACACGGTGTCTATCGCTGTCAATTCTTGCTCCGCTCGGCTGCCGAGAAACATATGCCAACATAAAATACATTACAAAGACAGAGAATATAACCTATTCTGCTGAAAGCCCACATACCAAAGCGATCCGACGCAATCTGCTTCTGCCGTAGTAGCTTTTTGCCGTCGTGAAGGTCACAGTCATAACTAGATATAGCAAAACAACATTAATTGGTTATAGTTCAAAATATCTTTGCAAAACTTAAAAAACACAAAACGGCGAGTCAGTAACAACCGTTATTGCATCTCATCTTGGTCTGATCTTTTCAGAGGTGTTAGAAATTTTTGCAGTTTAACTCCTTTTTATCTTTCTAGCATTGTTCATCGAATTACTGGAATCAACAAACATTGGACAGAAATTAGTCACTCATAATAAAGTAATATTTCTTGAAAAAAAATCTATCAAATGTTTGTTTAGACGTGAAAAGTTAAAGCTTAATTCAACTACGTTGAGTGCAAAAAATCGGAGTCGCCTAAAGTTATTTGATTCAATGGATTTACTTTGCGATGACATAAATATCAGAATGACTTCTTTGACTGTATTTAAACTGTGAAACCTCATCGATCCACAGATGGATTGGCGCAGTAAACTGATTATGTTATTCCACTCTTCCTTTTCAATTTCGGTGAGCTTGCAAAAGTCCATCTGATTGGTTGAACCAAAATGAAGAATGGCCTACAATAAAAATTGCTTGTTTCAGGGTTACGTAACGTCTTATAACACAGTTAATTAACAAACAACCGTCACATTAGGTGATCTACTGCGAAGTACTGGCCGATCTTATGAGTGATATAATATAATAATCAAAGAACTCCAAAGAAAATTGAAATCTCAGGCAAATGGAGTTATAGAATGGTATCAACTATGAGACAAAACAAATACTCGTCTATGACTCACCCTGCCAGACCCGTCACTTATGATCGATTTTGCTGTGAAGAGGACATTGCTCTCCATCTTTTGTGTGTAACTGTCGCTGCCAGGAAAATCCCCTGAAAGAACATAAGCTAGATTGAAGATAAGTAGCAAAGGCTTAATTGATGCTTTGAACCAACAAGAAACAAACACAATGAAGCGACAACTACTTGTGAAAGATTTTTATGTAATATATAAAACAAACACGAAAAGTAAAAACAAGTCCTACCTCCTTCCAGAAGATTCCTTTCACGCGAAGGTTGGAAAGCAGACGCCTGCGCACTGCTTGAACGGACATAGCTGAGCTCAACGTGTAACAGTCTCGTCATGAAAACCTAAACAAAACGGTGGCGGTATGATCAACACTATGTCATCATACTATCTTCAACTAGTCTCATGAATATCATTAAAAATTCGTGAAGTTTCAAAAGCATTGTAAATGCATGTGCTAATGCACTATGACTGTGCCAAGTACGTAAGCACATTGAGTGTAAGAATTTTCATACTCATTGGAAGTAGTATCATCTCGTTTACCTTAAGACGGGTCACTTTATACGGGCAGTCTGACCATCTCTTCATGTACAAGTTGTACAGCAAATCTCCTGGAAACAAATAATGCAATATCACGATTCCATCTGCCAGCTATTGATCGTAAATCGTAATATTATAATGCTGTATTCAACGATTCGAAAAGAACATCGAAACTATTGGTTGGGTTCAGGCTTTTTCGATACAAATCAGCCCAAACGCGAACCAGAACTGTATAATTTTGTACTTTAACAACTTTGACATAATGAAATGCACATTGTAAAAAGCCAGTGGTCGGCTGGGGTAAGTGACCCAGGGTGGAACAAACTCGAAAAGTTTTGGAGTACCGGTAATTTAGATAGTTCGTTTTGTTGTAGGTTTTATAGACATGTTCGTTTCACTTACTAGGACCTACGATGCCAAGATGACTCGAGTCCACAGCGTCATCCACACTGCGGTTAAGGGACGAAGTGATAGCATCTTGGTCTCCAATAGTGGAAGTCTGAGATTTTCTGCATGAATGTAAAGAGATTGAACAAAATACAACCAGGGACAAGCGGGCCATTACGGTTTACCTAACACTTCTATTTCAACGCATTTCTTTACAATCATTCAGTATTTTTTATTTGATTAAAAGTAAAAAGTTTACTGAAGGGAAAAATCTAATGTTACTCAAACAGATCCGGAAACTTTTCTAGACAAACTTTACTTTTCAAAAAATTCTGCATCTTGTCACTTGTGTCATACAAAATGAAAAAGTATTGAAAGCAGAATAACCACAAGTATCTTTAGGCTGCAATGAATAAATCCCCAAGATATTTTTAATTTGATTGTTTTTCAGAGCAAATGCCCCAACTCAACGATCATCAAAGCGTACACCCGTGGCACTCGCTCGAGTTCAAACACTTTATAGTATTACACCGTACCTGGAGAGATTGAACGCATCCTGAGAGGTTGCGGCATCGATGGTTGTCACGCGATGGAAGGAAGTTGCTGTATACTTGCAATATACCTCCCCCTAGTAAAAACAATAATTTCAAGTTCAACTCTAGTAGAACATTGTTAGATTTTTATCAAAGTTACAGACAGGCAACAGGCATTAGCGTACTGTTGATGACAAGGTAGGTATTCGAGTAACGCGTGCAAAAGAATTGGTTGAATAACTTTACAATTTTTGACAATATTAGGAAAAATTATTATAGACCACTCACATTCATGTAAGATTTTGTCAGAATGTTGTAAAGCAACTAATAGTTCCTTCTGCCTGTGCATTCAAATATTGCAACATTTACTATTATAAATTTGAAAGAAATCGTTAAATAAATTTTTAAAGGGATGTCGGTTTACAAGTCTATGGCCAACTTACCTGTGGAGAAAACATAAGCTTCACCCTGAAGAAGTCAACTGTTGCGCCAGGAACGATTCCCAATAGAACTAGGCTGCAGTTCTCCCGTATGTGAACGTACACGTAGAGCTGATAGCTGAAAGAAAGCACATGCTTTTTAAAACATTCTCATACAGTTTGACGAAATGAAAGCAGAAAACAACTAAAATTGTTGCTGATGGGACAAGCAAATGACGAAAACGATGACTAATTTTAAACTTAAAAACAAAATGGTCGACAGATTGAAATTAACATAAAGTGTTACAAACAGACAATTCAGCAAAAACTATACAATGTATAACTCTTCTAATCGTGGGGTTAGTTTTGAGCAATAACAAGAGACAAGCTCACTTTGTAACAGTCACTAACTTGTTCGAGCCTGCCAATGTGATTCTTAAGTATCTTTGCTCTGTCCCGGTCAACGCGTCATTGTTCAAATTCAATCGTTCATTGACCTCTCCTTGTACAGCAACAAGCTGTGATTGATTGGAAGGAGGGCACGTGACCAGGTCGGCAACAGAGTAGATCTGAAGACGATAGCAACAGCAATAAAAAACATATTTCTGTTCAAAACTTCCATGTTTTCTTGTGTCTAAATAATGAAAACAAACAAACCTGGTCAACTCCTCTTGAAAAATGATTTATTTTCCAGGTTTTATAAGAATGATGATAAAAAGATTGAACTTGGACCTCCGAGAACGGTGATGTAATGTCGTCGAAACTCTGCTCAGCACAAAGTCCGTTAGAGCTTTTGAAGAGAAGATACTTTATCCCACAAACATAATTATACGACCAAGTAGTAACTCAAACAAAAAGATTCGACTTATTTTTGTGTATGATCAAAACAATGATTGTTGCTTGGATTCATATCTAACTTGTGGTACAAGAAAGCTTGAAAAAATGAAAAATTGCATTCACATTAAAATCATGACGTTTATTCAAATAAAATCAAGTAGTATCTTGACATAACTTTAAAAGCAACATACTCACATGAACGTGCACGAAGTGGCAGCACTCCAAGCTGCAGTTAGCAAGGTCAAAGGTTGGAATGGAAGATTGACATGCGCCTGATTAAAAAGTTGGATCAGAATACTGATGCGTGAAAATGTACCAAAAGAGTAAATAGAAGAGTGGTTCATAGTTGAATGAAGAGAATTGGTAATTGGTATTGAAATTCAACACAATATTAAACCTTGCGGTTTTACTTGTATGATGCAACATGCCAACAAAGCAAACCCTTGGAAAAAAGACCTAACAACATCATGAATCAAAACACAATGCAATTTTCTTCAAGTAACAAACTTTAGCATTTAGCGTATTTGAGAACTTTCTAAAAGCCAGCGACTACACTCAGTTTGCTATTCAACTATTTCATAAGGTGCAAAATAATAATACTTTTATTTTGCACCTTTTATACCATTCTGACAACATACAAAACACTGCGATTACAGATGCAACACAACAGGAATCATAGAAAGGACGTACAGTCATCGAGTCAGCTGCTCCCCTTATTTTGGCATGCCATCAAGGGAGCAAGTCTTTTAGGCGCAGACAGTTAGGCACCGGTCAAATAGGTGCGCGGGTCTGCTACTATTTGGTGAGTCCGATTCGGTGAGATCCTTTTTCGGAGAGTTCCCTATTTGGTGATTTTTTGAAATTTTTTTTGAAAATTATTGGGTAATGTCGTGAACTAATACATACTTTATTACGCAAGCTTATATTAGCTTTAACAAACTAAATGGAACATCTAAATAAATATAAACAAATGCATTAAGCTTAGTACTTCAGACAATAAGATTATCAACCTGAACCGCACCTCAACATAACAAGCAAGTAAACAGAGTGGGAGCGCCAACTGAACAGTTGCGTTGGCCAAAGGCATTATGCGTGGAACGCGGCAAGAGTTTCTACTGCAGCATACAACGCAAATTACACGACATTCACCCCTTCATAAAAATTATAGTACAATAAATACGCAAACGCTCAATTATAGTTCAGCCTTTTTGGCGGGTTTTTTATACGAACAGAACGCCAGTTTTTCTGTGTTTGCAATTCAACATTAGGATCAATTGGTTGCGTGTTAATAACCGCACCATCGTCTGCAGAGCTCCTCTCACAGGTAATTTCACGTTCGACGTCATCAGAAACATTTCTAATTCTGGAGTTCACTTCATTCGATTTCTCCACTTCAGCAGGGTTGACGGGGTCGGCAAAGTCTCGTCCTGGCGCTGCCAAGTCTCTGGCAGATACAGTTGCTTCCCTTCCATTTGGGAACTTTACCACAGCATAGTTTGGATTTGCATTCACAAGTTGAACCTCGTCCACTAGTGGATCGTACTTGTTACGTACAAAACGTTTTACCAGTACCTTGTCTTCTTCAGTCATCCACGAAGGTACACATAACCCAAAAGTTGAGCGTCGTGGAAAATTAAAAAGTCTTTCGTGAGGCGTTTCATTTGTGGATGTGCACAATAACGATCGAAGTGAATGCAATACCTCAGGAACAACTAATTCCCATTGTGAAATTTCTAAATTTTTAGTTCGAAGAGCTAACTTAATTGCATTCCAAACAACACCATTATAACGTTCACACTGTGAATTGCCACGCGGATTATACACTGACGAATGTGTTGTGGATATGCCTCTCTCACTTAAGAACTGTTTTATATCTTTGGATATAAAGCATTTTGCATTATCACTATGCACTACGGCTGGCATACCAAACATGTTGAACAAAGATTTCAAACAAATAATTACGGTATGAGAAGTAGTGTTACTACAAGGAAAAACAAAAGGGAAACGCGAAAATTCATCAACAACAGTTAAAAAGAAATGATTTTTAGTATTTGACGGCAATGGTCCTTTAAAGTCAATACTCAATCGTTCAAATGGTTGCGTTGCTTTAATCAATGTAGCTTTTGGAGGTTTGTAAAACCTTGGCTTCACTTCGCAACAAACTTTGCAATTTGTGACCATTCTTTTCACATCATCTATCGAGTATGGCAAATTCATTGTTCTTACAAAATGTTGCATTCTCACAACTCCCGGATGACACAAGTTTTCATGAATTTCTTTCAGTGTGTTCCCAGTTGTACTGGCACAATACGCACGAGATAAAGCATCAGATGCCACGTTAAGCTTGCCTTCGCGATACACGATATCATACGAATACTGTGCCAATTCGACTCGCCAACGCATTATCTTGTCGTTTTTTACTTTTCCTCTTCTTCTGTGGTCGAACATAAAAGCAACTGAATTTTGATCAGTGATCAAAGTAAAATGTCTGCCTAAAAGGAAATGTGACCACTTTCGAACCGCTTCTATTATGGCAGTAGCTTCTTTTTCGATACTGGAATATCGCTTTTCGTTCGAATTCAGGGTCCGAGAAAAAAACGCCACAGGCCTTCCAGCCTGATGTAATATTGCTGACAACGCAATATCCGAGGCATCAGTTTCGACTGAAAAGGGCAAGTTTTCATCTATTACCTTCAAAGTGGCTTCTGCCAAGACTTGCCGAAGTTCGTTAAAACACGAGATAGCTTGATCACTCAGGGGAAACCTATTACTATCAACAAGTGGTTTTATTTTGTCCGAATATTGCGGTATCCATCGAGCATAATATGCCATAAGACCAATAATTCGTCGTAGCTCTTTGGCTGAGGTTGGAACCGGCATTTCTAATAACGACTTCACTCTTTCGCGATCGGGGCTTAAACTGCCATTACTTATTTCATACCCCAGTAAGTTGATCTTGTCTGTGGAGTAGGTGCACTTGTCATTATTGAATGTGAGATTGCACTTGTTTGCAACTGTTAGGAAATGCTGAAGGTTTTCATCATGTTCTTCCTTTGTCTTACCACACACGGTAATATTGTCCAAATAAGCAAATGTGCCTTTACAATCATTGCTCTCGATGATATTGTCAACAATTCTTTGAAACCAAGGTACAGCATTTGTTAATCCAAACGATAGTCTTTTGCTTTGATACAATCTACCATTGGCTTCAAACGCTGTATAAGGCCGATCTTCTACAGGAATTTCAACTTGATGGTATGCACTTTTCAGATCCAATGTGCTAAAAAAAGAATAGTGAGCAATCTTGTTGACCAAATTTTGCATGTTAGGCAATGGATATCCGTCTAACAACGTAAACTTATTGATAGTTTGACTGTAATCAATGCACATTCTTTTCCTGTGATTTTCTCCAGATACCACAAGGACTTGAGCTCGCCATGGTGCAGTGCTTGGCTCAATTACACCTTGCTGAAGATCTTTTTGTATAGTTTCAGTTATAAACCTTTCGTTAGCAGCAGACTGCTTTCTGGACTTAGTCACAATTGGCTTACAGTTGGGCGATAAATGTTGAAACAATCTTGGACAAATATCCGTTTTCACGCATTTTAGTGCCCCCAGATACAAAGGAGCTTCGCTACCTCCAAAGTTAATTTTTACGTGCTTATGCTGAGCCAAGAAGTCTTGCCCCAGAATAACGTCCGTTAGCAAATTATCAAGCACGATAAGTTTCACTTTATCGTATTCACGTCTTTGAAAGTAAACTTTAACAGTAGAAAATCCATCGCTTTGTGAAGTTTTTTTATTCACGGCCAAACCAATTTCATTAAACTCCGGTTCGATAGGAATTGCATTCTTCAAAGCAAAATGTTTGCTCACATGACTTAGGGTAGAACCCGTGTCCACAAGTGCTCTTGCAGTAACACCATTAATACACACAGTGTAGTTAACTTTATTTGGAGCAGAATGTAAGGAGAATAAAGAAGCACTAGACGGATTTTGTGAAATTCGTTTTCTACGAGAACGACACTCTCTTGCATAGTGACCAAGATAACCACACTTATAGCACTTACTGTTCTTCGCAGGGCATCTTTCTCTTCCATGATTGTCAGGACACCCACAGTGGGAGCATTTTTTCTTCAAGTCAGCTGCAGCACAACTTTCATTTAACGGAAGTCTTTCACGCAAAGAAATCTCTTGTTCAGCTGATTCTCTCTGAGAACACTGTATCGTGTTGGCAAATGTTGATGTGTTTTCTTGGCAGTAGGTTTGCTGTTGATTTGAAACTAGAAAGGCATCAGAATTTTTCTGAGCAATATCTAATGAGCGAGCTTGATTAAAAATAGCATCGAGGGTTATGGTCTCTTCTCTAATATTTTCCAATAGTCTTTGACGTATTGATGCAGACAATATCCCTGATATAAAAGCGTCACGAATCGCTTCATTGCGGCAAACTTCCGCGGTTACGGCTTTATAATTGCAATCTCGAGATAGCCGCTTCAAGTTTAATACGTAATCATCTAATGACTGTTCAGCCTGTTGTTTGCACGTCATTAGCAAATGTCTGGCAAATATGAGATTATTTGGTTTCACGTATAATCTTTCTAAAGTTCTTATTGCAAGTTCATAAGTATTACATTCACTGATGTAATCGTAAACATCCTTATTAACGTGGGCGATCAAACATCGCAGTTTATCGTCATCACTGATCTCTGGTTCAGCTGGAAATGCTGCAAGAAAATTCGCAAATGTTCGATGCCAATGTTTCCACTCTTTACTAGCTTGACTAGAGTTGGGATCAGCGCTGAACAAACTGGGCTTTATAAACTTGCTATCCATCTTCAATTAGTTTGTTAAATTGTCGTGAACTAATACATACTTTATTACGCAAGCTTATATTAGCTTTAACAAACTAAATGGAACATCTAAATAAATATAAACAAATGCATTAAGCTTAGTACTTCAGACAATAAGATTATCAACCTGAACCGCACCTCAACATAACAAGCAAGTAAACAGAGTGGGAGCGCCAACTGAACAGTTGCGTTGGCCAAAGGCATTATGCGTGGAACGCGGCAAGAGTTTCTACTGCAGCATACAACGCAAATTACACGACAGGTAATGTAGCCTAATTATCATTGCCGCTTTTACATCGTTTTAACGTCGCTAAACGTTGAAATAAGACCCTACCCCCAACCTTAACCCCTAACCCCAACCTTAACACCTAACCCTAAAACGGCAATGATAATTAGGCTACGGTACCCAATAATTTTAAAAAAAAATCACCGAATAGGGCTCTTACCAAATAGGAAACTCACCGAATCGGACTCATCAAAACAGGCCATTCCGTAGGTGCGCACTGCGCACACTGTGGCGCCCGTTCATTTAGGTGCTATTCCTAGTAAAGTCTGCAGAATGTATCAGCTTGGCAGGTAGGGCAATGCTTTTCACACAAAATGTTGTATTGAACAGAAAAATATGTCATGGCTTGCGTGCGTGAAGCTGCTTAAACCGGCAATGCTTTTCACACAAAATGTTATATTGAACAGAAAAATATATTGTATTTTAATGCGTGTGTTCGGTATTTATTTGTTGTTAGTCCAGGTTTGCGTCGGCGAAAGCTTTATCAATAAATTCTCAAGTTTCCGATTTCCGAACATAATGGAGTTCACTTTTAGTGAGTCAAATAATAACTACACTAAACATCAGTAAAAAAATATATCGTAGGTCCGTAGCCTATATTTAAGTGGGTGGTAGGCTTGAGTGTAGAGTAACTTAGTTTTCTGTCAAAACCCCGACTAGGTTTAATAACAAGCAAAGTCGCACCATTATGCTTGCAACTTGTAGCCAGGGTTTATATACCCTATAAAAAGGTACTCATGTAGTAGAGCGTTGTCTCATACGAACTCGCCACACGACCAATCCATCCCGAGTAAAAGTAATTGCGAAAGATAACAGATTAAGTAAGGTTCCATCTGGCTGCAACCTGTGTTCAGGATGCATAGAAAATGCCCTGTGGAGATGTGCTAATATCAAGAGTAGGGTGTTTCGTTTTTTCACCATTTTTGAAATTAAAAATGCCTGGGGTCCCATCTGGTGGTATTTGGGGAAAAAAGTTTACACCCCAAATTTTTTTCAATTATGACGTCATATTGAGGTGGTCCACGAGGTTTGAAAAATCTGGGCCTCAAAATCTCGAAATTTGGCCGTATCTCCGGAACCACACATCATAGATCGACAAAATTAGTATCAAAATGCGCAGAAGAGTTGGTTTCCTATACCCGATGTAGAGGATATTAAGGTCTATGTGGTTCACAAAAAAACTTATTTCAAAAAATCTGATTTTCGGTCTATTTTCTCTTGATGAACAGAGATCAGATGATCAAGATAAGAAGTTTTTCTGTATTTTTCCATTCTTGGAAGCTGCTATTGCGTTATAATAGTCCTTGTTGGTTTTGCAAAAGATGAAATGGTAATTTGAAGGTATTACTATTATAATATTAATGTAACCGTTGAGGAAGAGGTATGCTGCTCACCTGCTTTAGATTAGGTGTCATTATGGCATTAAGGTCAGGTATTAGTAAGTCGATGCAAAACTTCATGGAATTGGAGAGAAATGTGCTTCTCCTTAATTCAGATATAGTCAGTCACTATTTTTACTTGAGGAAGAAAGTAGTCGAAACGAATCCTAAGTTTTTGAAGAAAATGCCCCATTTCCAAGATTTGAAAGATGAACTGCTGAAAGATGTAGTTGGCATATGGAACAAAGCTGGTCTTCCAGTGCTCAGCAAACAGAGAAACCTAGAACTTCTGGCATACAATCTGCCAAAGCATCGGCACTGCTATGTTTGAAACAGAGAAAAAGAAATGAAGTAGTTAGATGTCTACACAGTAGCGAAAGCGACTCTGATGGGGAAATGAATTGGGAAGATGATAAGGAATACGAGCCTCTGAAACCAACTGTTTGGGGAAAAGTGTACAAGAAAGTACATTATTTTTTAATAAATGATAGAAGTTGTGTACTTGCTGATCGTAGGATGACTTCGGTACGCCAGCAGTCAGACCTTATGAGGTCGGTTCTTGGAAAAGATCAAGTAGCTGCTGCTGCATCACCTTCGACAGTATACCGCCAACGACAAAAAACGAGAGAAAAATCTCTGATGGAAAGTGAGAACCTTCTCAACTCAGCTTCTGCCGTTCAGTTATGTTATGATGGGCGCGTTGTCGATAAAATAGATCGATGCGTCTTCTTGGGTCAACTTGTTGATGATAATGGCATGAAGCACGAAAGTGTGCTTGCTGTTAAAATTTTTCCCAAAAGTGTGTCGGTCACTGCAGAACTGATTTTTGGCACCGTCATCCAGGAGGCTTGCAGAGTTCACCTATCCCAAGTATATTCAGTCATGGCTGATACGACTGCTCTCAACACAGGAAAAAAAGTCCGGAGAATACTCGACTGGTCAATTATTTTAATGATGAAATTGGTCATGATATTCATACCATTGAATGCATGTTCCACATCAACGAAATATATCTTTCCCATGTCATTTCTTTTGTGGACGGCGCCAAGAAGGGTCCCGGAGCAATGCAAGATGGGGCTTTGCTTAACCAGATAGCAAGACTAGACAAGCCCAGTACTGAAACATTAACACCAACTATTATTACGCAATAACAGCTTCCAAGAGTGGAAAAATACAGAAAAACTTTTATCGTGATCACCTGATCTCTGTTCATCAAGAGAAAATAGACCAAAAATCAGATTTTTTTAAGTAACTTTTTTTCTGAAGCAGATAGACCTTAATATCCTCTACATCGGGTATAGGAAACCGACCCTTCTGCGCATTTTGATACTAATTTTGTCGATCTATGATGAGCGGTTCCGGAGATACGGCCAAATTTCGAGATTTTCAGGCCCAAAAATTTCAAACCTCGTGGACCACCTCAATATGACGTCATAATTGAAAAAATTTGGGGTGTAAACTTTTTTCCCCAAATACCACCAGATGGGACCCCAGGCATTTTGAATTTCAAAAATGGTGAAAAAATGAAACACCCTAATCAAGAGTAGTAGAGCGTTGTCTCGCACCTCATCTCCGCATGCGCATTAACAAAACAACATATTTTTCTGTTCAATATAACATTCTGTATGAAACGCATTGCCCTACCTGCCAAGCTGATACAATCTGCAGACTTTACTAGGAATAGCACCTAAATGAACGGGCGCCACAGTGCTCCGCATCTAAATATCCAGACACCACAGTGTGCGCGCCTATCTGACCGGCGCCTAACTGTCTGCGCCTAAAAGACGTGGACCCGCCATTAAGTGCCTTGCTGAGACACAGCTGCGTACGCTGAAGTGGTGTAGAACCGACATCCTTTCGAACGTCGCGCAGACGTTCAACACAGCTGCGTACGCTGAAGTGGTGTAGAACCGACATCCTTTCGAACGTCGCGCAGACGTTCTCAGCACTCCCGTGCACGTAGCTGATACAACACAAACACATGCAGCACACGGTTGTATTGTCGCGCCATACACAACATTGAAACCAAACAGAGGATTGCAATTGACTCACTGTCTATTTCCTGATCTGTTCGAATAAGCATTTGCACCATCATGGTGGCATGTAGGAAAGGATACCACTTGGAGGCTTTTCCTGTCAGCTCAAAGTGACATTCTTGTGATCTTAACGCTTTATTGCATCTTAAAGCTGTGATGTGAAACGCGTATTTTCTGCCTGGAAACTAAAAGAAAAAATGTAAAACTCCCACACAGCAAAATCCGACAGAATTTTTACATTGATGAAACGTATGCAGACGTTGCATCAATGTACAAATGACGGATTTTGCTTGTCTGGGAAGAGAGGTTGCTGAGCTACAACGTCATAATGTTGTGCAGATGTAGTCACTTGCGAGATGTTTTAATCGTCCCGAAAAGTCATAAAAGTTATTCTTACACACATTTTAGTTCAACCGCATGTATTTACCGACTGCAGAGGTCCTTTATGTACAACGAACAGTAAATGGTTAGCTTCATGACAAATTGGCTTGTCTACCATGAGAGTATCCGACAGTGAAGCTTCTGCAACCTGGGAAAAAAATAAAAATATTCAAACATGAGAAAATGGTGTAAAAGCTTATATCTAAATGCTGAAATTTAACAAAATTTTTGGTGGCAGACTCTTCGATCATATCGATAAATAAACATCTGTTTTAATATTTGCACAAACGAATCGTTTTAGTACCGCACCTGTTGTTCTAATTGAGCCTCCTGCATGAAGGGGCCATTGCTGCATCCTAAAGCATTGTGAGAAATATTCTTCGAATTCAATAAAACAATGTCATTCGTGAACACGACAATATAAACAAAAAGTTCGGCTGATGGGTCCGCAAATCCAAATTGGGAAGAACTGTAATATTAATAAAGAGTCTCGCGTGTCGAACCTTAATGGTTGTTAGTAGGTCACTTCAGACACAGCAAAATCCGTCATTTTTACATTGATTCATTTCAACGTCTGCAGACGCCATGGCTGGCACTTTCGTATTCTACTGCACTTCGTGAACGATTTACTTTTGAAAAATTTACTTAAGTTGAACTTCCAACAACTAGTCGACCCTGATGTGTCGGGATGAAGATCAGGCTTCTTTGAAGCAAAATGAAGAGGGATACGAATCTTAGTGCACACACCAATCAAAATTGAAAGTTGAAAAACTAAACTCAGAGTGTCATTCAACCCACCTGTCCTCAGATGAAGATGATTTGCTGGAAGTCTCTTGATTAGATTTTATTTCAACAATAACCCGAAAGTTTACAATTCTGACCAAACAATCTTTGTCCTTTGTGCACAGCATGGACTGGTTTCTATAACTACGTTAAAGTTACGGTTTAAGAAAAAGGATGCTTTTTAGTAAAATAATAAATACAGTATCGCAAATCAAACGTCTTCCCAGTTAGGAAACATATGCCTACCTTTCATCCACAAGCTAACAATAAAAATTACATCATACCCATCTCAAGTGACTTTTTTTGGGATTACAATTTATTTTTACATTTAACTTTTGCAATCACTGCAAATTTTAACCTGCGTTAAGCACAAACCTGAGCTTAACAAAATTACTTTCGAATTTCAATGAACCAACGTAAAAAGAAAAAAATACTACTCGGCGTGACAAGATGGATTTTACTTAAATCAGCTCCTTTAAAAACTACGATCAGGGTTGGTTTGTCCAGACCGTTACTTGAAAAAAGTTCAATAAAAAAACAAACCGCACCTTTCAAGCTTTCCATCGTAGTTCGGTGAAGCTCCACCTGCTTGGTTGGCTTGTACTGGCATTACTAGACATTTAACAGCATCGTAGCCGTCCCATAATTCAAAGCAGCCATCAGATGAAGACAGTTTGGCTATACAAACCAAGCCATTCGTCCATTCCTACAATGTAAATAATAAAATAACACAGGTTTTTATTCGAATAAAATCTTGAATCGTACATGAAGAATGGATAGTTGGATACTCTTGACCAGAGTTGGATGTTGACAGATTGTAATTGAATGTAATTAATCACACATTTTCATGTAATTGTAAAAACAATTTGGTCCAAATTACAATAACATTTAAGTCTAAACTGATACGTCAGCCCCAGCAGAAAGACTTTGTGCAATAGCTGGTAGCTTTTATAGCCTACCACACAAAAAAACTTGGTGCAGACAATTTTCGCAACCTAGTCTTTATCAAATGCTATTCTACTACTAGACGAGTCAATATACGGAAAAAAGGCACCTAACCCCAAAAAAATTGATACAAAAGGTTTTTCAACGGATTCTGTTACCAATGGGCATACTAAATAACATACTAAAAGTCTACCAAAATCGGACCCCCAGAAAGGGGTCATTTTCAAGGAAACATGCGGCATATTTCTAAATAATTTTGCATATTTGGTAGATGGTGGTATTCAAGTTGTTATTGTTCTTGTGTTTGTGACATCATAATCACATGAATGCGTGCATAGTCGCATCACAATGCAAGCGAAGTTATCGTTGTTAAAGTCAAAAAGATTTATTCAGGCAAAGTCACTCAGGGCTGCCAGAGCTTGTTTTTTTAATGCGCTTCTGTGGTTTTATTTTTGAGTCTGGGGTTTTTGAACCATAATTTATTGGCTTTCATTTTGCTATTTTTAGGATATTTTAAGTGCTAAAACGCTAATGGTGTTAAGAAAGTTAGTTATGAAAAAAGCAACATTTTTTCGCGCCATTGACGCGATATTTGCTGCATACTTTTATTTTGACCCTCCTGGAGCAACATGCTAGTTGCAAGAGTTTTGCCAGGCGTGCTATTTTCCCGCCGACTTTGGCTAGTTTGGCGTTTTTTGTACACAATCAAGCGGTATTTTCGGTGTTTTTAAAAGCTGGGGCTTTTTGTTTGGATCTGGAGTTTTTGTGGAGCCATGATCGGAAGTTCTTCAGAAAATCTCACTGGCAGCCCTGAACTGGATGAAAAGCAGAGAGCCCTTTGGACCATGTCCAGGTCCATAACATCAATGTACAACATCGCTATGCAGGAGTTTACAAACTTGTCATTCACGACATCTGAACAGCACAAGGATTCAACAAAGGCCAGGATGAAAAGAGACGCTGCTGACCTGGAGAAGATCAGTTCAAAACTTGTCGTATATGTTCACCTTTTTTGCAAGATGCTTCGTTAAGGAACGTTGTCACTGGTGTTGTAGCCGATAATAGTGTGAACATGCACGAATATAAGACTGTTAGACAAAAAATCTTACAAAAAATGACACGACAACCTGCATTCGCATACTCATTCAGTAGAAAGGATAAAGCCAGGACCCT